>NC_079164.1:19739846-20069846 GCF_947568905.1 Ostrea edulis | reverse complement strand
TAGTGTCATAAATCAGGCCAAGATAAATAAATAGTGTGTTTCCTATTCCAGCCTAAAAAAAAAATAGGGTAGGTAGCCAGGGAAAACATTTGATTTTATTTTAACATTTTATTGTTTACAATTCAACTTTGACAATATGACATTTTATATCAGGATTAAGGCATATTGTGTACATGTAAAACTATTTTAAGAAATGCATATTACATTGACTTAGTTATGCAAAAGCTACCTGGACATTTTTTTCTTAATTTGGAAATGCTTGTCCTTTCGTTATTAAAACCTGGAAGGCATCAATAGCCTTTTTGGTCGCCGATTCAGCTGCCACTAACAACCCTGCATCTAATGTAGGGTCAACATCCGGTTCACAAATAAACTCTACATATTTTATTTGAAATTTGGCTAAATCACCAACAGAAATACTGCCCTGAACTTCATATGGCTCCGTGTTTTTGTAATGCGATTTGTTTGGCCAACATAATATTGTAGTTTTGCAGTGTTTTGGTCCTTCAAGATGCATCTCAAAAATACTAAACAATGATTCATTGTTTTTTCAGTTTTTTCCCTCTTGATGTTTGCTTTTTCCTATCGTAATTGCCAGTAATATGCTTGGCAAGGCAAGCACGCTGCCATTTTCCCCTGGAGAAATTGCTGTCAGAGCATTTCTTATTAATGCATATAGGATATGTATTTTCTCAAACACGGAAATGATCGAGATTAGGATTTCTAATAGTGAAACCGGAATTGTTTACTTCCAGGAAGTATATCGGTAGATAAATTTTTCAGGGTCAGCTCATATATTTTAGGGTCGGTCGGGGAACTGGAAACGCACAATTTATTTATCTAGGCCTCATGTGACAGGCAACAAAATTAATGGGAAATACTCGCTAAATGCGAGTTAAAAATTGTAATTACGAGTGAAAAATCACAAGTGATCGCAACTTTTTCCGAGTGAAAAAAAAAAGATCTTTTTCCAGATTTCTTTGGTTTGTACTTTGAAGTTTACAATAATTTTGGCTTGTGCATAGAAACGCTTTACAGAATGAATATACAAGTATTGAAAAAGTAAACGTGGATCGAATAAATAACTAAGGCCAAGGTCATGTCAGTCAGTGATGTCGAAGATGGCTTACTTCATACACACTTCGGGCGTCTTAGAGACGTCTGATTTCAATAGCAAGCATGTTCATCTCGTCTGTGTTTACATGAAACAACACATGAAAGTGTTAGTGTCATTGCTTCACGCGGTGTCCTTCTGTAGTCTATAGTCAAATACTTAAGAGTCCGCGGTTTTTTTTTCAACTAGAATTTTTTAGATGAAATTTCCACAAGTTTTGAACATATAGTTTGAATTGTCGCAAACATTCTTCAAGATTGAAAACCACATGATGTTGTAAATAGGTGGTAGATCTCTGGACAGCGAGTTCGGCGTACAAGTGTACCCTATGACCCTCATCATGCCCCAATGGTACATGCATGTTGTCTGATAATTCATTAAATTTCAAATGAAAGAATTCTCAATATTATTTTTATTATTGCACTTTTTAAAGAAGACTTTAAAAGATTCTCCCTATATTTTGATATAGAATAGATACATGCTTGTTTTCTTCAATTCCTGTAATATAGAATAGATACATGCTTGTTTTCTTAAATTCCTGTAAAACAGCAATCGATTGAAAAATGCTAGTAAAAGCTCAATTTTGCTAGTTCGAAAATAATCCACTAGCTAAAATTTGCTAGTAGTGAAAAAGTTAATTTCGATCCCTGTGACATGTGATGAAACAATTTGCAAATAGCCATTATATGATATTGTTGCAACATTTTATATTGCTTATCAAGCACTTATAACCCTACATGGAACATGGATCCACAATGTTAAAAAAAATATTTATAGCTTGCAAAAATTTCTTGACTCATAAATGGACATCAGTCTCACTACAATGCTAATCTTGATGTAGAGCAGAAAGGCCTCTACCAAACTGATCCCTGGGGTAGGATATCTGATCCCAGGGTGGGGCCAAACTTAGTATATAGTGTTTATGTGTAAAACATTTAAATAAATTTCTTCTTTAACGCTATTGATAGTACTAAATTGAAACTAAATTGATCTTTAGAAAGAGTAGGTAGTCCTTTACCAAAAATTGTAAATTTGATGATCCCAGGGGTAGGTGTTTTGGTATTAGGATGTGGCCAAAATGGTCATTTATTAAATGTGTGAACAATAGACATTTTTAGCTCACCTGAGCCAAAGGCTCAAGTGAGCTTTTCTGATCAAAATTTGTCTGTTGGCATCGTTGTAAACTTTTCACATTTTCATCCTCTTCTCCAGAACCAGTGGGTCAATTTCAACCAAACCTGGCCAAAAGCATCCTTTGGTGAAGGGCTTTCAAGTTTATTCAAATGAAGGGCTATACCCCCTTCAAAGGGGAGATAATCACAAAAATGCAAAATTAGACTAGGGTCATTTAAAAATCTTATGAACCACTGGGCCAGAGAAGCTGACATTTACATCAAAGCTTCCTGACATAGTGCAGATTCAAGTATATTCAAATCATGGCCCCCGGAGGTAGAATGGGGCCACAATAGGGGGATCAAAGTTTTACATAGAAATATGTAGAGAAAATCTTTAAAAATCTTCTTCTCAAGAACCAATGAGCCAGAAGAGCTGTGATTTACATAAAAGCTTCCTGACAAAGTGCAGATTCAAGTTTGTTCAAATCATGGCCCCCGGGGGTAGGATGGGACCACAATAGGGGATCAAAGTTTTACATAGAAATATATAGAGAAAATCTTTAAAAATCTTCTTCTCCACAATCAATGAGCCAGAAGAGCCGAAATTTACATGAAATCTTCCTGAAATAGTGCAGATTCAAGTTTGTATAAATCATGGCCCCCGGGGTAGGTTGGGGCCACAATAGGGGATCAAAGTTTTACATGAAAATAAATAGAGAAAATCTTTAAAAAATCATCTTCTCAAGAACCAATGAGCCAGAAGAGCTGAGATTTACATGAAAGCTTCCTGACATAGTG
The DNA here is from genome assembly GCF_947568905.1 of Ostrea edulis. NCBI lineage: Eukaryota > Metazoa > Mollusca > Bivalvia > Ostreida > Ostreidae > Ostrea > Ostrea edulis. The sequence goes on along the minus strand of NC_079164.1, from coordinate 20,066,819 downwards.
TAGATTCAAGTTTGCAAAAATCATGGCCTCCAGGGTTAGGTTGGGGCCACAATACGGACTAAGGTTTTATATGCAAATATATATGGAAAGTCTTCAGATATGTGCCAAGGTAACTCAGGCGAGCGATGTGGCCCTAAGGCCTCTTGTTAATGTTTAAAATACTTAACTGGGGTATTTCTAATGGTCAGCAAAAATTTGAATGTCGGTTGTCAAGGTACATGGGAGATACAGAGCTCACAATTCTTATTTATGTAAACAATAAAAAATTGTAAATTTTCTATTTATTCTTTATATTTATATTTATTCTTTATATATATTCCCACATTTATGTAGCAATATTCCATTATCACCTGCATATGGTGTTTATATATCTCAACTGATTCGATATGCAAGAGCTTGTTCTGGGTATAGTCAGTTTTTAAATCGAGGTAAGCTACTGACAAACAAGTTGATGGTACAGGGATTTCAACAGTCTCGATTGAAGTCAGCATTTCGCAAATTCTATGGTTGTTATAACGATCTAGTTCGTCAATACAACCTCGCATTGGGTCAAATGCTGTCTGACGTGTTTCATACCGATTGTTAAGCCGTTCTTGGCACACTGATTTTGACTGCGGATAACTCCGTTTACCTGATCAGGATATGGGGCTCACGGCGGGTGTGACCGGTCAACAGGGGATGCTTACTCCTCCTAGGCACCTGATCCCACCTCTGGTGTGTCCAGGGGTCCGTGTTTGTTAAACTATCTATTTTGTATTGTTTGTAGGAGTTATGAGATTGATCACTGTTCGTTATCTTCACCTTGCATGACACTGTCAACTGAGGACTGAAATATGCTGTGCGCCCTCTGTAGTCAGGGGGAAATAACTCTCTTAGCATTGTGAAAAACGTAGGCCAATTATTTAGAATAAAGTGGTGTTAAAAGTCAATGTACTGGTACTCTGAATGTGTAGTACATCATTCGTATGCAACAGGTTTGTTTTTAAGGAGGTACTCTACATCATCATAATGGCTGACTTTCTTTAAAAAATGAATGAAAATATAAATATCAGCAATATTTGTCTATTCATTTCAAATATCATTCCTTGCTCGTGCAGTAGGTTAGCATGTCGACTGCTGAACTGTAGATCTTGTGTTCAAATCCAGCAGGGGTTTTAATTTTTTTTCAAATTTGTTCCTACTAAAACTGCATTTTTTACTAAATAAAGTAAATTTGAAAGTTTTCAATTTTAAAATATTATTGTACATGCATATCCCCTACTTTTCATGCATATTAAATTTCTCTGGTGTAGCATTCCTCCTTAAACTTAATAAAATTTGATTTAAAAGATAATTTCTTGCTTTATTTTTCTTTGCTGAATTATGTCTGATCATCTCAAGTTAATGACATGTGGGATATATGGAGTTATGAATGTATTAAATGAAGCAAATATGTATATGGAGTTATATTAAATGAAGCAAACATATGGGATATATGGAGGTAAAATGTATTAAATGAAGCAAACAGTATCCAATTTTGGCAGGTATACCTTTCTAAAAATCATAATGGTTTTTTTTTTATTCTGTAAAGGATTTTAAAGAAAGGTTAAAAAAAAAAAAAGCAACCCCAAAAAAAACAACCAAATACACACAGAAAATATTTTTACATACACTGTTTTTAGCAAAAGAAACAAATATATAAAACGTAGAAAATATTTCTTAACCCTTTATTTACGGTGACCCAGATTTGATGTGAACTACATCGAAACAGTACGTTGCAGGATGACAAAGTTCCGAGTTTTTAGCTCACCTGAGCTGAAAGCTCAAGTGAGCTTTTCTGATCACCCGTAGTCCTTCCGTCTGTCTGTCCGTCTGTAAACTTTCAACATTTTTGACTTCTCAAATACCACTGGACCAATTTCAACCAAAGTTGGCACAAAGCATCCTTATGTAAAGGGAATTCTAAATTGTTAAAATAAAGGGCCAGGCCACCTTCCAAGGGGAGATAATCAAGAAAAGGTAAAAATAGAGTAGGGTCATTAAAAAATCTCAAGAACCACTTGACCAGAAAAGATGAAATTTATAGATAAGCTTTATTAGGTAGTGCAAATTCTAAATTGTTCAAATCATGGCCCCTGGGGGTAAGATGGGGCCACAAGGGGGGATCAAAGTTTTACCTACAAATATATAGGGAAAACCTTTAAAAATCTTCTTCTTAAGGACCACTGAGCCAGAAAAGCTGATATTTACATAAAGCTTTCTGACATAGTGTAAATTCATGTATGTTCAAATCATGGCCCCCGGGGGTAGGATGGGGCCACAATAGGGGATCAAAGTTTTACATACAAATATGGGAAAAATCTTTAAAAATCTTCTTTTCAAGAACCATTGGGCCAAAGAAGTTGACATTTACATGAAAGCTTTCTGACATTGTGTAGATTCAAGTTTGCAAAAATCATGGCCTCCAGGGGTAGGTTGGGGCCACAATACAGACTAAGGATTTACATGCACATATATATGGAAAGTCTTCAGATATGGGCCAAGGTAACTCAGGTGATCGATGTGGCCCATGGGCCTCTTGTTATAATTGTAGTCATCAAACCCAGATGTGATATATGCTACACATTTGTTGGTTGGTTGTATATTGTTTAACGTCCCACTTGAGAATTTTTTACTCATATGAAGACGACCTACAATTAACTGTTTGTGAATGGAATTTAATAATATATACAATTCTGAATAAGATTATTTTATCCCAGATAAAAACTACATGAATCAACTGTTTGAACAATGAAACATCAAACTAATTTGATAATGGTGAACATGGTGACTTGGTACCGATATTTTAGGTCACAGTTCAAGGTCAGACAACATCAAATGTACATTCTCGCGAATATTACATCCATCAATTCATATTCAAGCACTCTCAGAATGCTTGTTTTTATGGCTCAACAAAATTTCATGTATCACCAGTCTGACTAGAGCCAGCCTCTACTAATTCACTTCGTTGTGAATTGTTAGGGTCTGGCATTAGTCAGACTGATGTAACACTGTAGTAAATATGAACATATTGTGTAAATGTGCATATCCACATGCAATTTCTCTGAGAGTTATGCCCCTTTTAAATAGAGAAGTTTGGCCAAAATGTACTATAATTTTAATGCAACTTGCATGAAACCAAATAGTATGTCATGAATTTTAATGACAAAGAGAAACTGTGTTTTAATCTCGTTCTATTCAGTGCAACTTAATACGCATATTTGCAGAAAATTCTGATTTATGCATAGCATTGCCATTCATCGTGTGCAGCATTGTCATTTATTGTGGAGGCATGGGGTGTATGTGAGCTTGCTCAGGTTTTGTTTTACACTGTCTAATTATTGATAATGGGATCGGTATTTTGTTTATTGCTGTTCAGTATTTTAAAATAGATGTAGAATGTAATCGTGATGGTATTTGTAGTTGATTGCTTTCAACAATTAACATGTCTACATATGTGTTAACAATAAATTGTTTATGGTGATATGCCCAGACTGAATTGAAGAAATATGAAACAAAATTTAGAAAATTCCTGTTAGCAGTATTTCCTGTTTATGGACAGCATGCAACCAACATATCCTCCATCAGAATTTGGAAATATTTCTGACAAAGTAAGAATATTTGCGGCGAAATTGCCAGTAAGTTACTTTCATACTAGCAAATTGTTCCATTTCTAATACATACAAAATAACTATAATTAGATTTAGATCTTCCCATATCTATGACTGAGATATTCCATTTAATTGCAAAAAAGTATTAATCAAACAATTGTATTGATCATATCTTTATACATACTAGGCTGTCTCCATAACATGAAAACAGCTAGCTAACCAATTTTATGATCTTTATTGAGTTTTTGTTTGATTGATTGATTGTATGCTTGGTGAAAAGCTACAATAAATACATAAAGAAAAAGTAAATATGGTGTACAATGCACAGAAATATTCAAGTTATGAAAATCTAAAAAGTATCTAATTTGCAATAAATTTGACACAAAAGATAAGCATACATATGTTAACTTAATTTCATATAGATAGGGTTTACAAATATTTAGCAAACATATGCAAAAGAAATAAAATAACACCCCCCCCCCTGAATTCCCACAAAAATAAACTATACTTCACACTCACAATAGAGGATCAAAGTTTTACATAGAAATATATAGGAAAAATCTTTTTAAAAAAATTCTCAAGAACCAATGAGCCAGAAGAGCTGAAATTTATATGAAAGTTTCCTGACATAGTGAAGATTCAAATTTGTTCAAATCATGGCCCCTGTGGGTATAAGATTGCAGGGCCACAACAGGGGATCAAAGTTTTACATAAAAATATATAGGGAAAATCTTTAAAAATCATCTTCTCAAGAGCCAATCAGCCAGAAGAGCTAAGATTTACATGAAAGCTTCCTTACATAGTGCAGATTGAAGTTTGTTCAAAGCATTTTTTACTAAATAAAGTAAATTTGAAAGTTTTCAATTTTAAAATATTATTGTACATGCATATCCCCTACTTGTCATGCATATTAAATTTCTCTGGTGTAGCATTCCTCCTTAAACTTAATAAAATTTGATTTAAAAGATAATTTCTTGCTTTATTTTTCTTTTCTGAATTATGTCTGATCATCTCAAGTTAATGACATGTGGGATATATGGAGTTATGAATGTATTAAATGAAGCAAATATGTATATGGAGTTATATTAATTGAAGCAAACATATGGGATATATGGAGGTAAAATGTATTAAATGAAGCAAACAGCATCCAATTTTGGCAGGTATACTTTTCTTAAAATCATAATGGTTTTTTTTATTCTGTAAAGGATTTTAAAGAAAGCTTAAAAAAAAAAAGCAACCCAAAAAAACAACCAAAATACACACAGAAAATATTTTTACATACACTGTTTTCAGCAAAAGAAACAAATATATAAAACGTAGAAAATATTTCTTAACCCTTTATTTACGGTGACCCAGATTTGATGTGAACTACATCGAAACAGTACGTTGCAGGATGACAAAGTTCCGAGTTTTTAGCTCACCTGAGCTGAAAGCTCAAGTGAGCTTTTCTGATCACCCGTAGTCCTTCCGTCTGTCTGTCCGTCTGTAAACTTTCAACATTTTTGACTTCTCAAATACCACTGGACCAATTTCAACCAAAGTTGGCACAAAGCATCCTTATGTAAAGGGAATTCTAAATTGTTAAAATAAAGGGCCAGGCCACCTTCCAAGGGGAGATAATCAAGAAAAGGTAAAAATAGAGTAGGGTCATTAAAAAATCTTCTTCTCAAGAACCACTTGGCCAGAAAAGATGAAATTTATAGATAAGCTTTTTTAGGTAGTGCAAATTCTAAATTGTTCAAATCATGGCCCCCTGGGGGTAGGATGGGGCCACAAGGGGGGATCAAAGTTTTACATACAAATATATAGGGAAAACCTTGAAAAATCTTCTTCTCAAGGACCACTGAGCCAGAAAAGCTGATATTTACATAAAGCTTTCTGACATAGTGTAAATTCATGTATGTTCAAATCATAGCCCCCGGGGGTAGGATGGGGCCACAATAGGGGATCAAAGTTTTACATACAAATATAGGAAAAATCTTTAAAAATCTTCTTTTCAAGAACCATTGGGCCAAAGAAGTTGACATTTACATGAAAGCTTTCTGACATTGTGTAGATTCAAGTTTGCAAAAATCATGGCCTCCAGGGGTAGGTTGGGGCCACAATACAGACTAAGGATTTACATGCAAATATATATGGAAAGTCTTCAGATATGGGCCAAGGTAACTCAGGTGATCGATGTGGCCCATGGGCCTCTTGTTATAATTGTAGTCATCAAACCCAGATGTGATATATACTACACATTTGTTGGTTGGTTGTATATTGTTTAACGTCCCACTTTAGAATTCTTACTCATATGAAGATGACCTACAATTAACTGTTTGTGAATGAAATTTAATAATTTATATATATATACTTTTGACTAAGAGTATTTTATCCCAGATAAAAACTACATGAATCAACTGTATGAACAAGGAAACATCAAACTAATTCAATATTGGTGAACATGGTGACTTGGTACCGATATTTTAGGTCACAGTTCATATAATCAAAGGTCAAACAACATCAAATGTACATTGTCGCAAATATTATCAATTAATGCTTATGCAAGCACTCTCAGAATGCTTGTTTTTATGGCTCAACAAAATTTTATGTATCACCAGTCTGACTAGAGCCAGCCTCTACTAGTTCACTTCGTTGTGAATTGTTAGGGTCTGGCATTAGTCAGACTGATGTAACACTGTAGTTAATATGAACATATTGTCTAAATGTGCATATTCACATGCAATTTCTCTGAGAGTTATGCCCCTTTTAAACAGAGAAGTTTGGCCAAAATGTACTATAATTTTAATGCAACGTGCATGAAACCAAATAGTACGTCATGAATTTTAATGACAAAGAGAAACTGTGTTTTAATCTCGTTCTATTCAGTGCAACTTAATACACATATTTGCAGAAAATTCTGATTTATGCATAGCATTTCCATTCACCGTGTGCAGCATTGTCATTTATTGTGGGGACATGGGGTGTGTGTGAGCTTGCTCAGGTTTTGTTTTACACTATCTAATTATTGATAATGGGATCGGTATTTTGTTTATTGCTGTTCAGTATTTTAAAATAGATGTAGAATGTAATCGTGATGGTATTTGTAGTTGATTGCTTTCAACAATTAACATGTCTACATATGTGTTAACAATAAATTGTTTATGGTGATATGCCCAGACTGAATTGAAGAAATATGAAACAAAATTTAGAAAATTCCTGTTAGCGGTATTCATGTGTCCATTTCCTGTTTATGGACAGCATGCAACCAACATATCCTCCATCAGAATTTGGGAATATTTCTGACAAAGTAAGAATAATTGCGGCGAAATTGCCAGTAAGTTACTTTCATACTAGCAAATTGTTCCATTTCTAATACATACAAAATAACTATAATTAGATTTAGATCTTCCCATATCTATGACTGAGATAATCCATTTAATTGCAAAAAAGTATAATCAAACAATTGTATTGATCATATCTTTATACATACTAGGCTGTCTCCATAACATGACAACAGCTAGATAACCAATTTTATGATCTTTATTGATTATTTGTTTGATTGATTGATTGTATGCTTGGTGAAACACTACAATAAATATATAAAGAAAAAGTAAATATGGTGTACAATGCACAGAAATATCAAAGTTATAAAAATCTAAAAAGTATCTAATTTGCAATAAATTTGACACAAAAGATAAGCATACATATGTTAACTTAATTTCATATAGATAGGGTTTACAAATATTTAGCAAACATATGCAAAAGAAATAAAATAACAAGCCCCCCCCCCCACCCCCTGAATTCCCACAAAAATAAACTATACTTCACACTCACAATAGAGGATCAAAGTTTTACATAGAAATATATAGGAAAAATCTTTTAAAAAAATTTCTCGAGAACCAATGAGCCAGAAGAGCTGAAAGGACTAAAGCCAAAATTGCATGATTTGGCCCTGTCAATCTTTGAAAATAAAACTTTATATTTATAGAAGAAATCTTAGGCCAGACTTTAATTAGAAATTATACTATTAATTTCCATATCGAGTTTTGTGCAGGAAACAGCACGAGCGTAATTATATGCATTGAAACCGGATGCGGTATGTCAAAAATACCTATTTTTTATAGAAATTCTAAACTTTATTTGATAAATTTTTATGGGCGCCACTCTTGAACCACGATGATATTTTATATACGGTTATATCGTTATCTGAGAAATATTGTGTATTAGTTTCGTGTTGGTTTACGTGCGGCGCCATATTTTATTTGATGATTTTGAATTCTTGAAACTTGCCTAGAATTTTCCGGATTACCGTTTTAAGTGGTTAAATTGGGCAAGAAATTTGATAGTTTAAATGTGTTTTGTCATGTTTCGAATCAAACAGTAATGAATTCAATGTTAATGTTGATTATCACATTATTTATCGAATCTCACTCGGGTTACGGTGATCGAAGATAGGGAATTTCCAATGCGATAAAAATAGATCCATATAAATATACTGGTTTCAAAGCTGTGAAATTATGAGACTTTGCTATGGTATTTTTTCTAATATTAGATGGATTAAGCAATTTCATGTACTTCACTTAAGGTTTCCTAAGTAAACATACGCACTAGGCCTAGTGAACACTTTCCAAAATCTTTGTTCCTCAGTTCCTGCATAAGGAATGACGTCGCCTGTCAAGCTGACGAAATTAGTCAGCTCTTCGTAACAATGGAGTTTAGGCTCACGGGGGTTTGCTCCAATCGGAACACGCTCGGCCTGTCGGTTACGGAATGGCCGAGTTGTTACGATTGGGGCTTGCTCTCATTAAAACAATACATGTATTGTAAACAATGCTTTATTTTAGCTAAAATATAATTATTTGATTAAAATATTGTTTTAAATGGTAGGAATTTAAACCCTGTAGTTTACTGTAACCATGGGAAAATCTGACGGGAGACAACTCTTTCAAGCTTCTTAATGGGGTGCCCTATGGGGAATTTTTAAGCAAATCTATAGGCTAATACCATCACAACTAGTTTTTCAAGGATAAATTCCTAGTAGGGAATGGTGTTATTAGAAATGAAAAGCAATTAAATCATTGAATTACAAATACATATTTCAAAACTAAAATGATATGCGGTAAAAATGAATAAATTAATTTAAACTGAATAAACATATAGATAAATCATAAATGTGGATAATTAAAAATACAAGGGTATAAGTACATACACAAGAACAATAGCTATCTAGTAGATAAAAAGAAATAAACACACAGTAGACAAATGAATAGTATAAATACTGTAGATAAAATAAATACAAAAGGGGGGGGGGGGTCTCGGGGCCCGGTTGGACCTCTTGCTTTCGTCAGAAAATTGTGCTTTAAAAAGTACGAATAACACATTTTGAAGGTGACCCCACCCTTGAAAATCAAAACTAATGGTAGACCCCCCCCCCTCCTTTTAAAAAAAAATCCTGGATCTGTCCCTGACATATCAAATAAATATAAACACACAAGAAGATAAATAATTTGACTAAATAAAAGCATACGGATAATAATACAAGAAGAAGAAAAAAACAGGAGTAAATAGATGAATGAGCGAATGGTTAATAAACATGAATATATTATAAAGTATATTAAACATGAATACATAAATGCATCCCCGATAAATAATAAAGATGTGTTAGTAGCATATTTAAATGGAAAATAAACAACAGAAATAATTCAAAGGCATGGGGATATGAACTTTAAAATGAGTACAGTAATGAAAGCCGATAATTTCTTTTATTATCATTATTATTACGATTATCATTTTTATTGTATTTTCATATAAATGACATCGGGCGTAAAAGTTATTGATAGTATTGTTGGTACTAATCTAATTTTATAATACACAACATATTTTGTAAACTTCATCCAACCCTGTTTCATAATGCTACTGGCTCTTTGTGTCTAGCATCTTTTTTCAATGACAGATGGGTGACATCTGTATTTATATACCGAAAGGTAGAAGTATATAGGAAAAATAATTGGTTTATATAATTCTCAATTTGACATCAGATAAAGTGTTAATCGGGGATATATGCATTTGCTCGATCAAGATATGGGGCTCACGGCGGTTGTGACCGGTCGACAGGGGATGCTTACTCCTCCTGGGCACCTGATCCCACCTCTGGTATATTCAGGGTTCGTGTTTGCACAACTCTATTTAGTATTGCTTATAGGAGTTATGAGATTGATCACTGTTCGTTATATTCGCCTTTCATGCATATGTTAATGTTTTTAGCAGAATCGTTATGTACCGAGATTCAATCTCTTCATGAAAAATAAATTGATATCAACATCAGTCTTGAAGTTCACAAAAACTTTTCCGAGACACTATCTATACTGTATCAATGTAGCCTAATGTCATCATGAATTTTGTTCTAGCCAGTAATTGAAGGCATAATCACCAGGGTGAATTTCAAACAGAGAGATATTGTAACGATTGAATGACAAACACAAATCGGACTCAAATGCAGAAAAACTCACATCATAGATTTTAAAAACCTAAGCAATTTATTTACCAAGAAAGTGCCTAAAAATTTTCTACAATTCAGGAGTTTCAGCGAGTTGGGCTAGAGTTTTAATGAACACGGCTACATTCTTCTTTTATTAATTCATTATGCACACCTTTCGTCAGTATTGATGTTTTCTCTTAATTGACCGATATACATATTCTAGCACTTGTGAGTTTATCATCTTTTGAAGCTCACTTGATACTTTTCAAATATTTTTATTAGAGATGTCATCGAGTATTCGACAATCACTCGGTCATACCGATCATGGACTATTTTTCACAGTCGAGTACTAGTTAGAATAGCTTTTTTAAATAATGTTCATAAATCCTTACAGCTATATCTCCCGAAAAGGGGGAGAATGTTCGCGACTGTGAATTAAAACTTTACCTCTCCGAAAACTCGTACCCTGATGGCATTAATCCAATTATTTGATGGCATTCCTAGCTGGTGAGTTTTTGTTCGTGCCTTCAGAGAGAATTTTTTTCATCGACTGGACAATTGGGAGACAAAACTTAGAAATAGGCTCTCGTCCAATATTTGTCGACCAAATTATTTTTGGTTTTGAACAAGAATATATTGTACATGCATTGGAAAAAAACCCTTATACATATGTTTACATGATTCTTTTTATGCCTGAGTACACGTACATTTTAATTGTTGCTTGTACAGCATTTCCGTATCAAATAAAAATTATCGTGGTGGATTAATTACGATTATCGACAGCCTTTCGTCCCCTGCCGTGTACTTGGCTATCAAGGTGCACCGAGGTATGACTCATGCATGAATTAGGTACACTTGTACCATATCAGTCCGTTTTTTGACTGTGTGATTGACTATCGCTCGACTAAAGCGTCCGAGTAAAATTGACATCCCTAAGTTTTATGTTCTGATGAATGTTTACATGTAACTATACTTGTCCAATTGAAACTTAAACTGGCATGTATATAAACAGTGTGATTCGATAAAATAACAGGTTTGTGATAATATTTTTTTTAAACATGATATTCATTAGTTATCTAATTTTATGTTACTCATATTTTTGTTCTTGAATTGCATTAATTTTTTTTTCTTAGGAAAGCATTGCCCCCTCCCCCGTAAATCCGCTAATGATTACAACACCCTTGTGGAATCTTTGTGAGAATGTCAACATATCAACTGAATATGAACGATACAACACTGGCATCCTCATTGCATTTCACAAGCTTACATGCAAAACACAATGCTTTTTCCATACAATGTCATATTTATTATCAAAATGAATACTCATTGTATCTGAAAATCCACGAGGAAATATAATGAAGAACTTAATAATATTAAATGATACAGTTTTTTCTCCTTTACGCCATTCGGGTAAATATTGACTTCGTTAATTAACTACCTTAGCAATATAACGACGTCAAAATGACGTTACAATGTAAATGCATTCATTTCATTGCTATATTTAGAAGCCCGTAGAAAGAAAATGCGTAGAGGAAATCGGATAAAATTAATTGATTTAGAAAGCAAATTTTGTAGCCTTTTGACCCCCAAAAGATTTTAAATTTTGGAAACAGGGCCATTTTTCATGATTTCTGGCTTTAGTCCTTTATATGAAAGTTTCCTGACATAGTGCAGATTCAAGTTTGTTCAAATCATGGCCCCTGTGGGTATAAAGTTTCCTGACATAGTGCAGATTCAAGTTTGTTCAAATCATGGCCCCTGTGGGTATAAGATTGCAGGGCCACAATAGGGGATCAAAGTTTTACATAGAAATATATAGGGAAAATCTCTAAAAATCTTCTTCTCAAAAATAAACTATACTTCACACTCCCAATAGAGGATCAAAGTTTTACATAGAAATATATAGGAAAAATCTTTCTCAAGAACCAATGAGCCAGAAGAGCTGAAATTTATATGAAAGTTTCCTGACATAGTGCATATTCAAGTTTGTTCAAATCATGGCCTCTGTGGGTATAAGATTGCAGGGCCACAATAGGGGATCAAAGTTTTACATAGAAATATATAGGGAAAATCTCTAAAAATCTTCTTCTCAAAAATAAACTATACTTCACACTCACAATAGAGGATCAAAGTTTTACATAGAAATATATAGGAAAAATCTTTAAAATTTTTTTCTCAAGAACCAATGAGCCAGAAGAGCTGAGATTTACATGAAAGTTTCCTGACATAGTGCAGATTCAAGTTTGTTCAAATCATGGCCCCTGTGGGTATAAGATTGCAGGGCCACAATAGGGGATCAAAGTTTTACATAGAAATATATAGGGAAAATCTCTAAAAATCTTCTTCTCAAGAACCAATGAGTCAGAAGAGCTGAAATTTATATGAAAGCTTCCTGACATAGTGCAGATTGAAGTCTGTTTAATTCATGGACCCTGGGGGAAGGTTGGGGCCACAATAGGGGATCAAAGTTTTACATAGAAATATATACATGTAGCCTAGGGGAAATCTTTAAAAATCATCTTCTCAAGAGCCAATGAGCCAGAAGAGCTAAGATTTACATGAAAGCTTCCTTACATAGTGCAGATTGAAGTTTGTTCAAATCATGCCCCCCCCCCCTCCTGGGGGGGGGGGGGGGGGGTAGGGGGGGCCTCAATAGGGTATCAAAGTTTTACATGAAAATAGATAGAGAAAATCTTTGAAAATCATCTTCTCAAGAACCAATGAGCCAGAAGAGCTGAGATTTATATGAAAGCTTTCTGACATAGTGAAGATTCAAGTTTTTAAGAATCATGGCCTCCAGGGGTAGGTTGGGGCCACAATATGGACTAAGGTTTTACATGCAAATATATATGGAAAGTCTTCAGATATGTGCCAAGGTAACTCATGTGAGCGATGTGGCCCTTGGGCCTCTTGTTAATGTTTAAAATACTTGCTCACAATTCTTTTTTATGTAAACAATTGATTCCAATAAAAAATTGTGAATTTTCTATTTATTCTTGAAATGACATTGTCAACTGAGGACCGAAATATGCTGTGCGCCCTCTGTAATCAGGGGGAAATAACTCTTAGCATTGTGAAAAATGTAGTCCAATTATTTAGAATAAAGCGGTGTTAAAAGTCAGTGTACTGGTACTCTGAATGTGTAGTACATCATTCGTATGCAACAGGTTTGTTTTTAAGGAGGTACTCTACATCATCATAATGGCTGACTTTCTTTAAAAAATGGATGAAAATATAAATATCAGCAATATTTGTCTATTCATTTCAAATATCATTCCTTGCTCATGCAGTAGGTTAGCAAGTTGACTGCTGAACTGTAGATCTTGTGTTCAAATCCAGCAGGGGTTTTAAATTTTTTTCAAATTTGTTCCTACTAAAACTGCATTTTTTACTAAATAAAGTAAATTTGAAAGTTTTCAATTTTAAAATATTATTGTACATGCATATCCCCTACTTTTCATGCATATTAAATTTCTCTGGTGTAGCATTCCTCCTTAAACTTAATAAAATTTGATTTAAAAGATAATTTCTTGCTTTATTTTTCTTTTCTGAATTATGTCTGATCATCTCAAGTTAATGACATGTGGGATATATGGAGTTATGAATGTATTAAATGAAGCAAATATGTATATGGAGTTATATTAAATGAAGCAAACATATGGGATATATGGAGGTAAAATGTATTAAATGAAGCAAACAGCATCCAATTTTGGCAGGTATACCTTTCTAAAAATCATAATGGTTATTTTTTATTCTGTAAAGGATTTTAAAGAAAGGTTAAAAAAAAAAAGCAACCCCAAAAAACAACCAAATACAAACAGAAAATATTTTTACATACACTGTTTTCAGCAAAAGAAACAAACCCTTTATTTACGGTGACCCAGATTTGATGTGAACTACATCGAAACAGTACGGTGCAGGATGACAAAGTTCCGAGTTTTTAGCTCACCTGTGAGCTTTTCTGATCACCCGTAGTCCTTCCGCCTGTCTGTCCGTCTGTAAACTTTTAACATTTTTGACTTCTTCTCAAATACCACTGGGCCAATTTCAACCAATGTTGGCACAAAGCATCCTTAGGTAAAGGGAATTCTAAATTGTTAAAATAAAGGGCCAGGCTACCTTCCAAGGGGAGATAATCAAGAAAAGGTAAAAATAGAGTAGGGTCATTAAAAAATCTTCTTTTCAAGAACCACTTGGCCAGAAAAGATGAAATTTATAGATAAGCTTTATTAGGTAGTGCAAATTCTAAATTGTTCAAATCATGGCCCCCGGGGGTAGGATGGGGCCACAAGGGGGGATCAAAGTTTTACCTACAAATATATAGGGAAAACCTTTAAAAATCTTCTTCTCAAGGACCACTGAGCCAGAAAAGCTGATATTTACATAAAGCTTTCTGACATAGTGTAGATTCATGTTTGTTCAAATCATAGCCCCCGGGGGTAGGATGGGGCCACAATAGGGGATCAAAGTTTTACATACAAATATAGGAAAAATCTTTAAAAATCTGCTTTTCAAGAACCATTGGGCCAAAGAAGTTGACATTTACATGAAAGCTTTCTGACATTGTGTAGATTCAAGTTTGCAAAAATCATGGCCTCCAGGGGTAGGTTGGGGCCACAATACAGACTAAGGATTTACATGCACATATATATGGAAAGTCTTCAGATATGGGCCAAGGTAACTCAGGTGATAGATGTGGCCCATGGGCCTCTTGTTATAATTGTAGTCATCAAACCCAGATGTGATATATGCTACACATTTGTTGGTTGGTTGTATATTGTTTAACGTCCCACTTTAGAATTCTTACTCATATGGAGACGACCTACAATTAACTGTCTGTGAATGGAATTTAATAATTTATATATATATACTTTTGACTAAGAGTATTTTATCCCAGATAAAAACTACATGAATCAACTGTATGAACAAGGAAACATCAAACTAATTCAATATTGGTGAACATGGTGACTTGGTACCGATATTTTAGGTCACAGTTCATATAATCAAAGGTCAAACAACATCAAATGTACATTGTCGCAAATATTATCAATTAATGCTTATGCAAGCACTCTCAGAATGCTTGTTTTTATGGCTCAACAAAATTTTATGTATCACCAGTCTGACTAGAGCCAGCCTCTACTAGTTCACTTCGTTGTGAATTGTTAGGGTCTGGCATTAGTCAGACTGATGTAACACTGTAGTTAATATGAACATATTGTCTAAATGTGCATATTCACATGCAATTTCTCTGAGAGTTATGCCCCTTTTAAACAGAGAAGTTTGGCCAAAATGTACTATAATTTTAATGCAACGTGCATGAAACCAAATAGTACGTCATGAATTTTAATGACAAAGAGAAACTGTGTTTTAATCTCGTTCTATTCAGTGCAACTTAATACACATATTTGCAGAAAATTCTGATTTATGCATAGCATTGCCATTCATCGTGTGCAGCATTGTCATTTATTGTGGGGACATGGGGTGTGTGTGAGCTTGCTCAGGTTTTGTTTTACACTATCTAATTATTGATAATGGGATCGGTATTTTGTTTATTGCTGTTCAGTATTTTAAAATAGATGTAGAATGTAATCGTGATGGTATTTGTAGTTGATTGCTTTCAACAATTAACATGTCTACATATGTGTTAACAATAAATTGTTTATGGTGATATGCCCAGACTGAATTGAAGAAATATGAAACAAAATTTAGAAAATTCCTGTTAGCGGTATTCATGTGTCCATTTCCTGTTTATGGACAGCATGCAACCAACATATCCTCCATCAGAATTTGGGAATATTTCTGACAAAGTAAGAATAATTGCGGCGAAATTGCCAGTAAGTTACTTTCATACTAGCAAATTGTTCCATTTCTAATACATACAAAATAACTATAATTAGATTTAGATCTTCCCATATCTATGACTGAGATAATCCATTTAATTGCAAAAAAGTATTAATCAAACAATTGTATTGATCATATCTTTATACATACTAGGCTGTCTCCATAACATGACAACAGCTAGCTAACCAATTTTATGATCTTTATTGATTATTTGTTTGATTGATTGATTGTATGCTTGGTGAAACGCTACAATAAATATATAAAGAAAAAGTAAATATGGTGTACAATGCACAGAAATATCAAAGTTATGAAAATCTAAAAAGTATCTAATTTGCAATAAATATGACACAAAAGATAAGCATACATATATTAACTTCAATTCATATAGATAGGGTTTGCAAATATTTAGCGAATATATGCAAAAGAAATAAAATAACAAGCCCCCCTTGAATTCCCACAAAAATAAACTATACTTCACACTTATTTTAGAAAAAAAATAAACAGGAAATTTCACAGCAGGAATAATAGCTTAAGGAACATTATACAATGTTTATAATGACAAAAGTATGGAATACTTACATTGTGGGCAAAGTAAAACAACTGTAACAAGACAGTATGACTGTACAGAAAGGAGGCGAGGAAACTCTGCGTGCTGCATGCATGGAAACATCAACAATAATAACAAAAGAAAAAACCAATCCATGCTGGATAAAAAAAATTCGGCTTACAAGTCGGCACACGTACAGTAAACATCCTTATAACGAACATGCTTATATTTGAATTCTTGCATGATGTGAAGTGATATTTATTCCCCTATTAGAGGAAAATAAATATTTTGTTGGATATAACAAAGTTTGGTTATAATGAATGGTTGTTGCTTGAGCTGAAGGTTCATTATAACGGTGTTCTACTGTAGATAGTAAATTGGACCTGGAGGTTTGCTATAACATTGTGTTACTGTAGATAGAAAATTGGACCTGGAGGTTCGCTATAACAGTGTTCTACTGTATATTATAATAGTAAATTGGACCTGGAGGTTCGCTATAACGGCATTTTACTGTAGTTAGTAAATTGGACCTGAAGGTTCGCTATAACGACGTTTTACTGTAGGTAGTAAATTGGACCTGGAGGTTCGCTTTAATGGCGTTTTACTGTAGATAGTATATTGGACCTGGAAGTTTGATGTAACGGTGTTGTACTGTAGATAGTATATGCCAGTTAGGAAACAGAATTGAATGAGATTAATCAGAAGGATGCTTTTCACCTGAGTAGCCAGGTTCTCAATCAGAAACGTGACAGCTGAGTAATTTATTTTTTTTATTTGACATCTGACACTTATGAATATTAATAAATGTACTTGTATATATACATGTACAATATAGGGCTTATATTTTAAACATATACATGACATATAAATGATATGAATGCACTAATATAAATAACATATTCAATATATGTCATCTGTATGTAGTTTGTGCAATATGGCAGTACACATTTTGTTTTTCAAATAGTGACAGACTTCTCAAAGAAGACGGGGGACTACAAAAGCCTGTCAGCGGTTGATATTCAAGTCATTGCACTGACATTCCAGTTGGAAAAAGAAAATGTTGGAACAGATCACATAAAAACTGTACCAGATAGCAAGGTACAAGCTTTACCTGACTAAATAGAAACCATACATAGTACTTCTCCAGAGATGAATGGAAAACCTGATGCTTGGTCAATATTCAGATATATGTTTCCTTCTATGCATTTTCAGAAACTCAAAGTATCAGCTAAAATACAAATCTAGTACAGTCAATGAACATTATTCTAAAATCCCTATCTTCCCCTACCCAAGGGTTGGATGAGAATAATGTTCATTTAACAGTAAATAATTTTAAAAGAATTGTTTTTAAATTTATATTCCAATAACTCAGTCTTCCAATTTTAGATTAAATGGACAACCTCCAAGGCAATGCTTGAGAAGCCAACATCTATAGCAGGATTTTACCTTGCAAAGGTAAGGAACTAGAGTAAATATTAGGGATGTGATTCTTGCTCTTATCAGAGGAAATCCTCTTATTCATTCAATTGAAACACTCTGGATTTGATCTGAAGTGACAGAAAATTATATTTATCTGGGTAGGGTGAGGTGTTTTCCTCCCTTTTTGACCAGTTTTCCTCTGATTTCTGAAGAATTCAGTCACATCCCTGATATATATATATGTTGTACCCATGACTACAGAATGTGATGCCCTCTAAGCATAAAACATATACAGAGAGTATCAGTATAATTATTGTCTAATGTTCACAGGGAAACACAAAAAGAACTACATCAGAATGCACAGTAACTTCTGACTTGTCAGACTTCCAAGGAAAAGATGGTCATTCTGCATCAAAAGAAGATCTGACTGACCAATCAATCACTCCTCAAGATAACACATGTGCCAACCAATCAATGATTGATAATATTAACCAATCAGAGTCAAATGAATTAGAGAAAGACAGTTATGTAGATTCAACAGAAACCAATTTAACAGACCGAGAAGAAAGGGAGGAGGACATCACTGTGACAGCTGAAATGCTTGAGGATGCAGATGAGGATGAAGGAATTGAGGAGGATGAAGAGGAAGAAGAAGATGATGATGATGGGTGGATAACACCCAGCAATATTACCACTCTGAAACAGAAGATGGTCAGTCTCGATCATGAGAAAGTGTCGGTGACTGTAGGCTGTTTAACTACAGATTTCGCAATGCAGGTATTTATTATGCCATTGAAAGTAAAATTATTCCACATTAGAACTAACAATTTCCTAAAGTATGAACATTCTTCAGTTGATGTAAAATTTGGTAATTTTTATGTTGAAAAGGTTTGAAACAAAAGATTTTGAGTTCCCATTTCCCATTAACAATTTCTATTTTGGAATATGGTGTCACAAATTTGCAATAGTTTTAGAGTTTTCATAAAAATCATCGAAAATGTCAATTTCTGAGATATTTTTATGGGTAGGAATCATAGGTGCCATGCTTGAAACAAAAATGTTTTCAGATACACATGACTTTCGATGGCTCAAACTTTGATCTCTCAAAGTGAAATCATGGTCCCGATTTTTCTCTCTATATAACTAAGCAAATTTTCTCTTGCTCAAGCAAATTTTCTGTAGAAGTTCTCAGTCTCTCAAAGTGAAATTTGGGTACTGTAAAACATATTTCATTGTATTTCGCTCTTGATCTCTCGAAGTGGTAGTAGAGTATAATCTATATCAATCAAAAGAGTTAGTGTCATTATTTCTGCTTGGACCTGAACTGTATAAAGGTGAATTCCTAGGGCTAGCTTGGCCACATTAACTGGATGTCTGTATATATTACACTCCTGTGCTTCATCGTGGGGTGGATAGTTAATTGTATAGTTGTTTGATTTAACTCTCCACCCATGCTTTGTTTTTGTCCTCTCTTTGGACTGTAGATACATTCTTGGACTCGACAAGGAGATAGAAACATAGAGGGAATGATTTAGAGACGTGCTCATGAAACGTTGTTATTTATACGAATTGTTGTTTGTGTAAAGTGATGGGATATTGTGACGATTGTGCTCGGGGTAGTGACTGTGAAACTTTGTTATGTATGGGATATTTGTCTTTTGAAAATGTACCGTACATGTACATCTATTTTGAAATGAAAAAAAATAACAGATAGATGCATAAACTTCAAAAAATCTTTTTATCTATGCAAGATAAAGTTCTGTGTTATTGAAATCAAGTCAGTTAATATGAAGGACAACATGTCAAGTTAGCTACCCAAAAATATGAAGGACAGAATGATGCCAGGATGTGTACCAGTTACTATAAAATCTGAACCATAATGGTCAGGCTTTTATTTTCTGTATTTAACTCAACCTTTGATCTCTCGATGTTTTGTCAAGGTCCCTTGAACTTCGAGATATCAAGAGTCACCTGTATTTGCAACACTGAAATATTGAGTTTAACGTATCCCAGTTCTTGTCCTCACTTTTAGAAGTCAGAAAATATGGAATAGTACTGATTTTTTTGGACGAAAGAGAAGAGAAATCCATGATTTTACTGTTGTAGGAAATGAATTTAGGTCTCTTTGCTACATATATTATTATATTTAGTTTTATATGTATAGCTAACCTATATGAAGATAAATTCATATTAAGACTTCTTATTTAAGTCTAAATTACTCGCAAAATTAGGGCTTAATTATACTATTAGTGAAAATGTATATATGATGTGTATATGCATATTGTAGTGTTAAAAAGTGAGCAAATGTTAACAGGAGTTTGAAGCAGATGTATTACATATTGTTCCAGAATGTGCTTATTCAGATGGGACTGAATGTGATATCTGTGGAGGGACTGCTGATCAGGAGAGCCAAGAGTTTTGTGTTACGATGCTTTGCATGCATGAAGTAAGTAGAACGAGGTACTGGTTTGATCAAAATCTGCCCTGTTAAAAAAATTCACCAAAATATTAAATCTGGTATTATGAATATGGCCATTGTTATTTTTTATTTCAAAAGCAGCTGTGATATATTCAGCAGTAAATTTTATATGGAATGATGTCACTAACTCGTTATTTTTGACGTAATTTACGAAAGTTCTCCCCAAACGATGTTCTGAGATGTCCGACATTGTAGGGAAAAGGAAAGTTGTATCACACATGGAGGAAATAATTTTTATTAAATACAGAATTATTAGTCCTCTACTGGTTTGTAAAACTGAAGGGGGCTGTAGCTTTCTTGTCCATCTGTTCCTCTGTCTGTCTCATATTGGTTTTCCAGACTTTTTTCTGTTATACAGTGGAACCCCGTTATTACGTTTTCCATTTTGTCACGATAAAATAACGTAATACCGGGGGCAACGTAATAAACGTTCCCAGTTAAATCCGTTAAAAATATCATTTGGAAATTGTATATCGTCCGTTGGTACTCCGTGAAGGGGTGTGTGAATATATCTTTACTGTTTCTTTGTTTAAAAGACTATGATACTTTGTTTTATTTACATCTTATCTTTAATGTCCGTAATTCTTCATGTTCTTATCCCTTTTCTTTATTTCGGTGTAGGATACATAAGGATGTTTTGATAAACGTTGCTTTTTCTGCATTCGTTTGGACCGCCATTTTGTTCAACTTTAAAACAATGCGTTCATGTAAATTTCTCTCAATAACTCGTTCCGGTTCGTATTCAACATTCGTATTTAAAAAATAACAAAACATCGTTTTTATTAAGTTCTCTAATTACACAATACACAACGCAATAAAAAAAAATCCCATCCTAAAAACAACAAAACTATAGACACAAAACGCACGCGATACCCAACATTTACACACTTCTCACCAACGATAAACATGCACGGAGAACAATTTAAGCGCAATTCACATAAAAAAAATATAATGATGCACGAAGATTTCATTTATAACGCTAAATGATGGCACTAAAATCATGTGCGCATCAAGGGATTTTAAAATATTCACTGAGGTAAATGCCGTGCACGAATCGGCCGATAGATTGGTGTATGTATGGACGAGATTTACGAACACCCAAGCTGCATGTCCAAACAACGAACAATTTTTTTAATTGAACACCTTTAGTCACCTATGTCCAAGCAGTTACCCAAGCGGTTGTAACATTGCTACGATAAATCTTGTCTTTCTTGTTTGGTACCAAAGCTTTCCGTGAATAGAGTTTTAATAGCGAAGGTAATTACACTATGCTGAACACACAGGCGGTTGATAAATTATTTCTTTGATTATCAAAATATGAAAAATGAAGTAAATTTCATAGAGTACAATTTCTAAATAAACATTATTTAATTGTTTATCACTGGCTTCTATACGGGGTATTCACCTGTATTGATGTCGCTAGATCTATCGAAGCGTGATCAGTCAAGCGTCTCTAATCCCCAAACAGACCAGGAAATTTACGTGGTGACTGCCTCTGGCAGTCAAGGTGTGAATGGCTTATTATTTTGAGAATCACTATTGAATAATTAGGGATTTATTACGTTTTTGTCGGAATTTTTACAACGTAATACCGAGTCCCGGCATTTTAGGACAACGTAATAACGAGGTCTATTTTATATAGGTTTGTTAAGAAATGGTTTTGTGCTTTGAAATTCCAACGTAATATGCGGACTAACGTAATAAAGGGGGAACGTAATAACGGGGTTCCACTGTACTTACGTGGATTCAAATTACAGATCAAGTTCGAATTTCGTAATGTTTGATGTACAAGTTTTGTTTTTTTAAAGAAATTAATTTTTTTATTTATTGGGATTGGGATTGTGTTTTGATGGAAATAGTAGGACATCTAAATAGAGGCAGTCGACGAGAGTCACGTATATATTTGTTATTATATACTTTCAGTTTCATCTCTTCTTTTTTCTTTAAAAGTTTACAGGCATATATCACACGATATATGCCCGGAAACATTCCGGCCCACAAACATTACGTCACAATCAAATTTCCACGCCGTTAATTTTCAAATTTTTCGTGTTTTTCATCTTTTACTCAGTTAAACCGATAAAGCTATTGTTAAAAATAAAATTATTGTTAGTTTCTAAATGAAATTGAAAGTATATAATAAAAAGGTTATAGACTTTGTATGGGAAATATGACGACCTCGTTTTTTGTCGTCTACGCGCCAAAAAACTTGGTTGTCATATTTTCCCATACAAAGTCTATAACCTATAAAAATTGATGGCCTCCAAACAGTTTATAGTATTTAGTATTTTGAGGTCCTTTATAAGTATTTAATATACAGATATGAGTGTTATATAGGTGTGTTGTTTTGTGTCCCATTTGCACGATTATTTAAATATTTCCCCCACGTATTTCATTCTAAGACTCTACAGTATTTCATCCCTGATAAAAACTACATTCGTCAACTGTATGAACAAAAAAAACCAAACAATAAATTAATTTGACACTGGTAAACATGGTGACTTAATTGGTACCAATGTATTGGTGTCACAGTTCAAGGTCAAACAACATCAAATGTACATTTCATCGAATATTAAGTATTGTTGGTACATACCCCTATAAAACAGTTTCTATATAACTCCTTACAGAAAAGTCCAACATTTCAACTGTACTGGCGACTGTTGGACCGGGAACTGTTAAAATCAACTGTTAAAAAAGACTCTTGATCGATGACATCATATGGCACTAACACAAGTTATCTTTTCATATCATTTGGATAAATAGAAATGGCGGATGCACATTTTGTGGCAGCAATGGAAGATGGAATTCAATTAATTTTTAGCTCACCTGAGCCGAAGGCTCAAGTGAGCTTTTCTGATAAAAATTTGTCTGTTGTCTGTCGACGTTGTTGTCATTGTAAACTTTTCACATTTTCATCTTCTCAAGAACCGCTGGGCCAAATATAACCTAACTTGGCCAAAAGCATCCTTTTGTAAATGGCTTTCAAGTTTGTTCAAATGTAGGGTCATGCCCACTTCAAAGGGGAGATCATCACAAAAATAGGGTGGGGTCATTTAAAAATCTTCTTCTCAAGAACCAATAAGCCAGAAGAGCTGAAATTTATATGAAAGCTTCCTGACATAGTGCAGATTCAAGTTTGTTCAAAACATGGCCCCCGGGGGTAGATTAGGGCTACAACAAGAGATCAAAGTTTTACATACAGATATATAGGGATAATCTTTAAAAATCTTCTTCTGAAAAATCACTTGGCTAGAAAAGTTTACATTCACATGAAAGCTTCCTGACCTAGTCCAGATTCAATTTTGAAAAAATTATGGCCCCCAGGAGTAGGTTGGGGTTACAAGAGGGATCAAAGTTTTACATGCGAATATATAGAAAAAATCTTTAAATATGAGCCAAGGTGAGCGATGTGGCCCATGGGGCTCTTGTTTGTTATAGAATAATTGCATTCTTTATCAATATTGTTTGGTTCAAACTAACCAGTGAATATGAGATGTTTTATAAGAATAAATCCTGAATATCCACGCAACAAGAAAACTCGCAAATAAAGGAAGAAGAAAGGAGGATGGGACAGCAAGAAATTAAAATGTAATACATTATGTCCCCAATCTTCTTAGGATTCACCTAAAAGTTGCATGGACATCCGAGTTTTGGACCAAAATTTAGCTAAAAATCCCACCTATAGACGAGTATCTACAATAATTCTGATCTTATGCAGAAAGTCTTTATGATATGCAACAAAATTATACATTGATTTCATAGACATTCATCTCTCAGGAATGAAAATATTGTATTTAACACATTTATAAGAACATGAAGATAAGTAAACAGCAAACAGAAAAATACTAAATACATCTCCAAAGAAACAATGATACCATTCTAAGTGGAATTAATGAATTCAAAAATGAACATCAGTTCATTATATATAGTTTTAATAATATGAGTTAAAAATGCTTATTTGTCTATATTATCACATATAGGATTTATATAAGGAGAGGGGTGGGGTGGGGTGGGGGGATGAATAATTTGTCTTTGTTTACAGAAGATGTCAATTGCTAATGAAGATGAATGTTTTGTCGTTGAGTTTTGTCGTTGAGTTTGTTTACAGAATATGTCCATTGTTTATGAAGATGAATAATTTGAATTTTGACAGAATAACAAAGGACATGATTAAGGAGTTCTGTCCGTACTGTGGAAACAATACCCTTCAGAAAGTGTCAATGACTGTTGAAGACGATGGCAGTATTCGCTATTTTCTCTCTCGACGGAAACCCATATCTACCAAAGGAATGAAGGTAAAGTATGCCAAATTGTCTGTCGTTTTGATCTTCTGATGCTGTTCTTTTATGTGTATCACTGAAACCCACTAAACAAATGAAGTGAAATAATTATCAAGTTATTCACTTACATGTATTGAATGAAGTGAATTGATTATCTAGTTATTCACTGAAGGAGTGAATTGAATAATTGAACAGTCAATAAATCCACCTAGCAATACATAACCCTCCAAGCCTTGAAGTGGCTTGGTCAACTAGTAACCAACACTATGGCAAGACACTCGAAACTCTTACCAGGATTTGAACCCTCCCTTTGCAAATAACAAAACCAAAAACATCAGCATGATTTATCCATTTATTGAAATCATGGAATTAGCAATTACAAGCAAAACATTCTGAAAGGGTAAAAGGACATTGAAAATGATTGGCTGCATTGCTTGCTAAATTTCACAGGTCTGGGGGGAAGGGGATCTCCGAAATACCAACAAACAAGATGCATAACAGGCAAGACAGGGGCCTTGTGTTGAGTACAAGTGCTATTGAAGTCCTAATGTATTGCCACATGTGGACGGAATGGTTTATGACATATCTGTTTACACTGTTTCCCAAAGATTGCTCCCTGGTTGATAGTACTGCTGACATTGAGTACTCAAAGGTGAGCCTTCTTCCGTTTAAAAGAGATGGAGGAGGCCCCAAGTCCGGCTTACACTTGAGGAACCCCAGTGGTACACTGTGAAGGGTTATACTTTCCCCTGTGAACAATACACGCCCTCCATCTTGGTTGACAGATGGAGGAAACACTGGCCAGAAATGTCCCCAAATCCCCCCCCCCCCCACCACCACCACCACCCACCGGTCACCAACACAAGAATGTGACAAAAGGAAATGAAAAAGGCTTGTGAATTGAACCGCCACCATTAAATGGTAGACTGTCTTGCCAGGTTTCCTGGTCCTATGAATGATGTGGTGACCCTCGGTCCTTTGGACAGTTCATGTGGCCCTGGAACAAAAAAATGGATGCAGAAACTGTTTCATATGAAAATATACCTTATGATGAATTTAGCAGAATTGATATCTTGAAATGGATTGCATGGGTTTTCAAACTGCTGGCTAGTACAATGTGCTAATAGCTATATTGGTGGGTAAATGTTGATCGAAACAAATGTTTTGTTAATTTGTACAGCTAATGATGTCTGGTGAAGGGCGTAGACGAGTCGTACCACGAATGTTTCCCAACTTGTATCCACACTAAATTAAGCACATATCTGGGTCAATTAATTGGGATTACATGTATTTGTATATGACATCAAATAATATATATTTTCTAGTTATCCACTTAAGGAATAAAATAATTTGATTTTCTAATCATCCACTAAAGGAATGAAATGAAATGATTATCTAGTTATTCACTAAAGGAATGAAATGATTATCTAATTATTCACTAAAGGAATGAAATGATTATCTAGTTATTTATTAAAGGAATGAAATGATTATCTAGTTATTCACTAAAGGAATGAAATGATTATCTAGTTATTCACTTAAGAAATGAAATGATTGTTTAGTTATTCACTAAAGGATTGAAATGATTATATATTTATCCACTTAAGGAATGAAATGAAAATCTGGTTATCACTAAAGGAATGAAATAAAAATCTAGTTATCCACTTTAGGAATTAAGTGAAATGGTTACCTTGTTATATTTTGAAGGAACAACATAGATTTTTGATATATAGTTGTATTGATACTTCTCCAATTCATATTAAATTCAGATTTTTGTATTGATAAAAATGATATGCATTACATCAAATGTTTTTTTTCTTCAAAGAATAGATCATAAAGAATGAAACAAATTTTTATTAACTTATGTGATGTAACTTGATTTGGCAAAAAGTTTTATAGTGTATGAAAAAAAATATCCCATTCACTTTGTGAATAAAATATAGTTTAAGATGTAAAAAAAGTCAAATAACTGTTCCAAACCAAGTAGTATTGTATGCATTGGCAAAAGAAAAATATTGCCATTTTTTAATTAAATGGCCCAAAGAGCTTAGTACATAAAAATTCAACAGGAAACAAGACATGTTTGTGAAACACATGATCATAGACTTTGACCATTCAGACCTTCAAGTCTGAAGTCTCCAACTTAAGTTCTTAAGGTTTAAACAAGGTTAAAGTTACGGAAAGGTATGAGGGCAAGTCAATAAGTAACCAGTCTAACTTATTTCCGGTTGAGATCCACCTCTTCTTTTTCGATGTAATTGCCCTCTAGTGTGATGTACTTAAATCAATGGTGTTCAAGTGACATCAACCCAGAACTGAAAAAGTCAGGGTCCTTTCCATTGACCCACTCCTCAACTGCCGTCACGACTTCTTCGTCAGACTGGAAATGACGTCCACGGATATCCTTTTTCAAGTTTGAGAATTGGAAGAAGTCACTAGGAGGTAGGTCAGGCGAATAGGCAGGGTGTGGTATTAATTCATACCCGTTTAGTTCTACAGCATCCATTGCAACTTTGCAAGTGTGGACTCTCATGTTGTCCTGTTGCAGCAAAACTTATTTAGAGAGTTTACCTCGGCTTTTTTCATGGTTGTTCAAAGCTGGTCTAGCAAGTTTGGATAGTACATACCAGTTATTGTACTTCTCTTGGGTAAAAAGTCAAACATGATAACACCTTTTGCGTCCCAAAATACTGTGGCCATCACCTTGGCAGCAGATGGTTGCGTCTTGAACTTCTTTGGCCTCGGGGACCCAGGCCCTACCCACTGACGACTCTGAGCTTTATTCTCTGGCTCATAATAATGAACCTAAGTCTCATCTACAGTCACCAGACGCAAAAGAAAATCATCTTTTGACCTAAAACGCTTCAACAAGGTGCTGCATACTGATACTCTGGTTGCCATTTGCTCATTGCTAAGGGATTTGGGGACCCAACGGGCTGTTAGCTTGCGTATACCTATATGATCATCTAAGATTGTTGAAACGCTACCATGTGAAAAGCCTAATTAATGCTTGCGCTATTTCTTCCACCTGAATTCGCGTATCAGAGTATACCAGATCCCGAACTTTCTTACACATTTCTTCGTCGGTGGCATCCAGTAGGCGTCCAGACCTGGCTTCATCTTCTAAAGATGTTCTAACGCGTTTGAATTCCCCTACCCAGAATTTAACCTGAGCATAAGATGGTGCAGAAGACCCATAAACATCGGCTAACTCGCCATATATTTCCTTGCCTGTTTTACCTTTTAAATACAAGTATCGAATTATAGCACGGTACTCAACTTTAGATGAAAAGCATGCCTTTGCATCACTAGCCATGTTTGACATTCCATGTCTTATTAAAGAATGACTAGATACGCGTGTAATTTTGTACCCAGGTATAAAACATGTGTTGAAACAAGGCATGAAAATCGGAAATGGGATAGGCTGGTTACTTATTGACTTGCCCTCGTATAAACTAAGGTTAATAAAGTTACAGATAGGTGTAAACAAGGTTAAAGTTACAGATAGATTAAACCATGGACATAAAAAAAATTGTTTCTTTGTAGTACCAGTTGCCATTGCCAAGAGGAGGTAAGCATTCTTACAACCCTGTCCTGGTGGAGGACCAGCCTATGCCCCAGCAGAGGGCGGCCAAAAAGAAACAACATCTAGATGTGTTTGACCCTGATTTTGTGGTGGGGCAGTCACCGTTTGCTCTGAATGACATTAACAGTCGATCAGCACAGCTTGGAATAAGAAATAACCAGTTTAACAAACGTTGCCAGAACTCAAACAGGCATGGAAGAAGGAAATAAATATTTATCATGTATCGGGAGTCGTGTTTGTCATTTGGAAGGTGTTTAAAACTATCCGTGGGGGGTACATATATTAGGATGCTTCAATTATCTTGCATATGCTTACTGATTGTTTTATGCACGTACACACATCATTCAAAGACTCTTCTACTCTGTAGTTTGTAGCAGGCGACCTTTTACATTTGTCACACAACCCTGATGGGGATTGGTTGTTTTCAAAATGTTGTTCATAATAAGATTTTAGGGTCGATTACAGAATTAAAAGGGGGAGGGGGTCGTTTCAGAAATCAGATAGGACACATCGACTGAAGTTAATTATGCTGTGTGCTGTTGTGTTATTGACTAAATGAAGCACCAGAGCAGAATTTGTCAAAATTGCTTTGCATTCATGTCACTATGCACACAAAGTTCAGTGTACAGATGAAACTGCCAACTCCTGTGTTCAGTTTTTACCCTCAATGACACTTATACTATGTCATGTGAATAGTGTTTTGTAAAAGACCAGTTCGCTGTTAATAATATTAATCAGAAAGTGCCTATTTAGATCGGAAGAATTTTTTTTTTTGATCTGATTGAAGATAAATATATATGAAGAGGGCACGTAGCATCTTTGTTTTAAAGGGAGTTGAGGAGCAGAAGAAATTGGCTTCACAATTGCTCTGAAAATTCTGGACTAAGCCAAGCCAAATGATCTCCCCCTTCTCCCAAAAAGAATTTCGGGAACTTATGCTCCAAACAAAAGCTTTATTCTTTGAATATTATTTTAATATATACATGTATGCCCAGGTAGTGCTGATTCAAGTTTGTTGAAAGAAACGCATGTTAACTCTGGATTCCCGCCTACATTTTCAACTTGTATAATTCAAAAAGCTTTGCAATTTTGCTATTGAGATTTTTTTTAATGCAAAGTAGAATTTATTAGTAATTGATTATTAACATTAATACCAGTGTTAGTTAATCTACTTGTTCTTAATTACAACTTTTTATTAGAGGTAGAAAAATCAAGCTATAAAATATCATATATCTTAAAATTCTCGTTGATATAAATAACCATTTTTTGTTTTTAGAAAATTAGGTTTTTCTTATTTTTACAAAGGGCAGACAACTCTTCCAAAAAGTCTTAAGTGCAAAAAGGTCAGCTTCTAATCATATACCAGTCATGTGAATTTCATCTGCTTCACTTTCATCATTATTTAACAATAAACTTTTAAGTTCATCTAAATCCTTCAAAACTGTTCATTATCCTTTCATTATATATGGAATACCTTAAGGTAGTACTCTACATCGATGAAAAAAAATCGATATCAGCAATATTTGACTTTTCCTTTTCCTAGCCGAGTAGCTCAGTAGGTTAGAATACCGACTGCTGAACTGTAGGTCGCAGGTTGGAGTCCAGTAGGGGTTTTAAATTTTTTCAGGTTACCTTCTACTAAAACTATTTTTCGACAAAATAAAGTGAATTTGAAAATTTTCAACTTCAAAATATTGTTGTACATATCCTCCACTTTTCATCTACATCAAATTTCTATGATGTAGCATACATCCTTAACGTCCCTCTCTAGAATGTTTCACTCATATGAAGACGTCACCATTGCTGGTGAAGGGCTGCAAAATTTAGGCCTATGCTCGGCACTTATGGCCATTGAGCAGGGAGGGGTCTTTATCGTGCCACACCTGATGTGACACGGGACTTCGGTTTTTGCAGTCTGATCCGAAGGATCGCCCCATTTAGTCGCCTCTTACGACAAGCAAGGGATACTGGAGACCTATTCTAACACGGATCCCCACTGGATTCAAATTTCTTGAAAATTCATATAAATATCTATATTGCCATGAAAAATCATTTGAAAATGATGTTTTAAAAGTTGACCAGAAAGTGGGCAGCGAAACATTGCTATTGTTCGCAGTTCTTGTGGTCCCTGGAGATAGGATGAGGCGAAGTTAAAGGCTATGTCACAAGGCCACTACGTACAATTAGCGCATATTCCACCGATGAAATTTGTATATAAGTGGAAAAATTGAATTGAGAAAAGTTAGCGTCTTTAAGTGAAATTTTGACAGATGTATCACGAATGATAGATTGTTTTGCTGTTTTCCGCCACACTCAACAATTTTTCAGTTATCTGGTGGCGCCCTGGTTTTATTGGTGGAAGAGAAAACCCAGATACAATGTACCCAATGAACACGTTAAAACTGGAGAAGTACGAATAAACCACGCGAAGAATGCATCTCGCAAAAATTACGCACAACTGAGCAAGATTTATGTAACATTTACGTAAGAATTGCGTATAATTACGTAAAATACGCATAAACTGCGTAAATCTCAGCCGACCAAAAATTTTGAGCAGCTCAAAATCGAAACCCTCGACAGACATCTGCGCACAACGACGAATGAAAAACGCATGAAACACTTATGAATTACGTATATCGCGCATGTATCACGAATAATCAAAATTCCATACGTGGAATATGCGCAAATTGTAGGTAGTGGCTGTTACATAAATGTTTATTCGGTATATACGTATTCATTTGACAAACAAATGATACGTACATGGTTAGCCCAAGAAAGCTTATTTCTAGTGGGGTCATTTTGATGCATGGATGTTGGCACTAGGGGTCATTATGTGGGAGGAAACCAGAGTACCTGGAGGAAACCCACGTGTCCGAAAGTGTAACCACCATACCCTCTCACATACAACCACTGCCGATCACGGAATTGAACTCGGGTTGTAGTGGTGAGAAGCGAGTCCGCTACCCAGACACCCTCTGCGCTACCGGTAACCCAGGATTATATAGGGAAAATTTTAAGCAGGACCATGAATACTAACAATGATGTCATTTTCCTGAATAATGTCCTTTAGATTTCTTGATTGTTGTAGTACTGGGAAACAATTTTTCGCTGTATTGAAGACGTTGTGATTTCTCGGATTATGCTTGATGACAAAAGGGATTTTTATGCGTAATTTTTTAGAATCTGATATACGTAGATTTCATCCCATGAATTCTGTCTTTTATTTGTCTCGATTTGTGAATATTAGGAAGTCCATAAATGTTGCTACTTTTAACTTCAAGCTCAAGCAGGTACTCCTGTTCCTTTTTAGTAAGGGTAGTAGAAAATTTTGAAGTGAAGTTTCTTAATTTATTCACTGTTTTTCTATCTTCACAATTAGACAGCTCTTTGTAAAACTCGGAATTATTTAATTGACCAAAAGTCATATTTTTGTAGTAGTCTTTGTCCATTGTCACTATAGTACCGTCCTTGCCCGGGGGTAGATGCAATTCTCTGCTTCGTTCTTGAGTCTGTTGAGAATAACTCTTGATCTTCCTGATGAGGCTATAGTTTTGACATTGTCAAGGGTTTCCTTTATTGCAAAGAGGGATACTTAGTGCCTCGGCCACTCTTCTGGTCATTGCTTGGTCTCCTAGATCATCTGACAGAGCGATGTCACCACTTCCCCAATGTTTGAGAAGCTTTGCTGGGATGTCTGCTTCAGGTGACATTCCCGCTGGATTCATTGATTGATTGTATGTTGTTTAACGTCCTACTCGAGAATTTTTCGCTCATATGGAGACGTCACCATTGCCATTGAAGGTCTGCAAAATTTTGGCCGATGCTCGGCGCTTACGGCCTTTGAGCAGGGAGGGATCTTCATCGTGCCACACCTGCTGTAACACGGGGCGCTGGTTTCTGCGGTCTCATCAGAGGTACCGCCCCATATAGTCGCCTCTTACAACAAGCAAGGGGTACTGAGGACCTACTCTAACCCGGATCCCCACAAGACCTTGCCCACTGGAAGGCCACAATAAGGGTTCAATTATTTAAAATGAAATATATTGGAGACATTTTCTCAAGAACAACAGGGTCGTGATTAATAATATTAATTTGGAAGCATTCCCAGGTAATGCAGATTCAAATTGTGGTCCCCAGGTGAAGGGTGGGGCCATAATAGAGTATGAAAGTTTTGCCTGGCTATATATAAGAACAGTCTTCTCAATAATGATAGGGCCATGCATACTTGTGACAGCTTTATATTATACATGTATATTGTATAATATAGGGTATATATGTTTATAGAATAAGATATTTTAGACACACATAAACTGACTGTTTTAAATGAAAAGACTATGTAAGGTTATCTAATTTAAACATCCGCTCAAGCATCATCGTCGCTAGCCAAGGGTTTTCGGTCCACTCCGCTCCCCATAAATGGGCGGAGTGGACCGAAAACCCTTGGCTAGCGAAGATGCTCAAGCATAAAATTTATTCTGTTTTCCAGCGTAATGGCATGGGGTACATACTTATATGCTGGCCCAAATGTTTCTTGTGGCTCATTATACCAAAATTTCATTTAATGGTTCGTTTAAGCACCTCGCATCAAACATGATTTCACCATCTAAAAAGTAATACAAACTCGCAATTATTTTATATGAATTTTTGGTTTTTTTTTCTAGAATGATCAAAAAGAGTTTTGTTCTGCAAATAAGAGATTCTAAAGCCGAAATTTCGCTGTAATTTGGTGCATTCTGATTTTTAAAAATATATATTTATGAAAATTGAAAACATTGCATGTTACGTATTTGTTTAAATCAACGGATAAAATCTTTAAAAAAAAACAGGTCAATGAGAATAAAGGTTTTTAGAAAAATATATTTCAAGAAGAAATTGAAGTGAAATGTTTGCACATATTGTTTTCCCTTCGTTTAATAATAGCCTTTATGTTGATGCATTAGGTAGAGTGATTCGTGTGTCATTTACAAAATGAGAGATCAGCGACTTGTTGTGGAGAATTGTGGACAATACTAGTAGATCATTGATTAGTTTTGGGTGTTTATTTTACGTCCCTTCGATAATTTTTCACTCATACGATACATTACCAGTTGTAGGTGAAGTATCACAAATTTGGACCTATACTTAGCTCTCGGGGCCGTAGCAGAGAGGGTTCTTTAACATGTCAACACCTGCCGCAACATGGGGCCTCCTTTTTAAGGTCAACTCCAAAAGACCCGTGATTCTCGCTTCTAAATGCATAGCGTTTGAGGAGGGAGAAATCACAACCTTTGTCTGTTTACATCTTGGGGTTTGACGCGGCCATGACACCAGTATGAGCGGAGTTGGAACTCCTGATCACAAAGCGAACGCTCTACCTGACTGAGCTACCGCGACGACTGATAATATAACAGGACTTTGAGGCGTGCAAACCTGAAAGTGGCTGATTTACAGTGGCCGAATTTTCCGTAAGGAAAAACCTGATGCATTAAAGGGTAAATATAATGAACAGTGATTAAATCTCATAAATCCTATCAGGTGAAATTAGAGTAGGACAAACATGGACCCCTGGACACACCAGAGGTGAGGTCAGGCTAGGAGGAGTAAGCATCCCCTGCTGACCGGTCACACCAGCCATGAGCCATATATCTTTATCAAGTAAACGAGGTAATCCGTAACTAAAATCAGTGTGTAAAGAACGGCCTAACAAACGGCATGGAACACGTCAGATAGCATTTGCCCCAGTGACAGGTTGTATTTGACTTTGTAAAATAGAATTGTTATGACGACCATAGAATTTGCAAAATGCTGACATTAAACAAGACCGTTGAAAATCCTGTAACATCAACGTATTTGTCAGTAGCCTGCCTCAATTTAAAAACTGATCATACACAGAACATGCTCTTGTGTATCGAATCAGTTGAGAGACATAAACACCATATGCAGATGATAATGGAATATTGCTACATATATATGGTAAATTGACGTTGGAGAAGCTGAAGTCATTCCGTTTGTCATAAAGTTGAGATTGTTGTGAACATCTATGTTCAATAAAATATCGAAGTGTGAAGCAGATGTGGAAGAATGTGGAGTCCTTTATTTCGAGTTCACATGGATATATCGAATCGACATATAAATGAAAATGAGATTTTTTAAATAGATACTCAGTAAAACATCAATATATTTAAATGTCAAGTTGAAGGCCACAGCAGTATATTTTTTCCTTTTGAAAACAAATTCTGCTTCGTAAGAATGTACATGTAAAAACAGGTCAGCTAATAAAGAAGCACAATTCCTGGCCATGGGAATTCCAATACACTGTGGGAAGACCTGATTACCAATTGGTGATTGTGCTGCATCCAGAGTGGAATCTACTTTGCGCAGGATCCAATGTGCCTTGTTTATCCAAAAACCATCTCAACCTGGTATTGAGCATTTTCCCATAGGTTTTGCACAAGTGTGATATAAGTGAGATGGGTCTGTAGGAGCCAGGAATGTGAGGGGTTTTGTCTGTTTTAGGTATTGGTCGACAGGGGATGCTTGCTCCTCCTAGGCACCTGATCCCACCTCTGGTGTGTCCAGGGGTCCGTGTTTGCCCAACTATCTATTTTGTATTGCTTGTGGGAGTTGTGAGATTGATCACTGTTCGTTATCTTCGCCTTTCATTGGAATGACTATGGCTTTGCTTCATGATGTTGGCAATTTGTTTTGTATGAAGAGTTGGTTGTAAAATGGAGTATTACGTTTGTGAAATTTGAAGGTAGACGTTCGAGTATAAAGTATGTAATTTTGTCCCCTCCTGGTGCAATGTTTTTGTTGTGCATGAGAGCTTGTTGGAATTCATGCAATGTAAATGGTATATTGAGTGATTATTGTAGGGACAAGTATCTGTAACTGACGTTCATGTTAGAAGCCATTCCTGACTAGTGTACATGTGCAGGATGAAGTCTTGTGTTTACCTAGCTTGTTGAAATGTTTTAGCAATTAGGTCTGCGTTGTCTCGTGAACTGTATGCATTTGTATTGTGGGAGTAGTTGACTTAGCGTTTTTGCCTAAAAATGTCCCGACCCTTTTCCAGACTTCAGTTATGTTTGTACGGATGTGTAGTGCTGAAATGAAGTTTTGCCAATGTGTTTCTCGCTCTTACAAGATACTGAATGTGGTGTGTTTACATGCTTTGTTGTAGTTTTGTTTGGGGATTAGGCCCTGATGGAATTCCTTGAAGGCTTTCCTGGCTTATGATGTGGTTATTTGTCCATGTAGGGTTGATTGGCCTAGTGACTGTTTTCCAGATGTTATGGGAGTTGATTGTTTAGCCGCATGGTAAATTGTTTGGTTGATGTTGTTGAAGTATTGGTCTATGTTGTCGTGTGCAATTTGGACTAACTGGAGTTTGCAAGTATTCGAGTAAATATGGACGATTTGGCTTTAATATTGATCCACTTTGTTTGGATGTACGGAATAAGGGGGGAGTGGAGGAGATCCGCGTGTGTCTTGTACAACAAACCACTCGGAGATGTTTGAAATGCGTGGTTACTTTCTAATGCTGAGGTGTTCCCAGCATTTGGATTCATCCTAGCAAGTGATCCATCATTATTATTGATTATCTATCCAGTGGATGACGTCTTTTCCCGCTTTGCCTGGAATGTTGTCTCCCAGATCCAGATTATGGATGTTAGAATTTCCTAGATCTATAAATGATATAATTGTATTTGTAGGGAAAGCTTGATATTTTTTTTAATGCAGCTGGTTGAAGATATTTGATATCTGTTGGTGGAGTGTTTTTATGGAGACGTTGTTGAGTTTAATTTGTGCACATAGCATTTCAACTGGACCTCAGCTCTACGGGCTCGGGGTGGTACCAGATCAAAACAATAGTGAAATTCTTTGTCTTACAATGTTACGACGCCATTGATTATGACGTCATGTATACATGAAGTGTAAACAATATTCGGATATGCTCTTTCTGACTAATTAGTTTTTGTATTTAAGTTTAAACGAGGATTTCGATTATTTTAAATCTTCATAAAGCATTTGAATTAATGTATTCAACTATGGATAAAATGTATGAAAAATTATCCTTGCTTATGTACTAGTGTAGGATGGAAAAATGTCACCACCAGGACAAGATATGCTGGACTCCGCAAAACCTAGACTACAAATAGTGTCCCCTCGGTGGAGTTTCCCATACTCACACAAATGATCACGTTTCGTTATTCAATAAAGATAGTTTTTATCAGAATTGACCTGAATAGCAGTATAGTAGAAATACAGACTCCAAATTGTCCTCGACTTCTTGGGGCCAGCGGGTGCAACCCTGAATACGAAGAAAGATAACACCAGGGGTCTCCTATCTTGTCCTCAGGTCCATTACGTCTCATCCTCAAAGATTAACACCAGAAGGGCTTTTCTTAAACTTTAACATTATCCTTATTTCACAGTAGAGAAACCAGAGAGGCGGTCTGGCGTTAATCTATGAAGACAGTGCAGGACGGACCCCAAGTCAAGATAGGGGGCCCCTTGGGCTATATACTAACGTTTAAAACCCACAAGTTTGAAATGGAACGAAATGACCCGCATCTAACAGAACATAGGGGAAACGAGTCAAAACTCCTTCCCCAGACAAATCTATTACTGACTGTCAATATGTAATACAATTAATTTCAAACTCAACAGATCCATATCACACATTCTTCAAGTTCCAAAACTTCTGAAGAATTTTTCCAGTAAATAATATTGAATGAACACGCCAAACGTTGAATAAACATGGTTGGTATAATATAGACGTTCAATTAATTTATATGAAAATATTTTTCTATTATTGATATTAACTTGTTTCTCTCTTCCAAACAGGTATAAAGTGCATCATTTCATATCACTGCGATATGATGATGTTAGAGATCTCGTCATAAAACACAACGCACTTGAGTCTTCCACAACCATTTCACCTTCTACTGAAATCAAGTAGGACATGTACAGAAACTTCTCTCACAATAATTATTCTTCATTTCAACACGCCCTTTTCAACCGAAATGTGAGGGGCGTGAAGTTAATATGTTTTAATAAAGCACTAATCACGACTGTGTCAAAACGAAATAGATACAATACCACAAAATACATTTTCAACGATTTATTCATTTTATATACAGCACATTGATGAAAATCCTTCTATGTACAATATCACAAAGAATAAATTGTTCTTTGAATAATAATGCATTACATTATTTATACAATCATCTATAATTCTGTTTGTAAATTTAACATTTTCATTATGTGTTGATATTGTAAACTTAAGATAAAGACATACGATATTACACAATGCAAGTCCTATGCTGCTTCCTGGTAAAATTTTGTAGGAGGGCTGTCCTTTCACTTGAATTAATTGCTTTACTAAATTTTCCACAGACTGTAGGATATCTTCATTGAAAGAGCGTCATCAAAATGTTCAATCGTATTGATATTCAAATCTTTGAATACCACAAGTTTGTTACGATAAGATCAACAAGGAATGCAAGGTATCTTTTTTGCAGATCGGTATCGAATGCCAGAAGAACAGCGACAATCCATGAATATATTTATTATGCACGAGAAAAATCATCACCATTTGTCAGGACGGACTTTTGGAAGATGCTCCCACACGTCTGATAATGTGTTTGCGTGCTCTTCCATGGATGCCCATTGCTGGGAGTACTGGTCACCAATACTGTAGTACTCAAATCATCAACCAATTCCAGCTGTACAATGCTGTGCTGTCGAGGAAGAACAATTGCCATGGCTGGTCTGGATATGTCTAATCTCAGTCAGGTAAGTAATGAATGATGAGTCTCGATGTAGTCTTCTCTATTTATATATTTAGTTGACATTTTGTTTTAAAAATTAACGGCTTTGATTTGTTGGAATATTAATATTACATCACTTGTTTTCCACGCTACACTAGACGGCATGTAACCAACATCCGGTAGTGATTTTGAGGTTGAAAGCTATTGGAGATGGATTTGTTTGATTGACACGAAGAAATATTGAAGATATCCGTAAGGGAAATTGACATAAAATATGACTACAAATACTTAATTCCATACAATATAAAGTAAGTTGGGGTAGTTTACGCATTATAAACTGCAGAACAGTAGTGTACAAAAGAGCTTGTGGTTGTTGTTGTTTTTGTTTTACTAGAAACTGATAAAGTTCTCTGTTGAGGTTTCCTGAAGACAATACACATACAATGATCTTGACTGTGTTCTGCATTTCTACACCTACTGAGGCTAGTGTCCACTTTATGGTTAATCCTCAAGTTGCCAGCACCATGTGTCTTTCAGACTTTGCCCTCACGATCACTATATCTAATAACCTAAGGTAAGATGTGTGCCTGTTTGGAGGATAGTGAAAACAACAGTGGTAACAATATATTGAAAACGTGGAGGAAATTCAAAACTGCAGAATGCACACCATACCCACATTACGAAAAAAGCTTTATTGTCATAAGATTTATGTATTGAACAAGGGATGCTTACTCCTCCTAGGCACCTGATCCCACCTCTGGTGTGTCCAGGGGTCCGTGTTTGCCCAACTATCTATTTGTATTACTTATAGGAGTTATGAGATTGATCACTGTTCGTTATCTTCAAATTGCATGATTATAATCTTCCG
This sequence comes from Ostrea edulis, assembly GCF_947568905.1. Classification (NCBI taxonomy): domain Eukaryota; kingdom Metazoa; phylum Mollusca; class Bivalvia; order Ostreida; family Ostreidae; genus Ostrea; species Ostrea edulis. Next base: position 20,027,955 of record NC_079164.1, on the reverse strand, counting down.
ATTATAAAGTCTCCCAAACAAAGGTTGATTAAATCAGTTTGTAGGATCAAACTATCAATTATCACTGTTGAAGATCCCATGTCTCTATCACTACAGGCTTGGAAGTTAGACCAGTCTTTATTATTAAGGTCAGAGGTCAAGTTGACCTTGATACAAGGTTGTTCCTCCTATCCACCACTTTTCATTGCTAAAAAATTCTATGACTAAATCTAGGATATTTATCAAGTTATATCTATTAGAATATGGAATCAAATTTTTCTCTTAGACTTCTATGTTAGACCCCACTCCCATTTAATCCCCCAAGGTACTTAAATTCCTATAATCTGAATAAAAAAAATCCTACACAACTAGATACATTGGATTATCATATCCTTCAGTATCAAATGATTTCATCGATCGGTTACCCCGAGAACAGCTGCGGACAATTTTTAAAAAATATCTATATGTAATAGAATATTATAATCAATCTCAAACTCAGCAGATCCAAGATCCAAATTACATGTGACCAAGTCTTCCAACAGTCCGTTCGAATTTCCATGGGCACGAACTGTGCTCCTTTGTTAGCTGACCTGTTTCTATATTCATATGAAGCAGAATTTATTCAAAAACTTCTACGTGAGAAGAAAAAATCTCTTGTTGTTGCCTTCAATTCGACATTTAGATATATGGACGACGTTTTGTCTATTAACAATAATAACTTTCATTCGTATGTCGATTCGAAATATCCCTGTGAGCTCGAAATAAAAGACACCACAGGGTTGTCCACTTCTGCTTCATACTTCGATATTTTATTGAAAGTAGACATTAACGGCAAACTGACAAGTCAACTGTATGCCAAACGGTATGATTTCAGCTTCTCCATCGTCAATTTCCCATATCTATGTAGCAATATTCCAACATCACCTGCATATGGTGTTTGTATATCTCAACTGATTCAATACGCAAGAGCTTGTTCTGCGTATAGTTAGTTTTTAAATCGAGGCAAGCTACTGACAAACAAGTTGATGGTACAGAGGTTTCAACAGTCTCGATTGAAGTCAGCATTTCGCAAATTCTATGGTCGTTAAACGATCTAGTTCGTCAATACAACCTATCATTGGGTCAAATGCTGTCTGGCGTGTTTCATACCGATTGTTAGGCCGTTCTTGGCACACTGATTTTGACTACGGATAACTCCGTTTACCTGATCAGGATAAAGGGCTCACGGCGGGTGTGACCGGTCGACAGGGGATGGTTACTCCTCCTAGGCACCTGTTCCCACCTCTGTTGTGTCCAGGGGTCCGTGTTTGCCCAACTATCTATTATTGCTTATAGGAGTTATGAGATTGATCACTGTTCATTATCTTCACCTTTCATGTACATATTACTGAAGAGGTCCCACGATTTCTAAAAAATCAGAAGAAGTGGGAGAATAAGAAGTGAACAAAACGTTCTAACTTTCGTTTGGGAGACTGGATTACTGATTTTACTATAGATATTTAATGGATAGATAACTGCGATATATTACAGGCGATCATTGGACAACTTGATGATTCTACACCCATATGTGTGCTGATGATATGGACAGTGACCAATCGCATAAATCTCACAAGCAATACAAAATATATAGTTGGACAAACACGGACCCCTGGACACACCACATGTATGCTGATGATATGGATTTTCTTTAAAGCATACATAAAATCTTAAATACGCACATATTTCATCTCGTTCACCATACTAGTACTTCTTTCAGACAGGCTACTTTACATTGACCATGCATACCCCAAATGTAATTGTTACACCTTCATCATTTTCTAGCTTGACTCGACCCGTGCACATTTCCGATGGTAATGTATAGGGAATAGGAGACATGAAACACCATGAATTGCTAAAATTTTAAATGCAATAGACATATATATTTAATTGCTGTTATAAAATTTAGAAATTCATTTCAAAATTAAGGATTATCTCCCTCACGCATAGCTCTTATCCTTCGACGAATTTCACTCCACTTTTCTGGCCCACTGTTTTCCCCTATAATAGCTCTAAAACTTCATTGTTATTTCGGATTTCAAACATTTTGGTTGAGCATCACTGAAGAGACATTATTTGTCGAAACGCGCATCTGGTGCATCAAAATTGGTACCGTATAAGTTTTACATTGTAAAGTAAAACATTCAAAACGTTTTGGATTATGTAGACGAAATATGCTTTTCTTGTATGTCTGCACATGCATAGAGGTAATTGCAGTAGCCATGTCAAGAATACGGAATAAACGTGAAGAAGTCATTGACCTTTTATTTATTGATAAAATGGAATCGGCAAAGAGCCTTAAGTTTATAGTATTCACATTCAATTCACGCATGATACAGATACATAAACATAGTGATGCACATGGCATGCTTGCCAAGAAAAAACGGTTACAATATCCCGTCGTGAAACACAGTCCAGTATTGTTTACAAGCTTATTTTCTATTGTTTTTTCTCTTTGTAAGATAATAAATTCCACGTGGTTTTTTGGATCATTTTGTAGGCGATTTGTGATTTTCATTACTATCATGACTGTGGACAGCAATCGAGTCAATGAATAAAAGGTGAAGATAACGAACAGTGATCAATCTCATAACTCCTACAAGCAATACAAAATAGATAGTTGGGCAAACACGGACCCTTGGACACACCAAAGGTGGGATTAGGTGCCTAGGAGGAGTAAGCATCCCCTGTCGACCGGTCACACCCGCCGTGAGCCCTATATCCTGATCAGGTAAACGGAGTTATCCGTAGTCAAAATCAGTGTGCCAAGAACGGCTTAACAATCGGTATGAAACATGTCAGACAGCATTTGACCCAATGATAGGTTGTATTGACGAACTATATCGTTATAACGACCATAGAATTTGCGAAATGGAATATCATCCATTAGCAACTATATTTCACACGTGACCACTTTCGTTTGTTCTTAAGGTTTTGTATTTTAGCTCAAGGAAAGAGGCCATTATAGGATATCAGGAATGCACTTAGCGGTGTCCAAATCTGAAAAGGAGAAAAGCGAAGTTACAGGTCATTGAAGACGCTCTCCTTTGCTTTACGAATAACGGGACGTGAACCGTCGGAATGGACATCAGTATTTCTCCTAATAATGTCACAGACAATCGGATAGATATGTAAAAGAAAGGCGTAAGATTTGGAAAACATAGATGTGGTTACTTCAAAGAAATCTTTCAAGAATGCGGAAAACTGATTGAGAATATCCCACCCGTGATCATTTAATAGGAGACTGGCGTAATCTTTGTTGGTTATTTTTTCATCTAACTTAATGTCATTAAGAATTCTGCGTTGTTCATATAGACGGTCAATCATTGAATGTGAGGCAAATTCCGGATCAGATAATGTTTCGTAACTCCAAGTAGACCTAAAGTGACCTTCGAGTTTGCGACTTTAGGAGGGAATTTTGAAAAATCTTAATGCATGATTGTAACGTATTTCCGAAACACGATATATTTTCCTATTAAGGACTTATAATCCCTCCTTTTCCCATGTTTTTTGTTTTGTATTATCGTGGATACAGACGTCCATGTTTTTTAAAAGGTCGAATTCCAATTGCTACGCAAAAGGGTAAAAGCAGAAGCCGCAAAGGCATGCTTTGCCTTTATCAGCAGAACTCCATCGCAAAATGGGCTTGCTAGAAGCAAAATCTGAAGTTGTGGTAGCCGAGGCCGAACTAAAAGGGTTCTATGACAAAATCGAAAATTTGACAACGCGGGTATTGAGGATAATTGAAAACAATTGGGCCCAGATGTGACGGTAAATGACAATTTTCATACACTCAAACCGATCGAATCGCTTCCCTACTCGAAACAACCTCATATTGAAACTGAATAGTCAACACCCATTCGGATTTTCTTCAGATCCTGCGCATCTAACAATGGATAGTGAACAAGACAGTCAACCGAAAGATTTCCGAAGTAGTTGTTGAAGAAAGAATTAGTGATTTCGATTATTTCAAAGTTTGTTGATAGGCCTAAACCTTATCTTTTCAAATCTACTTTCCTTAATGTGATGAATGAAATAGGCGCCAATGGCTCGAAGGAACTTGACTTGCTCGTAAAGTGGTTCATTCTCTCACCAGAGGGCGCGTTACGCAAGCTTCACATACACCTCTGTCAACGTTTGGAATCACGTGACAATATAATCAAATGATATAAACAATCATTCTTGGTTTCCTTTCCCTTTAAAAGTTCTGGCAACAGGTGATACATCAGTCTCTTTTCATAGCCCACTGGCACTTTAATAAGTACATATTTACCATTTCGCTGTTTGCCTCTTATTTTACAAGTTTTATCGTATTTTTACAGCCTTTCTTACTTTTGATTCCATGTTTACATTTAAATCTCCACCACGTGAATGTTCTACATTCATACGCATATTACGAAGTAGTTCCAAATTTAGGATCAGAAGATGGCGATTTTAAACAACTTACAGAAAGCATCAATTTAATTGCACCAAAACATTTCATAATATAACTAAATATTTTGTGCAAAACATAAATGTTGCATATTAGAAACTTTTACAAGATTTCTGTAAAACGAAGTCGACAGAGGTGTAGTACGAGGAGAGCACGGAACTCTGGGTAGAGAATGAAAGTGGTTAGGTCCTGAATCAGTTAAACATACCCAGCGCTTAACATTTCGAACCTGAGTAGCCCGAAACTTAACGATCCACGATTGGTGTACAAAAACGACATAAATTATGGTGAGAGGAACCCCCAAAAAACCAGAGGATGACATACTAGCGAGGAAGACCCATTTATCGGAGAAAGATGACAAGTCGTCATTGAGCAGGTGTATCATACATAAGGCCAGTCACTCTTTGTTTGAATGCCGGGCATTTAATACAATCGAAGGAAGATTTTAATGGATAATTGCATATGTTACTCTACGAAGCATCAGAGTCACAAGTCCAGAAAATGTACAGTGCACAGTGTACAACAGTAAGAGTCATTTGACTGTCATGCTCTCTGCGCAAGACACTGTGGTTGATAAATCCACATGGCGGAGAGGACGAGCCTCTAACTCTGCAATAGTTTACTAACAAGTGTACCGAGATTTGTCAACGTGACATTAAGATAGTTCTCGTCACTGTGACCCATAGTGCATTTCCTGAGATTCCGTACTTATGCTATCTTGGATTATCAAAGTAACCGCACATTAGCGCAAATGATCTGTTTGACGCGTTTGACATAGTTGGTGGAATCTAGTTTTGCTGGCAATACGCTCAAGTAGGGCAGAAGATCTGCAGGATTCACAGCAGAATCACTCGATGGTACTTACCGATTGGATCTGCCAACACTTAGTGTACAGAGATACCAAATGATCAATCGGGGATATCTATAACGTAGCTGCATCACAAACACTTTAGACCAATTGCTCACGAACTACCTCCTCCTGAACAGGAGCGGCACACCAATCTACTACTAATCGGCAGAGATGTGTCCGAATCACAACATGTACTTGATCATATCATTGGACCTTGTTCTAAACAATTTGCCCAAAAACTTAGAATTGGATGGGTTTTCATTGGAGACCTGTGTCGACAGTTTGCGTTGCGTAAAGAACTATCATGTGTTACAAGGTGGAAGGGACTCAATATTCCAACCTTGTACGAGTAAACTTGAAGTTTTTGATGACTATGGATTGAGTGAATCCTTTCAGACGAGAAAAGATAGATTCGCACCGACTGTTGAACAATTCAAACATGACAAAAAGATCGGTTTGTCTTGTTAGGACATACTTTTCATTGAGTGTGATCAGATGCCTAGAGTAAAGTAAACATTCCCTGTCGACTGGTCACACCCACTGTGAGCCACATATCTTGATCAGCTAAATGGAGTAATCCGTAGTCCAAGTCAGCATGTAAAGAACAGCCTACAAATTGTATGAAACACGTAAGACAGCATTCGACTTGTGATAACTTGTATTTGCAAAGTAGATCATTATAACGACCATAGCATTTGTGAAATGCAGACTTAGTCGAGAATGTTGAAACACCATGTTCATTGAAATAAATAAATAAGGAGACATGGAAGACTGTGTGGTGTCTTTTATTTATTTCACTGAAATATAACGAATCGACATATGACTGAAAATGACAATTGTTAAAAGATCAAACGCTGTCGATATATTAAAATGTCGAGCTGAAGATCACAACAAAATATTTTGTTTCTTCTTATGTAGAAGATCAGCTAATAATGGAGCACAATTTGTACTCGTGGGAATTGCAACAGACTGTTGGAAAACATGATCACCAAAGACTACGTAAATATTGTTATTGAGGAACTACAGCATCTTTTCAATATTAACTTCAGAGTACTTGTGTGTGGAATCAGAGTGATGTTTAACGAAGCACTTTTTTGGACGACTGAGCACAAAATATAAATATCTCCTTATTCCGTTTTTATTGAAGAAACAGCTGTCTGATCCCAAGAAGACTGGTCTTTAGGTAAGGTTTACAACATTTTAACATGTAGCCAACAGTCATGTTGCATATCAGTATGTTCAGTAGAAATTCATCCAAAAAGACCGACTTTTGAAAAAATTACCCTTGTTTTTTTTTGTTTTGTTTACCTAATGGACTTAATTTTGAGATGTTTTACATTTTCTAGATTTTTGTACAACAGGGAAAACTAGTGGTATAAAAACTACACAAAGCAAACTTTTGGGGTAAAAAGCTAGTAGAATTTTGAAAAAGTCTACCAGATTATACTATATGGTAAAGAAATTTTAATTCAAAACACAAAATTAGCACGTTTTCCATCTTGAATAAAATTTGAGTTAGTTGTCATGGCAACAAAAATGCATATTGGGCAGATTTACAAAGTCTACGTCAGACAAATTCTACTTTTAACATAATATTTGGATCATAAACGTTTATAAAAGCATATAAAATTATTACCTACCGGGTTTTATTTCCATAAAAGGCGAAGATAACTAACAGTGATCTATCTCATAACTTCCATCAGCAATACAAAACAGACAGCTGGGCAAACACGGACCCCCAGACACACCAGAGGTGGGACCAGGTGCCCAGGAGGACCAAGCATCCCCTGTCGACCGGTCACACCTGCCGTGAGCCTCATATCCCCATCGGGCAAACGGAGTCATTCGTAGTCAAAATCAATGTGCCAAGAACGGCCAACAATCGGTACGAAACACGTCAGACAGCACCTGGCAGACAGCATGGTAACATGTCAAAATTGGTACCGTATAAGTTTTACATTAAAAAGAATGATTTCATTTATGCGATTTGTCACTTCGTTTAATAAATGTACAACTTTCGAAGTGTGCAGTGAACATTTTTATGAACAAATATGATTCCCGTCCAAAAATGATTTACTAGTAATATTCATTTGTAAAGTAGTGTATTATCACATTTTCTCCTGATTTACTTAAACAATTTTACTCTCAAGGGATACGGATTAAGTCGACGATCGATGAATGTAAAATTAGAATTTTATCAAATGATATAAAATAATATGACCTTGTATGGCATGTCAAACGTTGCAATATTTGATCTTTTCCATTTGTATTGTATAATTTTCCATTTGTATTCTATATGTTCCATTTGCATTGTATAATTTTTCATTTACATTGTATAATTTCCATTTGTATTGTATAATTTTCCATTTGTATTGTATAATTTTCCATTTGTATTCTATATTTTCCATTTGCATTGCATAATTTTTCATTTGTATTGTATCCAGGAAATGTTTATTTTGATTTGTTACGAAGGATTTCATTAGTTAACGTCACTGATATACCACAAATGTAGACGTGCTTAGCACACAGGGCCGTAGCAATGACGGTTCTTTATCGTGCCAACACCTGTGCAGCGATACGGAATATCTGTTTTTAAGGTCATTACGGAAAGACCCGTGATTCTCACTTTTAAATGCCGAATGTTTGGCAAAGGAGCAATCACTGTCTTTGTTTGATGCGGCAATGATAGTAACGGTTCTCGAACTCACGACCTCCCGCCCACAAACCAAGCGATATATCACTGAGCTACCGCGACCAGGTCCATGCAGGACTAGTTATTTTTAAAAATACGTAGCTAGCTCTAGTAATGGCGAATCCCCCCCCCCATCATTAAAAAAAAAAAAAGAACGGTCCAGAAAAGCATACACATTTTTATTTAGTCAGAATTGAGTAGATTCGGGGGACTTAATTCGGCCCTTGGGTCCCCACCAATTGTTCACATCGAGTTTGATTTTTAAGTTATCGTTTATTGAATTTGGTACTACGCAAGATGTTGAAGAGGTAAAGTTCAGGAGCCACGTTTCGCAGGATGTACCGTATTTGCTAAGTGTAATGGTGTAACACCCCCCCCCCCCCCATTAATTTATCGCTTTTATGCGTCTAATGAGATCAGCATATTCAAACTAGTCTCCTATTTAACCACTAGCTGATCTAGATAATTCTGAACGCAGTAAACTGCTGGATGTCTGGGGACTGCCTTAAGATCCCTAGTGAGTCCAGTGCAAAGCCTTGGTGGAGGGAGGGGGAGGGGGGTGCAGGGGGAGGGCGAAGTCAGTGGCGGATTTAAGGGGGGCGCCCCCCCCCCTTAAATTTTAAAATTTAAGGTAAATCTTGGTATCTTGTTTTGAAAAATGTATTAAACGATAAAAGAAGCAATAATTTCTCCCATTCCCGGAGAAATAAATGACAAAATCTTTTGATTTCTTGAATTACTTTATTGAGAGAACTTAATTTTTCCAGAAACCCTCAAAATTTGCGTCGTTTTACCAATTTCACTGTATTAAAAATGACATATTTCAAGCTCTATAAAATCTGTAAAATCCAGGAGCTTCCGGGGGCTTCGCCCCTGGACCCCCACCAGGGCTTCGTCCTGAACCCACTGGGGGCCGCCTTAAGGCGGCCCCCAGTCTCATAAAGTGGCGCCCCCGTAACCGCAATTCCTGGATCCGTCCCTGAAGTCCCCTGAAACAAGTGAGTTCTGACAAAATAAAACGTACATGTATGCTTTTTTCGACATCTCTATACAAAATATCATATTTGTGAAGGGAAAAAGGGGGGAGGGGTGTCCCGGCGCAAGATTTCTCATTGCTAGCTACATGTATGTTCAACTAGTCCTGATATGGAACCGATCGCGGTAGTTAAAGCTGACATGAATTAATAAATATAGTATAATTCTATATGTCCGCCATATTTCTTTGCTAATCCGCCATATTAGTTGGAATTTCTATTGTTATATGTATCGGGGTTCGCATGGTATATAAGGGGACGAGCTTTGCTTCGCTTCACTTCACATCAGTGTCTTCGATTTACCTGTGCGGGTAACTTCGACAGGTAACACGTACATCTCCGATACCAATTTATAGGACATCAAGAAGAAATGAAATCACGTTTTGGAACACCACGCAGTGCTCAAAATTATAATAAACATATCGTACAGTAGTAAATCATTCTAAATATATATATTTGGATAAATATATATAGAATGCCTTTTCTTTTCGTGAACGTGCCTACATTTGCAGTAAATATGTCAAAACTATACAAAAATGCGGAGAAATATTTCATCTTTTATTTATTGATAAAATGGAATAAGCAAAGAGTATACAATCTATACCATTCACAATTACTTCAAGTAAAAGGCAAAGACATAAATACTACTGTACTTATAAAAATGGCATGTATGCTCGCCATGTAAACGCATCGAATGCGGACGACTATTTACCTGGGCCTACTCGTAATATCTGTAAAGGATCGCAGATGTACGTGTACACTTGTCGAAAATACTCTAAGTAGTAGTAAAACTCCCTTTATTTGCATAATCCATGAAACAAAACGATAAACTCCATTTGCATTCCAACAGTAAACAACATTGTCCATTGTACAGACTGCGACACACTTAGCCCGTGCCGATCAGCTATCTTCAATCAGGGGAAGTATCAGAGTATAATATTTACCCTGTATTTGTGCATGAATCCTTATACCATATGATTTACTGGTCAGAGTATTGCAGATATATAAATCAGGAAATCGTTTAGAACATAAATTTGCATATACAACACTGTACGAGTGTATGGGATGAGAGAGAGAGAGAGAGAGAGAGAGAGAGAGAGAGAACAACGAGAGAGATAACGACGAGAGAGAGAGAGAGAGAGAGAGAGAGAGAACCGATGATCTTGTAATAATCGTGCTCTTATTAAGACAAATGATATCGTTAATTCAATAAAAAGAGAACAGTACTAGTAACTCAATATTGCTCTCATTAATTGATAATGCAGATTTATTTGATTCATTTAAAGCACGTATTAATTAAAAATTAAACATATTTTTAAATAATGTTATTTTCAATTACTTCATTTTATGCTAATTTGGCGCTCAATAGATCTTATATATCTATGCCATTTTGCGTTATTACATTCTGCGTCTAACTCGACGCAAATTGTACTAATGCAAAATGTAATAATCGAGTTTATCATATTATGCGTCGTTATCAAACATCAAGGGGAGAGGACAAGAGTGTCTGTCACCCACCTTTAATAACAATATCCATTTTTTGTTAGTTTGTAATGCAAATTAAAGATACATTGAGTGACAACCCCTCCCCCACTTACCCCAGCTTGAAAGTTCTGATATAATAGTAGAAGACACACATTACCACCAATTAAGAAAATTAAGATATGAGGCACTCATAGTAGAGGACTCTAACCACCCCATCCGACCCCCAACGATTGAAGAAAATGAAGTGTAGGGGAAATTATTGAGGTAGTCAAAGTAAAAGACTCTTTAACCCTTCACCCCACATTAGGACTTTGAACATCGGACAAAACATCTTGGTTTGTTTGGGTGTTTTGTTTTATTTTATTGCTGTTTTCGTGCATCTTTTTTAATTATTATTTTGAATGGCAAGAAATTTTGAAGAATCCAATTTTCCATTTTTTCCCCTGTTGTGCCCCCCCCCCCCCCCCCCCCCCCCATGAAAAATGACGATACATGTCTGGTTATTACATGTACATTTTGTTTTGCAACACATGCATGTATACTAATTGTATGGTGCATGTAGAATTGCACCCTTTACCAAGTTGTCCTTCATTTACACAGTGTAAGGAACGGTAAACCAAAATCACAAAACAAAATGCATAAAGACCAAGATATTTTCAAGCGTAGGAACTTCATTCATGAATACATAAATACATGTATTCAGAAAAATCGCATGCATGCATTGCAGGACTATAGCATTTGTGTGTTTTAACGTTTCTGTAACATGCCATAATGATTACTTTGAGGCCTGAGTGTAATTTATTCATAAATATTTTCATTTCGTAGATCTGGCGCAATGGCCATACCGCTGTACGTAGAAATTTCAAATTCAAATGTATTCGATAAGATGTTAGTATGCATAAGTCAGTAAAATTCGTGTTGAGCTTTTATTTGATATGATACAATGTCAATATACTGTAATGCATTAATAGGATATGCAGAAGGCAAGAGTATAAACATTTTCTTTTTTCATTATCAGTATCAGTATCTATATGATCACGAAAAAACATTATATAATTTATATCCGGATTCATTTATACCGATTTAGATATCGTTAAAAACAAAGCTGCATAGTTTGGGAGAGGGGTTTCTAATGAGTCTGATGAAATTAAAAGAAGGAACTCAACATTTGCATTCAAACTAGATATACTTCAACATGAATTCATTTCTGCTCTGACTGAAAGCATGATTCTAAATTCGGGAACGAATCTTGCATACAAAATAATTAATAGGGGAACACATAAATTCGAGCTCCTTTGGAATTTAATGAAATGTAGATATGCACATTTCTTTCAACACGAATTGATATGTTGTTTCAGGCACGAAAACAGGGGGTTGGGGTGGGCAGGAAGGCTGGTCTGCTTTCCCCACTTTTTTTGACAATTTACTTTTTTCCCGTTATTCTAACATACAAAGTCAGTATTTTCTACATGCACAGTTCAAACTAACATTTTGTTTTTAAATTTGTAATGAATTCAATTATAAGCATCAACTCCTGTAAGTTTCCAACATATTGTCAATCACAAATTTTTAAATAGCTGGAAATTTTTAATGCTTGAAAGCTTACATTTATATAAGTGATCAATTTTCTTTCCTTCTGTGAAATGATATATTATAAATCGAAGTAGAACGGTCGCTCTCTCTCTCTCTCTCTCTCTCTCTCTCTCTCTCTCTCTCTCTCAATGAATATGGACATACAGAGACCGTAAATAATTATGTGGTTCCAAAAGAGACAACAAAACTATATTTTCTTTTATAAATTTCCTTTCATATGTGTCTTTGTGTAATGAACTGTTTATTATGGATTGCAAATGTAATACACGCATTTGCACACAGATGTATATTTTCGATCATTATTCCCTTATTTGTATATCCAAGTTTGTATATGATCATCGAGAAATTTTGAATTGTGCACGCAATATATCCAACCAGATATTAGATTCCCCATTTCTATAAACTGCAAAACCTCGACCAGACAAGCATTCAATACAGGAAAAATTTTCGACTCTGACATCTCCCCTGATTGAAGACACACTGTTTAGCACGGGTGAAGTGTGTCGCAGTCTGTATAATGGAATGAGAACGTGTTGTAAAGTTCTAACGAGATACAAATGGAGTTTATCATTTTGTTTCGTGGATTTATCAGAATAAAGAGAATCTAATATTTTTGGTAAGTGCACATCTCCGATACCTGTTGAATAGACGCCCGTATTTGATACTTTTTTTTGGCGATTATACCTTGTGCATTGCATATTATGCATATGGCATGCACCTTTATTTTGCAAGAATTGATATAAATAATATATTTTATGCTCTTTGCCTATTCCATTCTATCAGTATGTAATTGGCAAATGATTTATCCGCATTTATTTTATTAGAAAATGCAAATACTTGCATGCACTTACAAGTATGCAAGAAAAGCTTTTTTTTTTTTTTTTTTTTTTTTTTGCATTTTTGTCTTAACTTACCTAAACTTCCAGAATGTTGCATTAGTATACAATCAATATTTTGTAATTTTGAGCAAAGCATAATGTTTTAAAATGTTATTTTATTTGTTTCTCATTCCCTATATATTACTATCGGAGATGTGCACTGGTCGAGTCCACCTAGAAAAATCACTCAGGTGTGACAATCACATTTGGGGTATATACGGGTAGAGTAAATTAGGCTACCTGAAAGAAATATGGCGGATAAGATGAGAAAGGTATACGTATTTATTAATTCATGTCAGCTTTAAGTGATATACCCTTTGGTTCGTAACCGTGAAGTCGCATGTTCGAGTTCTACTCGTGCCATGGCTGCATCAAACCTTAGACGTAAATATAGTTAATACATTCCCATACGCATTGCTATTTAAAAGTGAGAATCACGGATCTTTCGGATAATGTGACCTTAAAAGCAGACACCCCGTGTTGCGAAAGGCGTTGGCACATTAAAGAACACCCACTGCTACGCCACTGTGAGCGTACACGTAGCCATAGTAAGTCTGTTTGTGGTACGTCACCTGCAGCTGGTGACGGCTAAATATAAGTGGGACCTAAACTAATGGAATCCTTCGTAACAAATCAAAATAAACAATCCCTCGTATGCAATACAAATGAAAGATTTTGCAATGCAAATGGAAATTATACAATACAAACGAAAAAATTATATAATACAAATGGAAAATATAGAATACAAATGGAAAATTATACAATACAAATGGAAAATATAGAATACAAATGGAAAATTTTACAATACAAATGGAATTTATACAATGCAAATGAAAAATTATACAATGCAAATGGAAATATAGAATACAAATGGAAAATTATACGATACAAATGGAAAAGATCAAATATTGCAACGTTTGACATGCCATAACCTTGGACACAAAAGCAAATATGATGAATAAATGAATGAAATATTAAAATGAATTAGGATGTGTGTGTGTGTGTGTTGTTTTGTGTGTTTGTTTCTTTTTAATAAATTCTATATCAAGGGGACAACAATACAATATTTGTATCCTATATCTTTAATTTCCCGGCGGGTTTTCCATGGTCCCGTTTCGTCAGAAATATTGAGTTTCATAAGTCCGAAACTGTCTTAAATACCATATTTGAAATAAATTTGCTCTTCTTATTCCATATTTTGATGTTTGTTTACATCGTTGGACAGACGACTGTCACTTTCGCAACAATGTTAATAACAGCCCGGTCAGTGGCGGATCTAGAGGAAGATCGAAGTAACGTAAAATTAGTAAAAATGACACCAAAACAAATCTGTTTCTATGTCGACAAAATCCATGCCGTTTTGCAGATGTTCCTTAGTTAAACAAAACTAAGAATATTTTAAAATATACTACAGAAGACCCCTCTTTTATTCTTACGTGATCATATCAGTCACGTGACATGATATTTCTACATTTCAAAATCATCGCTTCAGTGCAAGTAGAAGGTGCCATAGCATCGAAATATAAAGTAAGAAAGGTAAAGCATAATCATGTTTATTTGAGATATGCTTGAGAATGTCAAAAAAAAATCCTAGCTCGTTAATATTTGACCCGAAATATCGGACCTTGTCAACTTTGAGGGTACCATTCACAAACAATGATCAATATAAACCCTTCAAACAAGATTCGCAGGGATTACATGCTTCCTCTTATGGTTTCACATAAATCATCAACGAACGATCACCATGATATATTTTACCTGCGCCAAGTCGTTTTTACTATATTCCAAATATCGATGCCCATTAGGGGCGATTTCAAGGTCAAACATAAAATCAAAATTACCGTAGCGCATACTATATATAGAAAATTGTAGACCTTTATAAGTTATCAAATAATATTAATAAATGATCATTTGAGAAACATTTGTCAAGCATATTTAATTTAAATAGTATTTTATGATGAATAACATAATAAGGATTAGACAGCAGGCAATGCCTATATAAGCCTTCTCCTTTAAGGTACAAGGTAAAGTCCACATAATTATACACACAAGAAATTACAATATAGATATGAAGTAAAAGGATAATAAGTCATTCCAAATATAATGATTATATAAGTATTATGATTTCTTGATATGAATAATAGGCTAACAAAATAGAAATGTGGGGGTGGTTAATGGGGTCTAAATGACATACAAAAGAGAAAAAATGAAATCAAATAAAAATAGTGGAAGAAAAATGAATAAGTACAACAGGAGGGGAAAAAAAGATTGAGAGTACCAACTCAAACATGATAAGAAAAGACATACATAACAAACACACATGTATTAAATGCATTTTTAAAATCTTTTGCTTTCTATAATATATTTCTGAACATATTCAAAAATCTTTATGTTATCTTTGAACCCAAGAGCCTCATCACCACTCAGCAATAACTTTAATGGTATGGGAACTTGTAGTTGCATTGCATTTATTGACTCTAAAAGAGCAATTCTTTGTACTGAGTACTGAACACATTCAAAGAAAAAATGATAAGCATTTTCAACAGGGTGACCACACAAATCACAAGTAGCATCATCTCGTAGAAATTGACTATGTAAGTCAAAATTTAGATTACTAGCATTATTTCTCAATTGGCAATGCCAGATGTTTGCATTGCGTTTACCATGATTAAACAGTTTATTTGGTTTACTGTAGTACATATTTTTATAGCAGTTTTAAATGATGTTAAAGTAGGAAGGTTTCTAATATGGGCAGGTAGGTCATTCCATAGTTTAATTGTTGAAGGTACAAAGCTATTCATATATGATGAGGTCCTAACTTGAGGAAGAATAAATTTAAGTTTATCATAGTTTCTCAATTGATATAAATTTTGTGGAGGAATGAAAGGCATAAAAAGTTCTTGAAGATATTGAGGGGCAATTCCATATACTATTTTGTAAAATAAAACAGGTTTATTAACTTTTCTTCTGGTTGATAAGCTATCCCAGCCCAATTCATCATATAGTGCTGACCTGGAAGAATTTACTCTCATTCCAGTGATTATTCTTGCTGCAGAAACCTGAACATTCTCTAGTAAATTAGATTCTCTTTCTGTACAATTATCCCAAACTAAATTACTATATTCAAAAACAGGGCGAATAAAAGAATAATAAATTTTTATTGCCTATTTAAAGTATATTTCAGCATACGTAAGATATTTAGTCTATTAGATGCCTTTTCATGAATATCTAATATGTGTGATCTCCAAGTGCCATCAGATTGAAATTTTAATCCTAAATGAGTATGATTTTCTGTGTTCATAACTTCCGGACCAATATAACCAAATTTTACTTTAGGATGTGAGAAATTTTTTCTTGTGATATCTAGATTGATTGTTTTTGTGGATTAAAATCCACAGCCCATTTTATAAACCATTGCTTTATTTTCTCAAGATCATTTGTTAGTAAATAAGCTGTTGTTAGTATGTCATCATCAACAATAACATACAAAGAAGTGTCATCCGCAAAAAGTCTTCCACTATTTGACAGATCATCAGATATGTCATTTATATATAACAAAAACAAAAATGGTCTTAAAACAGACCCTTGAGGAACTCCAGAATTTGTAGTTCTAGAAGAAGAAGTAAATCCATCTACGACAACTTTTTGAGATCTATTTGTTAGATAGTTATCAACCCATTTAATAGTTTGGTCAGATATACCGTTGAGTTTTAACTTAAATAGAATACCTTTGTGCCAGACTCTATCGAAGGCTTTAGATATATCACAGAAAATAAACATTACATCTTTACCTTTGTCGAGACTTGAAATAATAGAGTTGTATATTTCAACAAGTTGGTTTGTGGTTGAGTCCCCAGGTTGGAATCCAAACTGATATTTGTAGATAATGTTGTTGTCTAAGACGTAGTTGTAAAGATGCTTACAGCTGATTTTTTCCAGTATTTTACAAAGAACTGATGTGACTGATGTTGGCCTATAGTTGTTTACATCTTGTGCACTACCTTTATTTTTGTAAATTGGTGTAATTTGAGCTATCTTCCATAATTTTGGAAGTTTACCCAGGGATAATGATAGATTGAATAATTTTGTAAGAGGCTTGTAAATTGATGAGGCTATTATTTTTTTTAGGATTCTAGGTGGTAAACCATCAGGACCCGGGGGTTTGTTAATATTCAATACCAATAGTTGATCATGTACTTCTTGTTCAGATATACTGATATCATCAAGAGAATGATACATAGGCGGTCATGGACCATGTAGTGGTATATCAGGTTCTTGGTGCATGGTAGAAATATTGGCAAAAAATGAATTAAGTGCGTTGGCCTTATCTATAGGATGAAATAATGTTTTGCCCGATAATTTAATAGGAGGCATAGGCTTGTGGTTGTTATTAAGTTTTGATAGAGATTTAATTATTCTCCACCATTTGCCTGGTGGAATGTTTTTGTTAATTTGTTCTGTAAGCTTTTTATTATAGTTTTCTCTAGAACGTCTTATTTCATCAATTACTTTATTTCTTAAAATTCTATATTTACTCCAATGTGATGGGTTTTTAGTTCTGACTGCTTTATGATGAATCCTATTTCTTTTCCTCATCAGACGTCTAATTGCATTGGTCATGAACACTTTATCGGTAGGTCGAATAGTGACAATTTTTGTAGGTATGTGGAGGTTGATACTGTTACTTGTAATGCGTATAAAGTTTGAATATACATCATCCAAATCAGCATTATTGAAAACCTCCTCCTCCCAATTGCAGTTGTGTGAAGTATTGTTTAGACCTGTATAATCTGTTAATTTGAAGTCTCTCACCTCCCTTTTATATGCATATTGTTTGTAAATAGGAAATCTAACTTCTATACCTATTGCAGAATGTCTGCTACAAAAAGCATGTATATTTACACATACACTGCTTAACACTTGACAGTGGTAGTAGATAACGAGAAAATATTGTAACATTTTACCCACAAACCTATACGTCGTGACGTACTTTTCATAGTAACGTCATAAAGTGTCACGTGCAGGGAGGTACATCAAGAGTTATCTCCCTGTTGTTGCAAACCTTACCTTTAGGAAGTTAGCTCCTGAGCTTTTGAGCACAACTGCGCAGGATATTACAAAGTATTTACTGGTTCAATACTGATCCCATTGGTGCAAACATATTACACATCTATTACTGAACCCTATCCAGTTGAAAAAATTGTGTCAATTCAAATTTTGAAATGGTTTGGCAGGGACTATATTTTGTGGCGGAAGGATTGATTAATCAAAAAGTTCTAAATTTGCGTGATATTACAGTTTCTGTTTCATCCAATATACTTTCTATTTTTATATTCCTATACGTGTATGTAAAACTTATACGGTACCAATTTTGATGCACCAGATGCGCATTTCGACAAATAATGTCTCTTCAGTGATGCTCAAGCCGAAATTTTTGGAAATTAGAAATAACAATAAACTTGTAAGAGCTAAAAGGAAAACTAAAGTGCCAAAACAGTGGAGTCAAAGAACAAGGTACGATTGTATACATAAAAAGGCCCAAAAATTTTCTCTCTATAAAATGTGTCTGGAATTAACCTTAATCAGCGTTTTAAGAAAGTAAAATATATGCCAGGTATACTATGTCAACAAAATCAGAATGATATTCCTAATATTGGATAGCATTATGACATCATGATTAAGACATTTCCCGCCTTTTTTCCCAAAATAAGCTTGAAAACTGTCAAATGTCATACAGATTATTGCTCAGGAAAAGATATGCGCATTTGTCGAGCAAAATGAAAATGATATATATTGTGTATTATTTTAAGATGAAAAACATACTTGAATATGAATTTGCTCGACGCATGCGCTGTATGTTTTCTGAGAAGAAAACCATCTAAATTTGTGGATATTTTCATTGAAAATGGCATTTTTGCAATTTTATGCCAACTTCATGCTCTCGTCATATGACACAAATCGTTTTGCTGATCAAACTGAGCGGATTTTGTGTTTGCTAATCCATTCCTTATTTGAATGCCAGAGTTTGAGCTCCAAGTGAAATCATCGATATTTTGGGCCAAATCACATTAGAAACTGTACCTACTTCTTTGTCTAAGGTTCTATGGGGTTGCTGCAGGGGTACCACCTGATGGTTCTATGGGGTTGGAAAGATTTTGAGTCCTTATTTCTACTCTGTCATTGGAGGGAGGAGGCAATTCACCACTAGTAGGGGTCCCGTTAATAAAGTAGTTCAGTGTGTCTGCTGGTGGACAGTCTGTCCCCGAGGATACTTGTCAATTGATGTATGTTCGTTCATGAATATAAACAATAACGAGACAATACTGGCTGACACGTCGCCCAGTATAAAAAGGTGTCACTTTGTGGAGTCTATAAGGGGCACAGGCTCTAACAGATCGGTTGGTGTCCCTCAGATTATCCTTCGAGATATCAAAGATTTGTCATATGTACAATCGTCAGATTGTCAGCCTTGGTACAGAAGCGAAAATATCTTATACCCAAATTAAAGACTGTTCTGTTCCTTTTAGATATAATTTTGATGAATCCTTTTCAGATCCCATGTGCTTGATCTCTAAATGTTCGGTAAAAAATTGTAAAACTTGTGATATACTGATCACTAGAAATTCATTCAGTAGTAATCTCACCGTACGTAGTTTCGGTACCAAAACTTTTGATAATTTGACTTGTACATCTTCTAACGTTGTGTACGCTTTTGAGTGTAACCTATGTGGCTTTATTTATGAGGGAGAAACTAAGGGTTCACTTAACAAAAGAATATCGAAGCACATTTTTCAAGTAAATAATGGTGGTAACCATCTTCTTTACAAGCATTTCAATTCATCGGACCACTCCATCTTGTCCATTAAGGTCGGGATTTTGGAAAACATTTACTGTCACACAAACAATCCAACAATGAGAACTTTGTTTCCCTATTGTGGTCTCACCATGATGGAAACTTGAATGCACATTACCTAACGATGCTTCATGTGGATAGGAATTTTTTGCGAGATTTTTCCTACCATCTCCATTAAAAACTTTGATCCCACTATTTTAATTGTCCATCCTATTTTAACAAAATGCCAATTATCTCCCCTTTCAAGGGGGTATGGAACCTGAAACAAACAAACATGAAAGCCATTTCATTAAAGGGTACATTGTGCCAAGTTTGATTGAAAGTGGCACAATGGTTCTGCAGAACAGGATCAAAATGTGAAAAGTTTACAACGCCGCCAACAGACAACGGATTGACCAGAAAATTTTACTCTCTAAGTCTTTAGGTAGAAATATTAACATCCAGTTCCAGTTAGTAAGAATGTTTGGGGGGAATAGAATTAATGTAAATATTTGTTACAGTACTTCAGTCTTGTACCGGAGGCTTTATCAGTGGGGGGTCTTTATCAGTGAGGGATCTTTATCAGTTGGGGGTCTTTATCAGTGAGGGGTCTTTATCAGTGAGGGATCTTTATCAGTGAGGGGTCTTTATCAGTGGGAGGTCTTTATCAGTGAGGGGTCTTTATCAGTGAGGGATCTTTATCAGTGAGGGGTCATTATCGTATGGTGTACGTGCTTTATTACAGCATGCTCGGATTACTGTATGGTATTTTCCATTTTGTTTGTTCTTGTTTCAAAATTAATATTATATCGACATGGTAAGACGTTTATTGGCATTTAATCATTATGCAGGTGTCGCAATATATCTTTCCCAGTACTCAAAGACGGAAAGGCAGTCATGGACATCGTTCATATAAAATTTCAAGTATATTTGATTCACTTTTATCTTAAGTCAACAGACAAGTAGGTCCACATCATATTCGTACAAAACTTTACTCTGTTCCATTAAGAGTTTTACATACGTTATTTCAAGAAGCCACAGCTAGTCTATACTTGGATTTTTCAACACCTGAATATAAACTGAACTCTATAATTATAGATGTTGCCAATCACAGGCTCTTTAAAGCACCAATGGTCATGGATGATATTCCTTCCGAATCATACCGCCGGTTCCTTAAGCTCAAATTTACAAACAAAGGAATAGATGCTGTCAATATAAACAACATTCGTCGTCATAAAAGGGTTCAGTCGTTTATCCCAGCTTATTTCAAGTTTAAGTCTACACCCTGTATTTCCTACAAATATACTTCTACTAATGTATCGAAACTTTTTAATTATAAACAAACTTTGCAGTGCCTAGATATAGACCATCTTATACTTAATCCACCTACGTGTTCTTGTTCTTCGTCTTCTTTCAACTACATGTATAGTCCAGCTGGACATGTCAATATTGGTGATGTTGATATAGTTGAAAGTGAGTACTTCAAATCATTATTTTAAAGGTCCTAAATACAGAGAATTTTAATTTTATATTCCTTGTAGGAATTGAGATTGATCACTGATCGTTATCTTCACCTTTTCATTTGCACCTAGTCTGACTAGAAGTAAATTTTCCACGAGGAGCAGAAATAATTGCTTGCAAATCTTGCTTATACTCCATTTACATACACATATACACCACAGGAGCAAAAATTGCGGATATTTAAAATTTGTACACCGTCTGTAAAAGGTCGCTCGTTATGAAAATGGTGACTGTCTGGCAAAAACTACGTCATAAGGATATATCAATTAGATGTCCAATTAGTAGTTCGTAATAAGATATTTATTAGAATAATGTAATATATTGCGACGCCTACATAATTATTAAATGCCAATAAACGTCTTACCATGTCGATATAATATTAATTTTGAAACAAGAACAAACAAAATGGAAAATACCATACAGTAATCCGAGCATGCTGTAATAAAGCACGTACACCATACGATAAAGAACCCTCACTGATAAA
The DNA here is from genome assembly GCF_947568905.1 of Ostrea edulis. Lineage (NCBI taxonomy): Eukaryota > Metazoa > Mollusca > Bivalvia > Ostreida > Ostreidae > Ostrea > Ostrea edulis. The sequence continues at coordinate 20,006,139 of NC_079164.1, read as the reverse complement.
GCCTCCGGTACAAGACTGAAGTACTGTAACAAATATTTACATTAATTCTATTTCCCCCAAACATTCTTACTAACTGGAACTGGATGTTAATATCTCTACCTAAAGACTTAGAGAGTAACATTTTCTGGTCAGTCCGTTGTCTGTTGGCGGGGTTGTAAACTTTTCCCATTTTGATCCTGTTCTGCAGAACCATTGTGTCACTTTCAGTCAAACTTGGCACAATGTACCCTTTAATGAAATGGCTTTCATGTTTGTTTCAGGTTCCATACCCCCTTGAAAGGGGAGATAATTGGAATTTTGTTAAAATAGGATGGGCAATTAAAATAGTGGGATCAAAGTGCTAAATGGAGATGGGTAGGAAAATCTTTCAAAATATTCATATTCACATGAAGCATCCTTAGGTAATGTACATTCAAGTTTCCATCATGGTGAGACCACAATAGGGAAACAAAAGTGTATTTTAAAATATATAGGGAAAAATTTTAAAAGTATTTTTCTCATGAATAGCAAGGCCGTGGTTATTCATTAATTCAGCTGAGCTTTTTATGACCATCTTTTGTCCGACGTCCGTCCGTCTGTCATGTCGTCAGTATGTCCATCCGTCCGTCTTTAAACTTTACACGTCTGTAACGTTTTGTTCATCAATGAATCGGGTTACAATATTTTCCGCAAGGGTCTCTTGTTTCTGAGATCTACCTTGAATTTAAATTCTAAGTCAAACACTGAAAAGGCTTGTATTAATTTATTAAAAGAATAAATAAATTATGATAATATAGCAGAAAGCATAAAATAAGGGAAACCCGAGTAACAATAATGTTGGCCGGGTTTAATGAGATAACCGAATAGCAGTATTGGTATAGCCGGGTCAAAATCTACCAATTATGAAAGCTTGGCACAAAATCCTAGCCGGGTAATATAATGCAGTAATGATAATTGAATAATTACCATCCTCTTGGGCTCTTCATGTGATAATGGAATATTGCTACATATAGATATGGGAAGTTGACGATGGAGAAGGTTGAATCATCCCGTTGATCATAAAGTTGAGATGTTAGTTTGTCGTTACTGGGTACCTCACGCTGTATTCGGTGCGAGTCCCATTAACATCTTGGAGAGGACGTTGTTTACATCATAAACAAACTAAACAGTGTCCAGGTTGGAAGTTATTTCAAACTCGGTACATTGTAATAAAGAGAATTTGACATGAAACATATCTACATGTAGATGGAAAACATGATATGGAAAAAAAATTTATGTCCGTGTTAGGCCGTTCTTGGCACACTAATTTTGACAACGAATAACTCCGTTTAAGGCTCATGGCGGGTGTGACCGGTCGACAGGGGATGCTTACTCCTCCTAGGCACCTAATCCCACCTCTGGTATATCCAGGAGTCCGTGTTTGTCCAACTCTATATTTTGCATTGCTTGTGGGAGTATGAGATTGATCACTGTTAGTTATCTTCACCTTTCAGTAGTCAAGTCTGCTAACTTTTCTGAGTGAATGGTAAAAGGCTTGCTCTTACTACTGGGGAGGGGCCACATATTTTAAATAGAAAATACGTAATAAGAGTTTAAATCTGGATGAAGGTTAGTTTTACGTCACGAGAGATGCTTACTCCTCCTAGGCACCTGATCCCACCTTTGATATATCCAGGAGCCCGTGTCTGTCTAGCTGGAATAATGTAGCCCTATCCGATTTTTTTATTCTGACGTTTTCGGGATAGGGTTACAATTCCATAGATCTCCGTAATGGTGCAAAATAATTTTATGAATAACCGATAATAAGCTTCGTGTTTAGTCCCAAATGTTGTTTACACCAAAAGGAGTACCAACTTTGTGCTCGGGCATGTCTAATAAAGGTATGTTTCATTAAACATCATATACAGCATGCAAAATTCTTCGTCTGCTCCGCCATGCTTGTTTTCGCGAGATCTCGTTGGTGGATCTACTGAAAAACCTTACTTAAAACACTGACAATGAGCGCGAGCCGAAAGAAAGGAAAATCGTATGGTTGCAGAAAGAATTTACACTCTGCTGTTCCTATAATGTGGACAAAATATGCTAAATAGTGGGACCATATATCGCTATTGGGGAATTGTTCCAATCCGTTGATTGTTGGTTCTACAAAGGTTACCCGTGGTCACCATCATAATGTAATAATTATATAAGGGTTATCACTGGTCATCCATTGATTTGATGGCCATATAAGGGTTGCCTCTGGTCATCCATTGATGTAATGGTCATACATGGGTTCCTTCTGGTCACCATAAATATAATCATAGAAGCAGTGGCTATAAGAGGGTCACATTTGGTCACCCATTGATGAAAATGTCATATAAGGGTTACCTCTGGTCACCCATTGATGTAATGGTCCTATACGGGTTACCACTGGTCACCTATTGATGTAATTGTAATAAAAGGGTTACTTCTGGTCACCCATTGGTGTAAAATCATATAAGGGTTACTTCCGGTCACCCCTTTGGTCAAATAAGGGTTACCTTTGGTTACTCATTGATGTAAATATCATATAAGGGTTACTTCCGATCACCTTTTGATGTAAATATCAGACCCCCTTTCCAGGTGCAACATTATCTTATAATCATCTGTAAATAGATTACAAAGAAATACATAAAAGGATGATATTCCAATTTCAATGTATTGTATCTATCATAAGCTAGGTTCATATCACATTCTCGTATTTGGGGAAATCTCGGGTATGCAGATAACAATGAATTATCATTTTTGAAATTGGGCCATTTTTGCTTTGAAATGATGACATGTAAATGATCAATAATGACTTGCTCAGTATTCATTTTCCTTTGGTAGTGTGCATTATACATTGTCTGCATTGTACTTTCGCTTTGATGTGGGACTATTTTTATAGCGTAGTAAACTGTGTAGAAAATATGGTAACCCAGGGTCATACTAAAATGGGGTGACCCTGGATCCTACTTGAGGGTACGAATTATTCTTCTGCCCAAAAATACAAGACTCTGACGTGATATTTGTAATCCAAACACTCACTTTGTTCAAAATGAATTGTATAATTATTATTGTAACACCTTTTAGCAAATCATTATTTAGGGATAAAAGGTAAAACGACGAAACAGATGATCGAGTTTATGGGTTTCGGCATTGTTTGATTACATGACCACTTTTCCCGCAATGTAGCATTATGGGATTCTGTTTAGATATGCCTAAACAACCGAATGTTATCTGCTATCATGACTGCTTTGCAAAGAGTTTCTTTAAACCCTCCGAAATTTGTTTGTTGATTATTTCTAGTACATTGTTTTGTTCATGATCGGGGTTTCCGATTAACAGAGAGTGGTTTGTTTATGGTACTTTGGGACCCTTCAAATGATTCAAACTCTACGGCAAGTGATATTGCTTGGTCAAATGTTTGGGGGTGTTTAAATTTCATGCGGTCTTTTTTTATTTTCTGGCTTCTCAAACCATTTATGAACTGGTCAATGGTGTAAAAAAAATTTGCATCATGTGAAATACCAGGAAAGGCTAAACACCCTAACCTGCGAAGAGAATATCACACCAGGTGCTTTCTTTTCTCTATTATTTGACTAAAGGTAAATAATTTTCCAAACTGAATTCATCACTGTCAAAGTGCAGTAATTGTAAAAAAATAAAAAAATGTAATCTCTTCACACATGCATATAATCAAACTAAAAATAAAATCAAAGGAAAATACCCTTTTTTCACCACACATCAACATAACATTTTCACACTGTTATCTGCCTGGCGGCTATATTTCAACTCGGGCGTTAAGGAACCCTGAGTGCTACGACTCTGAGTGTTACGCATAGGTCTAATTTTGTGGTACTTCACATACAGTTGGTGACGTCTCAATACGAACAAAAAATTCTTGAAGGGACGCAAAACAAACAAAAAACAACCCAAAGGCACACATATACCTCCACCACCACGCCACCACCACCCTCCAAAAAACCCAACAAACAAAAACAACCAGATCATTTAACCAAGATTGGGTCAACCTTGAAAAAGGGTAATGTATTTGTCCAGACCATAACCCTGAAACGAAGAGACATCAGTTCTGAAGAGTTTAAAAATATACCTTGCACCTTAAACAACGAATACTTCTTATTAAGTTTCTTCGTCGTGTGATGCAAAGGTGAGCTTTAAGTCCTATGGGCCTCTTGCTTTCCAACATGTTACATAATACGATACGAGAACGTGTGTGATTCTGATCTAAAATCTAGGTCTCAATATTGTTTGTTTGAACAGATCAATAATTCATTTCTTAGTGGACAGAGATAAATCTGCTTTCATATACACTGTATATTTATAAATTGTGGGATGTTGTCTTGGGTTGATATTCAACTTTTAAAAAATGTTTAGAGTTATTCAATACAGTGTCTATCTTATTAAGAAACTTGTCGAATATTCCTAAGATGGTTGGTTGATATATATCCATAAAACGAACAGATAATAGTGAACTCAGACAAAATAATTCTAGGATCAACAATTTGATTCTTTCACAAATGACAAAGCAAACAAAAAATTACATGATTGGTTTTAAATTTCAATGCCCCGGAGATAATTTATATCCGTATATCGCACACAACTTTTCATTTTCTCAAGCTTTGTGAACATTTAAATCTATCTCCGGCATATAGTGAGAGAAAACCGCAGAGACTTGGTTGGAAACTCTTGAATGGATTTGTGTTCTTTGAAATTTGAAACTGCGTCCGTGTCAATATCGCATTGAAAATAAAAATAAAAAATACCGATTATTAAGGGGACCACGACGCAGGAATCGGTATAGTGTGACAAAATCTCCATATGAAAAATAAACATTTTATAATCCGCCGGGAGGACTTTATTAGTATGGAGCAATTATCGGGTAAGTCAGCTGTGATTGTTGTCTATATCGATCTGATTTATTGAGATTTCATCAAGTTTAAATATTGACAAAAAATAGTAGTATTTTTAACTTTGATTTATCCTAACAACAAATTGATTTGTTTTTATAAAATGTTCAACATTATTAAGGGGTAGTGTTCAGTTTACAACTATCATGGGAAGTAGAAGTTTGGTGTATTTATTTTCACTTAGAAGTCTCTGTCTTATTAGAAATATTAGCCTCAAGTCATTTTAAATGCAATTAAATCTATAATCGTTTTAAAATCAACAATGTAGAATGTGCCCTTTAGAAAAGATTAGTTTGAATTAATTCAAACTTTATTGGATTACTTATGGATCCAGTCATTAAAATTCCTCGTCGTTCCCTTTTCTGCCGTAAAATGTAACCCATTCTCTGAATTTGTTTAGATTAGATTCCCGAGATCGAGATATATGTTCGTTTATTACATGTAAATAAACTCAGATTATAATACGTGAACATTCCATTTAGATTGACAGATAACGTATCCTATCCAACGTTGTCAATTAGAAAGTTAATAAACAGAATAACTAATAAACAGAATAACAAGGAATCTTATTATGTTTAAGGATTCAATTTTTACTTCTCTGGAACGAAATTTAAATGATCTCTCTACAATTTACGATCAGAAGAATTGGCAATATCCCAGTCTTTTGGTGTAGGACAGAGCGAGGAGTCTTGCCTCATGAAGTATACCCATGAAATACAATCTGTCAAACAGACAATTGGTTTTCATATTATTTAAATTGAAAAGAACGAACTCGTAGTCAAAAGTATTTATAATCCATTAAGTGGGGTATTTCACTTGTGGAACGCATGATTCGCTCAGGTAGATTTACCGAATACACACAGTGTTAATCACGTAACGAACTAACCGGGTCTTGCAAACATTTGATATGCAATCAATAGACACACGTTGACAGAGCAAATATTTGCAAACGTGATTGCAGATTACCTAAATGCATACGAAACCTAACAATAAACAAGTTTAAATTTGTTTCTTTGCAGCATAAACTTAAAAGAAAAAACCCATTGGGAAAACATGGCGCAGACGGAGTCACAGAGTCCGGACGGAACATTCACGTTGTTCGTGGTTTTACCAACGGAAAAAGTGTGCACTCTGAGATGTCTCCCTTCTGGTATATATGTAAACGATGTAAAAGGAAAATTAGAACTTGCTGCAGGTATACCGTCCTATGTGTATATGCTGACTTACCCAGATGGTGAATGTTTAAGTGACAAGGAACGTCTGCTCATCCAAGAAAACGTGAGAGATGGGTATCTTTTGCGCGTCCAAATACTTGAAAACTGGGAAACTTTATACCAAGCAGTGATCCAGAACAATACGGAACATGTTTATCACAGCGGTGGAGTCCATATGAAAGGAAATATCGTTGTTGGTCAAGATGACAACGGGAAAATTGAAAATATGGTGCACGAACGATCAACGGCTGCTTTGTACATCGCTGCGTATGCTGGGCTTGTAAAGATGTGCACCATGTTGTTGTCCATTGGTAAAATTAAGTTCTGATACAATGTCAACATTTATTACTACAATCTAAAACAGCGTGACACTATAAAAGCAGTATGCCCATAATTAAAAACTGATCAGGTTTTGCATCATTATATATCTTTCACATGACCCTCCCGCAAATTTTGTCGTTTTTCTGGTATAAAACGTACAATAAAACATATTTAGATTTTATGTGTTTTGATTGCAGGAGTGAAAGTAAATGGATGCACTCATTTTGGACGAACAGCACTACATGCAGCCGTTTGCAAGGACCGAATTCATATTGTCAACTTGCTTTTGGACGCTGGGGCCACAGTTCATGTTTACGATACGTATTCTCAAACTCCTGTGAATGTTGCAAAATCGTACAATTCATTTCAGTGCGAAAAAAGACTTCGTCTTATGCAATTAAATCTTCGAGGTCTGAAGGATTCACAGGCCGCGAGTGTAAGCATTGCTCCTTACCGCAGCAATAGAATATCAAGCACACCACACATTATCCATCACAACAACGAAGCATTGAAAAGAAACATCAAACCTAAAGCAACATCTGCCGGGGCAAACAGGGGGCTTCTTGATTCTTCTTCATCCAACAGCTGTGAACCAAAGAAACTTTTATCAGCACGCTCAGACAAGAGCAACAACGCAATCAAATCAAATGCTGCTGGATATTGGGTGATATCCCAACACAACACTAGACCAAGAGAATTAGATGGCGCTTTAGAGAGAAGATATCTGAACTTTTTAGAGCATCACGACAAACTTATCCATAGTAAACAATATCCATTATCTGGTAGTAAATTTCAAATTATAAAGTTCAAAAAAGATTCCTCGGAGATGATTGTTGGAAAACCTACTGTTTCTGAAGAATCTAGGGCAACACATGGCAGGATAAGAGCCCCTGTAATAGTCAATACTGTTGAAGAACAGACTGACACTGACAACTTCGTAGGATCAGAAGTAAACCATACACCTGACATTGAAAATCCGAGTTCCTCGAGTTCTCCAAGACAGCCAGTTGAAGGTGATGGACCCATTATTCGGAAAAGCAGCTTAAGATCGAAAAGCCCACAGTCGCCGAAGAGAGTTCGATTTTCAGCAAAAGCAAGGTAATCATGGAAATGAAAATGAAATACAGTCAAATACAGTTATAACGAACACGTTTATACTGTATTCATGCTTAATGCAAAATGATATTTATTCCCTATTAGTAGAAAATAACGAATATTTTATTGCATATAACGACGTTTCGTTATAACCGTGTTTACTGTGCACTTGCTGTATGACGAATTAGTGTATCCACCTTTCAAAAGCTCACTACGGATGAAAGCACGAAGACAAACCCTTATTCATGTCTGCCTCCGTGCTTCTTCTCCGATCAATAAGATAAAAAGCACCATGTTATACATAATTTTGCTAATGAAAATATTGACATATGTATCATTTTCTTGACCATAATTCCTTTAAATCCTGCAGAATGATTTTTCATCAATAACTCTCCAATAACAAAACTAAAAATAATTTTATTTGTAACCTTAACTTACTTTTAAATGTCTGTCATGTTATCATTTTTAAGATTTTCAAGATATAGTGCTCACAGCGGGTGTGACCGGTCGACAGGGGACGCTTACTCCTCCTAGGCACCTCAGTCTACCTTTGATGTGCCCTACTCTGAATTTTGTATTCTTTGATCACTGTTCGTTATTTTCACCCTTCATTGACAAGAACAGTAAAATATATGAAAAAACCCACCCAGATACAATCGAAAGGGGACAAACTTAGTAGGTAACCTTCTCGGAAGTAAACGTGCTGCACTACGGTGTTAAAGCAAATAAAGTGTGTAAATTTATATAATGTTCTCCAAGTTATGCGGTGAAAACGTGACGTGCATGAATTATATATATATATATATATATATATATATATATATATATATATATATTAAAAGAAATAGAATAAACAGTACACAAAGTTAAAAATTTAACGCAAGCGCTTTCATTTTATAATCCTCAGGCGTTACATTTTAAAATAGTTTTATTTTTCAAAACTATTTTAAAATGTAACGCCTGAGGATTATAAAATGAAAGCGCTTGCGTTAAATTTTTAACATTGTGTACTGTTTATTCTATTTCTTTTAATATTTTATACCGGACACTGTGATTTTTTTTAAAACACAATTTATATATATATATATATATATATATATATATATATAGAGAGAGAGAGAGAGAGAGAGAGAGAGAGAGAGAGAGAGAGAATAGTTACTTTTCGCAACGATCGATAAAAGTATAGGTAAAAAATAAGAATGAAACACGAAGACGTTTAGTAAAGCTTTAGCGCTTTCATTTCAAATCTTCAGAAGCTTCTGAAGATTTGAAATGAAAGCGCTAAAGCTTTACTAAACGTCTTCGTGTTTCATTCTTATTTTTTACCTATATATATAGAAGAAAAATTAGAACGCCGAAAATAACTTATTAGTTATTTTCGGTGTTCTAATTTTTCTTTATTATACTATTACTTGTGTGGATATTTACTTATATTTAGGATTATATATATATATATATATATATATATATATATATATATATATATATATATATATATATATATGTGAAAAATTGCCTCAGTGTCATACATATATATGATAAAAATATCACAGCGCAGATTGAATATGTTCAACTAGTTTCATACATCATCAGGAGTATGATAATTTGCAATTAATGATGGTAACCAGTGCAAAAATCAAGTCTTGCATTTACCAGTGAGATTCCTTATTATGCACCATCAATAAATTTTATAAATTGACCGTTCACACCCGCCGTGCGTCAAAACTACAAAAGATAATAAGAAATGTCGACCAACTCATGAAACATAAGATTAGCAGCCTAGAAAGTCAAATAATCTCCAGATATCCCTGTAATCATAGATCATAGAGTACAATGTATTATAGAATCACACCCAAAAAAAATGATCAAAGGGTTTTCGTTCTGTCTGAAAATGGCTCAAGTCAGCTGATGGATTATTCTGCCACATGAAAGGCGCGTGTAAGACGTTGGAAAATTAGATTGCCACGCACTCCTGTAAACCCCTTGAGAATAATTATGTCATTTATGATAACTTCGCACTTTGGACAAACAGGACATGACTTAATTCGCTCCCTAGAAAACAATAATTAGCAAATCAAGAACGATAAACGTGTGATTTGCAATGTAAATACGTTTACAGATTTAGTGCCGGCTTTTTTGTACATCTTTTACTATCTTTAGCCTACTTACGTAGAACCTTTTTCGTTTGTCCCGAGGAGTGGCTATCTAGGTCGTCCCGCACATTTGACATTCTAATTGTTTGTATCGTTGGTCATTTTAATGTTATATATATATATATATATATATTGTGTGTGTGTATGTTTAAGTAATGTGAAATTTAGACTGTTGGCCATAGACATATATGCCATGTTCAAAGGAATTGTTAATGTCGCCAAATATTTTTCAGATCTGTAAAGAATCTCGCAAAACCAGAAACTATGGAATCCTTTAAAGAACTAAAAAGAAAGATTTCCATTGCTGCTAATCGCACAGACAGTGCGAGATCTACATCTTCAAGAAATTCTGGAATTACGCATGAGCGCTGGTTACAGAGAAAGCAAGCCCAGCAGCGGAAATTCAAATCCGAATTCTCAGATTCAAGTGACTCTGATGACAATGGAAGTGACACTAATGCATTCAAAGAATGGATACAAAAGAAGAGGGAAGCTAATTATGGTCCCCCAAGGCCAGTAACTCGCCCGATACCGGGCCTGATACAGATTGGATCAACTGATGTTGGAGATGGAAGAAATCCGAATCCCATTCATAACATCAAATCATACAATTGCTGGATTGGGAAAAGGCAAAAACCAAAAAGGATTCCGAACATTGAGAGACTTAAAACAATGCAGGACTTCATGTCGTATAAGAAGAAGTTGGAGGAGAAACGACAGCAGTTGTTGATGAACGCCATAACTTATGAGGAATGGATGGATTATCACGAGGAGAAGAAAGTTTTAATCCAAAAAATACTCCGTGCAGATCTGGAGCAACTTAAAAACATGGAAAAAGAAGATTTTATGAAAAAAGCTCCACATCAGATTCCTTATGATGGTTGGAAAGAAAAAGCCATGAAAAGAAAGGAAGAGGAGCTTGTTAGACGTGAAAAACAAAGAAAATTGCAGGAAGAGGAGGAGCGATACAACAAAGAACATGGACGCAGTAGTGCTGCAATCCCACATACAGAGTGGTTGCGGTTAAAACGAACTCCTCGATACGCAACATCTCCCCGACCTGACTCTATGTGCGGTTCTGCACAAACTCGAAAGGAGGCTGAAGATGCATATGAAAAGTGGTCATCTGGAGGACACGAAGATGCCAAGACTCCATTGCAATCTGAAAAACCAATACGCATGCTTCAGAAGAGTTTATCGCCACTGGTCAGCGTACAATAAACCCTTTTGTCTTTCGTTACTTATTTGGGCTGCTTTCGTGCAATTGGAATTTCACAAATTATATTCATTATTTCGTTTATTTTACAATGAATACAGCACCAATGTAGAATCAGAAGTGTTTTTGTGATGATGCCACTTGTGTACAATTTTAACGTTTCTATCCATGTAGTTTCGTACTTAAATAAGTAATTCTATAGCTAACTCAAATGATTCAGTAAAGCTTGACAGTACCATGTCTTTGTCGTTGTGTGTATATAAAGGATTGCGAAAGGAACAACTGTGATTCAAAAGGCTACATTGTTTACACAATGAAAGTTGAAAAAAAAACATTTTTCAAGACATTGTATAATTTTGGGGTCTTTGGCATCAATCATCAACTCTTTGTATTAATATATATGTAGTCACTTTTTGTGGTCAAAGTTCAGGTGCATAGTGACTTGTAACCTTAATATATAGCTACTTGAGTTCAGGTCAATTCAACCTCAAAGTTGGCACAAGTTCAATAAAATACATCAATACGCCGAAAAGATGGTGCATGTCCTTGAAAACAAATTGATTAAACCTGTAGCAATCCTAAACTGATGACTCGCATATGTAACTACCTATAGACATCATTTCATTTAAACATCCAGACTACCATGGGACCATGGGCTCACTTTTAGACAATTTCTAGTTATATATAGGGTCTGAAAGGAAAAAATGGAATAACATTTGTACCAAGTTAGAAATACATACCTTGACCATAAGCGCCATACATATACTTTCATCAAACACAATTCTACATGTATATGTATATGAATACCTGTATGTTGAAGGAGTCGTTGCTCTGGATGTCTAAGGTTTTTAGGTCACCTGAGTTTACTAAGGTGACCTATTGCAATACGCAATTTCCGAGTTGCCCAATAGTTCTTTCCCTTTGTGGAACTCGTACGCACGCAAAACATACTTTCGTCCACACACGATGGGTACAAATGCTCATGACTGCCTTCATATATTGCCTATATAGGATGACTATCAGACATCATGCAACCATACTCACAATTTTCGTAAGTTTATGAGTATTTGATAATAAAATAGCTCAATCACCATCTTTCTTTGATTAAAGTATCACTCGTGCTGAAGAGGAAATAAAAACTATTTCATATTTTAATTTAAGGGCCTAATTCAAACAAATATTATTCTTTGATATGGTCAATTTAATGTATACCAGCGGCTAATATGAACAAACTTTACGCTTTCATAACGTTTATCCTTTTTTACATAGCTAGTCTATATCTTAAATACATATGTATGTATACGTCTTGTACCCACCCAAGTGTTCAACAGAATACTGAATGTACCTCCATCACAGAAGAGCTGATATCTCGGAAGACGCCTATTGGTCGTCGTGCGTTAACAATTGAACATTTTAAAATTCTTTCTTGATAACTACCATTCCATTATTTTCAAATTTGGTATGAAGCATCCTTGGTACACGAGGGCAATAATTGTAAATTTCAGGACTCAAGCACCCCTGGGTCCCTAGGAGCAGGGCAAAAACTGCCAAAATTTGACAAATTTTCAAAAATCTTCTTCTCTAGAACTGCACATGTGTAAGAAAAACTAAATGCATAGCGATGTAGAGCAGGCAGTCCTCTACCAAAATTATAAATTTCATGATCCCCGGGGTAGGGGTTTTGACCCCAGGGCGGGACAAAACTTAGTATATAGTGTTTATGTGTAAAACACTTGGATAACATCTTCTTTAGTGTTATTTATACTAAATTGAAGCTAAATCAATATTTAAAAAGAGCAGGTAGTCCTTTACCAAAATTGTAAATTTGGTGATCCCAGGGGTAGGGGTTTTAGTATTAGGGTGGGGCCAAAATTGTTAGCTATCAATGTGAAGAATAGACATTTTTGATTTTTTTTTCTTGATAACTACCATTCCAATTCTTTTCAAATTTGGTGTGAAACACCTTTGGAACAAGGGGACATAAATTGTAAATTTCAGGATTTCTGCACCCTCGGGGCCTTAGGGATGGGGCAAAAACTGCCCAAAATTGACCAATTTTCAAAAATCTTCTTCTCTAAAACTGCACATGTTTCAGATAAACTAAATGCATAGCGATGTAGAGCAGGAAGTCCTCTACCAAAATTGTAAATTTCATGATCCCCAGGGTAGGGGTTTTGATCCCTGGGCGGCGCCAATCTTTCTATATAGTGTTTATGTATAAAATATTTGATTAACATCTTCTTTAGTGCTATTGATACTAAATGAAACAAAATGGAATTTAGAAAGAGCAGGTAGTCCTTTATCAAAATTGTAAAGTTGATGATCCCCGGGGTAAGGGTTCTGACCCCCAGAGATTTAACAAAAACAGACAACCTCGACTTCACATGCCTTCACCTTCACTGTTAAACTTGGTCTCTCCTTTCTCACGAGGTACATGTACCTCCTAATTAATTCACTCGCACAAGACCTTTTCTCAAGCAAAAGACATACATTCCTCAACTCTTACTTTCATCTTTCAAACTCCGATCATTAAAAAAACCCAGAAAACATTCAAATCCATTAACTCAGAAACCCTTAACATTCACTCTCCTCTCTAACTCACACGACAGTTCTGGCTAGGTGGCCAGGGTACTTCAATCACACACATACACTCTCTCTCTATTTCACAAAGATTAATGGACAGACAGGTAGGCTTATAGCTTTATGACAAAATATCCAAAGTTGACATAACACTCCATTGAAATATAAAAAGAAGCCAAGATACGGGTCAGACAGTTTGCATTTATAACTTAAAACTTTTAACTAATTTCTGGGTTTCTGTCATTGTTTCATTAGGCAGGTGCACCTGCCAATCGTCTGTTTGTCTCTAACATTCAGTTAGGTGCAGGTTTCTGATTCTGTCACATATCAAACTGAAGCTGGCTGTGTTACTTTTCTGTCGGGCACTCTAGATCATATTGTAATTCTAATTCATTTCAACTTCTCTGGCGGGAATTTTGCCTCTTTATTTGAAATTTAATGTTATATATGGATGGTACATTAGTCTAAAGTATGTCACAGCCTGATGATAGCTGATGCCCCCTTAAGTAAAGTTCTATACAACTCGTGGCATTTGACATGTGTGCTCATCAACGTTATGGAAAAAACTCCATATTAAAACACCCTACGTAAGCTTGTGGTGGGAGTATTAAGTATAGTTTCCGGTGCTCTTTTTAGGTCAATGTGACACCACAATTAGGGCTCTACAATTATAAAAGACGTGTATCTCCATGAGAGCAAGTTGGTTCAGATGATCCATGGGTTTTTGGATTGATATCTTTTCATCCACTCTAAAGTTATTTAAACGTATTTTCAAAGATCAAAATAAATGGTTTTATCCGTAAACGAGTGTAAGGCCGGCGAACATAAAGTGGCAAGAAATGAAATATACAGCAGTCGTGATGTTCATCCTTTACAGTCAAAACATTTGACGTCACGATGCAAAGTGCCGATGCTAACTCAGCGTGGATTGAGAAGATCTAAGCTTTTGGAGCGCACGGATGGTCCATTTTCAGCACGGAATAAACCCACAAAATGAAAGCGCTTGCATTTTACAAATCCCCAGTTCGTGCTGAAAAATGTTCCCACTCGTGAGCGGCGATAAGCTTAGATCTTTTCCTTCGTCCGCCCATGGCATTGTGACGTCAAATGTTTTGACTGTATAAACAGATGAACATCACGAATGCTGTATATTTCATTTCTTGCCACTTTATGTTCGCCGGTCTTAATTATCAATTTGCACAATCTAATTATTATCAGACTTCTTAGATCTGCGCCGTATATTCTGCGTAAGCGATTTTGAGCGTATCTTAGCATCTGATTTTAATTAGATTGCAATTCGCAAAGTATTAAAATGCTCTCCATTTTTATAATGATATAAAGTACTGTTTCAAGAAACCAGTTCTCTCAGCCCCGCAGCTTTGGTAATCTTCTTAACAGTGAATAACAGTTCTGTATTGAAAATTATTTACAATACCTACATTAGGGATATCCCGACTGGCCGAGTGTCCAAACCGGAAAAAACAAAAGCAACAACCAAAACAAGAGGCCCACAGGCCCTATCGGTCACCTGATTACTAGTGAAAAAATATCACTACTTCCATGGGCTATAAATCTAGAAAAAATTCCTGTTCTGACTATCTAAGCTAAATTCTAATGTTCAGCAACAGTATAAAACAAAATATGTTCTTAAAACTTCACTGCCCTCAAAAGTGCATACACCGTTGAAAGGCTTTAAATAATAGGTGTATTAACATTAAAGCATCAAAATATATTACTAATTTGGACTCATCCTAAAGTCATAACCCTGGGTTGTGAAATTCACCATTTTTTGTACATCCTTTTCTGCTATTCCTCAGTATGCATTTAGATTTTATACAGTGTCAGCGAACTTACACATAAATACTATATACTAAGTTTGGCCCCACCCTGGGGTCAAAACCCTTATTCTGGGGAAAATCAAATTTACAATTTTGATAAAAGACTACCTGCTCTATCCATTTAGTTTCAATTTATTATCAAAAGCACTAAAAAAAAATGTTATTTAAGTGCTTTACACATGAACACTATATAACAAGTTTGGCCCCGCCCTGGGGTCAGAACCCCTACTCTGGGGATCATGAAATTTACAATTCTGGTAGAGGTCGTCCTGCTCTACATCACTATGCATTTAGTTTTTCTTACATATGTGTGGTTCTTGAGACGAAGATTTTTGTAAATTGGTCATTTTGGGCAGTTTTTGCCCTGCCCTTAAGGCCCC
Source organism: Ostrea edulis (assembly GCF_947568905.1). Taxonomy (NCBI): domain Eukaryota; kingdom Metazoa; phylum Mollusca; class Bivalvia; order Ostreida; family Ostreidae; genus Ostrea; species Ostrea edulis. The sequence continues at coordinate 19,990,435 of NC_079164.1, read as the reverse complement.
AGGGGTGCAGGAATCCTGAAATTTACAATTTATGTTCCCCTTGATCCAAATATGTTTCATGCCAAATTTGAAAAGAACTGGAATGATAGTTATCAAGAAGAAGTTAAAAATGTCTATTGTTAACACATTTAATAACTGACCATTTTGGCCCCACCCTGATACCAAAACCCCTACCCCTGGGATAATCAAATTCAAAATTTTGGTAAAGGACTACCTGTTCTTTCTAAATATCTATTTACTTTCAATTTAGTATCAATAGCACTAAAGAAGATGTTATTTAAGTGTTTTACACATAAACACTATATAACAAATTTGACCCCGCCCTGTAGTCAGAACCCCTACCCCGGGGATCATGAAATTTACAATTTTGGTAGAGGACTGCCTGCTCTACATCACTATGCATTTAGTTTTTCTTACATATGTGTGGTTCTTGAGAAGAAGATTTTTGAAAATTGGTCAATTGTTGGCAGTTTTTGCACTGCCCCTAAGGCTCCAGGGATGCAGGAATCCTGACATTTACAATTTATGTCTCCCTTGTCCCAATGATGCTTCATACCAAATTTGAAAAGAATTGGAATGGTAGTATTCAAGAAGTTAAAAATGTTCAATTGTTAACGTACGACGGACGACGACGGACGAAAACCAATTGCAATAGGTCACCTGAGATTACTCAGGTTAAATTCAGGTGACCTAAAAACAAATAAACAAAACCATTTCAGACAAAATACTTACAAAAATGACTTTGGGATCTTCCTAATTTTTAAAAAAATGAATCATAGCGATTAGATCTTGAAGTGTGTGTATATGTGTGTGTGTGTGTGTGTGTGTGTGTGTGTGTGTGTGTGTGTGTGTGAGAGAGAGAGAGAGAGAGAGAGAGAGAGAGAGAGAGAGAGAGAGAGAGAGAAGCTGATGTGTAGTAGATATCATCGTGTAGCAGACATCTTCGGACCAATACCGATATTTAAACAAACTCCCTGCCCTATTGAATTTTAATTATTTGGGTTAGCAGACATCTTAACCAGAGGTATGTTGGAACAACTTCATGGAGTTGAAAAGTGCAAACAAGTACAAAATCGGGACAGTTCTGAGAATATCCTACTGCTGCTAAACTTATAACGGATGTAATACCTAATTTCATAGTTTCAAAGTGTCGCAAAACGAACTGAACCTGCATAAGCTCTCAAAATGTATGTCTGAAAGCTGGAGAATACTACTTGTAGACAAAAGCGATTTTTAACCCCATGAAAAACAACCAAAAATAGTTCTTTGAGCAAATGACATTTCAATTAGTACAGACCTATCCCTATAGTGTTCAATCCTATGTATCTCTATACATGCACGTATTCCTACATTGAAGAACTTTTGATTTTAAAATACGGTGAACAATTCTGAATGAAGTACTACTGTGACTGTTTAATTAAGACCCATTGGCCTTGATTTTCTAAATGAATGACATTCTTTTTGACACTTCTGAAGTATTTTATCATGTATGCAGGGGAATACCTGATGCTCGACGCGTCTATATGAACAACATCTGACCCAGGTACGGTAGGTCAATCCTGAGTCTTCTCTACTTCCAAAAGCCAAATGAATTATGTCTGATGCTGAAGTTCACTGTTCCAAACATTTAGATTCAGCCCTTCCTGATCGTAATAAATGGGTGGGTCTTTGGGTCTCTGCGTAAGATACAGAGAGTTCCAGTATTGAATTATAATTAGCGACGGAGAAAATGTCTTATGAGATCACATTATCCAGTCTCCTCGTCGTGCCATTTCCGCCTATTCATTAAAAAAAAATAGTCTGGGCGTATAAATGAGGTCAGTTAATTAACATTTGTATTGTCAATACTCCTTGAGCAAGAAAGTGTACTGCCGTCACGTTTTTGTCCACAGTATCATACACCGGATTTGCCAAAATAATCAGTCTTAAAAGACATACATAAGAATGTTCGATTACTCCCACCACTACCCGGTATATTGGATCCACCATATCGGATTTTTACATTGGACTTCTTACCAGTTCCAGTTCCGCGGACTAACACGCCATCCCTGTGCCGATGGGAAATTCCCCTAATAAAACTTTATTGAACGTCACTTACGATTCTAATTGCACATCAAAATTTCATCCAATTTTGCCCGCTTTCATGGTTAAGACAAGTGTTTATTCTATTGTTGTTTAGTTCTTGTGTTCTACATATTGACAAATATCTAGACGTTCTATTTTTAAAACGATGTTTGGGACAGTTCAATAGAAAGGTGACGTAATAACCTGTGTACTCATATTGTATACTTTCTAGGAATAGAATTCTCTAGTACTCATATTGTATACTTTCTAGGAATAGAATTCTCTAGTACTCAAATTGTATACTTTCTAGGAATAGAATTCTCTAGTACTCATATTGTATACTTTCTAGAAATAAAATTCTCTAGAAGTTCGTTTTAGTATATAATATACACAGACTTTAAGTTTTGTGGTAAGCAACACTGTAAAATTACATCGGATATTACATTACTGGGGACTGGACTTAACGACTGATTTCGATAGCGCTGTAAACAGGCTCATATTCGTGTGTAAGTTTGGCTCAGCTGTAAAAAAAAAAAAAAAACCCACCCACCAACAACAACGGACTGCTTTGTGAAGTTTGATTACTGTAAGTTACCCGTTCTTGTTGATATATCTTACTGTAAATAATCGTAAATAAATTATTAAAGCTTGAAAATCCTGTTATTGAATTTTGCTAGATTTAGGTTTATTCTGACCAATAGTACTATTGGAAAACACATGAATCGGGAACCAATAAAACCTTCCACTACAATATCTTGCTTGCGCTCACTTCGACAGTTAATTTGGGTACTGGTGACACAACATGGAAAACATATACTTGTGATCAAGGATAATATTACACAGATGGTTTCATACTGCAGATTAAATACCCGACATACAAGAGCAAGATCGTTCTTCTCTTCGTGCCACGACAAATCAAAGGCTACAAAATGATTACATGCAAGGTGAAGATAACGAACAGTGATCAATCTCATAACTCCTACAAGCAATACAATATAGATAGCATATTATCTTACAATATTTCACCAGATTTTCCACAGAATACCTTAACAATAATAGAGATAACATTTTTAACAAGAAAAAAAATGGGTAACCCTATATTCATTTACTTAACAGAGTTCCGCTTTACACCAATATCCTGATTGTTCCCTGGGTAGGCTACCATGTTTATCTGAGGCCATGAGAAATATCTTATTTAAAAAAATCTGAATTAATAATCCCATGGAGATTACGAAGCAAACATATAGCTTATTGAAGATGTTTTAGAATATTTTTGGACATGTTTATATTCAGAAGTTTTATATTTTCTGTTCTTAAGAAAATTAATCTAGAATATGTACCACACTATACAAACGAATATGATAATTTCAGTTGGGACTCGTACATATAGAAAAAATAGTACCGAATGAATTCATTTCCCAAAGACCTCAATACTAACCTTTGGTACTCTCACTGATTAACTATATTAATTTTGGACAAATGGCTGTCAACAGTTGCAAGGTCATTTCAGGTGCTAATAAAAAACGACAAAAATTATATAGGGTCCCGTTGCTTTTTATAGGTCATATTTGTACGTTTTACAACACATAACAATCTACACCCTTGATTTCAAACACACCCCTACCATAGTAATTTCCTCATTCATTTCTCGATTTTGTGCGATAATTTTTCATCACGACAATTGCTTTAAATTTTCCAATTCCAAATAACTTCACATTTGATTTTAGCCAATCACCCAACACCTAGACATTTATACTTCTGTTCTATCTTGGGTTAACTGTGTCCGGGTTACGCGTCCTGGAGATTTGGTACCCTCATTACTCTAATGCACTTGCGAGTTGAGGGAATTCTGGGAGTTGGCGTGATTCATTGCTGATAACTTTGTGTTCAGTAAAACAGACACATATATATACTATAATATGTATGTCCCTGTTGTAACACGATTAGAGCGTTAGAAACTTTTTGAACACATTTATCAATGGAAGGCATGTATTTTACACCTTTAACATCTATAATACACCTTTGTCACAAATAATTCAAATTGTTTTAATACTTTAAAAACCTCAACTAATTTTATTGGTCTGACAACATCTCATATTCATGTAGCAATATCTCGTTATCACCTGCAATGATGTGCATGTCTCTCAACTGATTCGATACGCGAGTTCTGCGTATGACCAATTTTTAAGCCGGGGTAGATTACTGAAAATGAGTTGATGTTACAAGAGGTTCAACAAGATTTTTTTAATATAATATTCGTAAGAATTATTAGATCCAGTGAGCTAGGCACTCCACAACACATGCCAACTTGCTCAGGCTATACAAAATAACTGTTTATCTCATGCGCAAAGTATATGAATATATTTGATACCAAATGAAGCCCGATGGACAAATCTGATCTACAGTGTAAACCTGTGTAATGCATAGAGATTGCCTTGAAACTTGATATGACGAATCTTTCAATTTCATTAATGTTTTTTGAAACTTGAAACTTTTTATTTCAACAACAATAACGTTGAACACAATGAAACAGAACAGGAAGATAATATCATAAAAATATGGACAGTACTAACTTGATAAATTTGGCAAGTCCTATCATAGTATATTTGTCTTTACAGTTCATTAACTCACTATAGCTAATAGTATTTTGACAATCAGTTAAGCGTTTTGGCAAGAATCTACATCTTTCGTGAAGAAAATAAGTACAATTGAATAGATAATGGAATTCATCGCCTAGTTCTAGTTTGTTACAAAAAGTACATCATCGTTCAGACCTATCAATACCTAAAAACCTACCAGATTCAATTGGCAATTTATGGCTACTGAATCTAAAGCGACAAAAATTATACAGTAAATCTTTTGGTAGTGTAGTTAAATAACGTTCAAAACCAAAAGTTGTCTTGTACATCCTATAACTAGAACACTTGGATGAGTTATATATTTCATCTTTCCAGGTTTCAACAAAAGAGTTATACAAAGACTGCTTAACCTTTTTAGATAAATGAAAGTTAACATCAACATGCTGATCGTTCTAAATCTGGATATTACCAGTTCTAATTAAGATATCTTTTATACAGTTTAACCAGTTTTACTTATACACTTTTCCTCTATCTAACTTGTATAATATGTTGTACAAAGTATAGGAGATCTTTTCATGTTTACCATTTAAAATGCGTTCCCAAAAACCAATCATTCTTGCAGTAATAGGAATAGATATAGGTATTCTACTACGTTCCCCATATATCATACTGGTTGGTGTACATTTCTTAACTTTAAGTATATACATACAAAATTCAAGATGCAATCTTTCCATGATATTATTATCTTCATAACCCCATACCTCTGCTCCATACATCAAGATAGAAGCAATCATCGAATCAAATAATTGTAATAGTATATCTATAGGTACGCATAATTTTCTAGATTTACGTAATACATAGAACATGGCTTTTCTTGCTTGTAGTACAAGTCTGTCTTTGTTAGATTTGAAAAAACCCTTTCTAGAGAATTTAATACCTAAATATTGAAATTCATCAACTACAGTCAACTGTTCACCATTGAGATTAAATCTAACATTGCCTACATTACAATTCTTGCAAAAAATGACGACTTTGGTTTTTTCAGCATTAACTCTCAGATTCCAAGTCTGACAACACAAGAACATTGCATTCAAAGAAGATTGTAGTTCTTCTACAGATTCAGCTAATATTACAATGTCGTCAACATATAACAATAAATATAACTTAAAATATACTTCAATTTCTGAGTCATCAAACACCAAATGTGCAATATTACAAATATCAGTGAGGCCACTATATGAATGTGACATAAAATCAAACAGATCATTGAGAAATATGGAAAACAAAAGAGGTGATACATTTTCACCCTGTCTAACTCCAATATTTGAAGTGAAAATGTTTTAACAAATAGAGCCATCTCTAAGACAAGATTTGGCATTCTTATACAAATTTTGAATAACAATTAGTATTTTGCCATCGATAGACTACGTAGTAATTTTTGACATAACATGATTCTGTTTACAGAGTCAAAAACTTTACAATAATCAATAAACACACAATACAATTTTTCCCTTCAAAATAGGTATAAATCTATCAAACATTTAAGATTAAAATATATCCTGTTCTAAAACCAGTTTGTTCCTCACACAGTAACCCTAAATTCTTTTAGTATTTAAACAATCTTTTATTGAGTATACACGTAAATAACTTGCCAAAACAATTTAATATTGTACTACCTTTATTGTTGTCTACATCAGCTTTATCATCTTTATTTTTATACATTGGACAAGTGTAACCTTCAGATCATGTACTAGATATTATACCACTTTTAGATACATGTACATTAAAAATCTTTACAAAAATGGGCATAAGCTTATCACCAGAGTGCTTCAAAAATTCGCTTAATATGTGGTCACCACCACATGCTAATATTATTCTTAAGAGACTTAACAGCATCAAAAACTTCCTTTTCACTAATTATTTGGTTAAGTTCAGTATTATGTTCACTAATATTATCAAGCAGAACAATATCAACATCATCCTGAACAATATTGAGATTCTTGAAATGATTATAAATTACATTAAGAGCAACCTTACTAACAGTATCCGAGCTAGTTTGTTTATCATAACCTATACTTAGCATATTCCAATATGCCCTAGGATCAGAAGTACGCAGACTTCTTAATTTATCAGTAAATGTTTTCTGAAACTCTTTGAACTGCTTTTGTAAAGTTTTCTTGTACTATTACTAACCATATCTAGATAAGCAACAGTTGCACGAGCACGATAATAATATTTTTTAGACCTGTGATATTTCTTACGTTTCGTATAACAATCACTATTAAAATATCTCTTTCTACTAAGTTTCTTCATATTACTGTTATTTCCAGCAGTTTTAGCATTAACAAACATGCCAGATTCTACAGCTGCAGACTTAATAATATCATTACAATCTCCTATAAATCCATTACACAGATCATCTGTCAAAGTCTGGATGTCAACATTCTCAAGCTTATTCAAAAGTTTATGAATTTTCTCATCTATGCGGATATAAAATCTGCTAGCCGGTCATTTTGCCATCTAGGTTTAACAGTAGTATCATTAACAAAAAATGTCATTCTCTACAGTGTTAGGTCCTTCATTAATATTATTGTCTAAACTGTTGCATCTACTAGCACAACTAATTGATAAACTTAATGGGTTATGGATATCACTCAAAATTGGATCAAAAGGCAATATATTGAAATCAAATAAATTACGGAATAATTCCGGTGACACAATAGCATAGTCAATAACAGAATTGTTGCAAGTAGTGTGACTTAAATTGCGATCGTGACCAAATTTACCGTTTACGATAAATAAATTGAAACTTTTACATAGCTCAATTAGCCTAAACCCGTAGTTGTCATGTCTTCTATTGTCTTGAGATGACCTTTTTAATGGGACACCGCATTCATTTAAAATATGTATGCTGTCAATAGCATGAACATCACTTTGAATGTCTAGAACTTCAAGAATATTATCATCAATAATGACAAAGTCATCAATTGTACTAGTATGTGCATTAAAATCACCAAGTAAACAAATTGGACCTTCATGAAGGATTAATCTATTTTCAATATCAGTGAACATATCAATAGAACTATAATTACTTCCCTCTGGAGGAATGTAAACAACTCCAAATATGGAAGTAACCTTTCATCAATACTAAACCATAACACACATCGACTAGAACAAGTAACAGGGTCTTTAACCCTAACATATTTACATGTACATAAAGCGTTTCGAATAAACACATATATCCCACCAGATCTAGCTTTACAATGAGTACGGCAAACTGATGCCAACATCTCAAACCATCAATAGCAACACCATCTACTTTGTAAGTTAAACAGATAATATCATACTTTACTTACTTAGGCCTGTCGTTCCGTGAGGAACATAGGCCATCTACGACAGTCCTCCAACGAACACGATTCTGGGCTGCTTTTGTGGCGTCATGCCAGGTCATGTCCTGCGCTTTTAGTTCTACTTCTGAGTCACGCCTCCAGGTGTTTCTTGGACGTCCCCTCTTTCTCTTACCCTGTGGGTTCCAGGTCAGGGCCTGGCGTGTGGTGCTGGAAGGTGGCTTCCTTAGGGTGTGTCCAATTCAGCCCCACTTCCTACGTCTGATTTGTATATCTATGGGTTCCTGCCCTGCTCTCTTCCATAGTTCTTCATTTGTGATCTTTTCAGGCCATCGGATGTTGAAGATGCGCCTGAGACAGGTGTTGTAAAATGTCTGGATCTTCTGCAGGGTTGTTTTGGTCATTCTCCATGTCTCTGCTCCATACAGCAAAACGGACTTAAGATAATATCATAACAGTTAAAAAATTCAACAAAATCTGGGTTTATCAATTTTGACACTAAGCCACACACGTTTAGGCTTAATATTTTCAACTTTAATGTTTTATCGAAATTTCCATCATAAAAGTTGGGTAGCACGGGTTCTTTGGCATTATGTGTGGTATCTGTAACTGTAGGCTGGCGTGCATCACGCGTACTCTGATATGTCCCTTCCTCGCTCCCCTACAACTCTGCGAGACCTAAAGCTTTAAAGTCGATTTCATCAACACCGATTTTGAACAAGTCATCTGGTGAGTCAACTACGAATTTGGTGCCATTACTGAGGGTTCCATGTATCTTGCCATCACAGGTGAAAGTGGTTTTCACATCGTCTAGCTTACGTACCCTTTGGAAGAGTTTGAAGCGAAGCTGTGTGAGATTCTCTGAAATGAAGACGTTTTTGTAGCACTCAGAGTTATTCAGCTCCTTTCTGCGTAACAACAACTGCATCCTAGTCTCGCGGCTCACAAAGCGAACGATGATTTGACGGGATTTGGCACCATGTTTGGCTCCTAAGCGATACACAGCACTAATATCCTTAGGCAGGATTGTGACATCAATATCTTTGCCAACATGTATATCAATACGCAATTTCCGAGTTACCCAATAGTTCTTTCCCTTTGTGGATCTCTTACGCACAGTGAGACGCAAAACAAACTATCGTCCACACACGGTGGGTACAAATGCTTACCGCTGCCTTCATACATTGCTTTAAGGCCGATTATTAGACATCATGCAACCACTCAAACTGCAGGGACACACAATATTAGTAAGTCTATTAGTATTTGATAATAAATTAGCTCAAACTAAAATCGATAATCACCATTTTTCTTTGATTAAAATATCACTCGTGTAGACGAAGAAATAAAAAATAATTTCATATTTAATTTAATGGCCTAATTCAAACAAATATTATTCTTGATATGGTCAGTTTAACGTATATCAACGGTTGATATAAACAAAATTTACACTTTCATTACTTTTATCCGTATTTACTTAGCTAGTCTATAGTATATGTATACGTCTTGTACCCTCCCAAGCGTTCGACAGAACACTGAACGTACCTCCACCATAGATGAGCTGATATCTCGGAAGTTGCGTATTATATTGAAATGTCTTGTTCGGTGAATTTTGAAAAGAAAGCGACATCAAGTGACTGTTATTAATTAACTCATACCGTAGCATAGTCGTACCATAACATAGTCGTAAGGTAATGCCGGTGTAGTAATGTGTTTACGGTGTGACTGTTGAGACGAGCGAAGACCCATAACAGCACTATACACTATATATACCAGTTTGCTCAGATTGTGTCAAAACCCTGTGCATAACATCTTACCACACGGCTTGGGGCAATTCATTTAACGCGGGAAATATAACGCGGTTGATGTAAACAGTGCATTGTGACGTCATCATTAGCTGCGATTGTTTTTCTTTCAAATCAAGCAATTGTCCACAACAAAACGTATGAAGGTATGGGAAAGCTTGTCTGAAATTTAAAATCATTTGTGGTACTTTCCAAAATATTTATTTGTTTTATCTACTGGGTTGTCAATGAAGTATTCCACAGTGACGGCGACATTTTTCCGGAAGCATTATGGGTAGTCCCCATTATTTTTCAGCTGATGAAAATCAAATCACGTGACTCAATTGCGTATTCATTGGAGCGAGCTCGTCGCGTCGCTTCTCTCGCTATGAAATGACAAGACACGCCCTGGGTGACAGCCCGGGTAGAAACCTGTACTAAATTAATTGTTGACTATTTGATATAAAATATATAATCAAATAATCTTGTTTAAATGAGGCTGTTGAAGTTGATATTACAGGGGTTTCAACAGAAAATTTTCATACGATATTCGTAAGAATTAAACGACTGTTGAAGTTGATGTTATAGGGGTTTTAACAGTCTCGTTGAATTCTTACGGATATCATAATATGAATCTATCCATTTGCTTCAGCCGTGATTTACTTCCATGAATTTTGAATCTGATATTACACAAATAAACTGCATATATCACACACGAACAACTGAGTGTGAAGATTCCTTCATTATTTACTTATCTTTTATTTCTTTACTAAAATGAATGTATCAATAATAATGTTGAAGTATATCCTTGTATTTTGCTATATATCGTATGATGAATATATATTTACCACATTTCAATTAGTTCATGAATAACGTAAGTTGTTGTATTTTCATATCATTGCAGAGCTTTTACACACCAAAGTCCATGATGTCATACTGATAAAGATATTGCAAACCTTTTCTAATTATAATATCGGTTGAGCATCACTGAAGAGACATTATTTGTCGAAATGTGCATCTGGTGCATCAAAATTGGTACTGTATAAGTTTTGCATTATAGTACATTATTATTTATGACTATTATATTACGATATATTTTCATACGCTGTGTTTTCTCCTAATTTTCTGTATTTTTATTCTCCACTAGTTTATCTGACAAATGGATTCTGAAATTTAGCAACTCAAGTGTGATTTTAGATTGCCCAAATCAATATTGAAAGAAAATGGCTGACAATTCTACTTTTAATAATGAAGCCAGGAAATATCGTAAGCAGATTCCATCATGAACGTTGATAATCAAATTTGAACAACATTGGCAATTAGTTTGAACGATGTGATCATTGATTCGTGGTAAATAGCCTAATTTTGTTGTGTTTTAAAAAATATATTAGATCTTAAATAAGATGACTTACCATATGTCCCAGTTTTTCAAAGAATAAGTAGAGATGTACATATGGTACACCGTAAATAAATGATGATAATATCAATCAATTAGATGAGGAATTTATTTATGGGGGTTTAATGTAATAAAACATTCAAATCACATCACGCACCATATGGAACACTTGATGACTTTGATGTTTTTCGTTACTTTGAATTATTCAGCTGAATAGTACGAAAGCCTGTTGGTATCATATAAAAATAAATTCACCTTCTACTATATCGAAATGACGAGATAACTATCACGTAATAACGAGATATTTTCTTGTAATTTCGAGATAATCGTCTCGTAATTACGAGAAAAGATCTCGAAAATTGGGAAAATTAGTAAATATGCATTTTGTACTTCGGAAAGCGTTTGTTCTTTCACCTTTAATTCTGGTGATTTTAAAAAGAATACTTATTTCAACTACCGCGTATGTCAAAAAGCTTTCCGAGAAACCAAATGTGTATGTACTATTTTTCTCTCTCCAAATTTTGATCTTCGATTCTTTTCTACCGCCATTGCAGATAAACTCATAATCTAAATCCGGCGATACATGTGAAAATGGATTAACAGCGAGTAATTATTGATTATTATTAAAGTTATGGTAATATCTTGTTTATTAAGTAAATCCAGGCTGGTTTGAGTGGAAAAGTCGATCAAAGCGTAAACACTCACTGTTTTCGGGAAAAAAATTGGATGTAGGTTATGCCTGTTGACTTCTCTAAAGAGAATAATAAAGATACAGATACCCATCTACTTTATACACACACACATGGAATATATCATACTTCTGTGAATCTGTTACAATTCAGAATAAATTTCTGTCCAGCAGAGAGTCATTTGCTGTTAGTTTTATTTCTAAATATTCGGTACTCCAAATTCTACCACGGTTATTGCGAAGATCAAAAGAATACCGCGGTCATTATTCTGCGATACACCTTCATATGTAATAACTTATTATGAGAAAATTGGTATACACCTCGCTTGCACTTCGAGTTTAGGTAAAAGTGGATAATTGATAATTGAAATATTTTTCAAAATAGATGTAGTATAACCTACCACTTCACCTTTTTCGTCAGCAAAAGACATGCAGGCCTAGTTCGATTCGGGAACTGCCATGACGTCACGAAGTTACTTGATTCGTAACGGTATTCATATGCAGGTAAACGATGGGTTGTACATGTCTGAGCCGTAGTAGAATATAAATAAAGTCCTTGTTTTCGTGGATGATACAGGACTCGAAATGTGGTTTAAAATGTAAACGCCTTAGTTTTTATTCTATTTTTACATTTCAAAACAACAATTCTCGACCTCGGACGTTATCCTGCAACATCCACGAGAACGCAAACTTTATTTAAGTCTGTATCTGTGTATTTGAATAGTTCGTTAAAAATTGCATTCTTGGGTTTGAAAATCTTTTGCAAACAAAGACAGTAACGACAGTTTTCCACAAAAACAAGAGAGTAAAAAATATTTAAATCTTAGTTCAACACACAGTTGATGATTTTATTTGATACTCTTTTTTTCAAAAAGAAATCTATTTGGAACTTTTGTATTACTATTATTAGAAATGATTCTGCGAAATTGACAAATAGATATTGCTTTCTTTTTACATTAGTTGCTAAGGAGTTCAATGTACAAATGGCATATAGAGTAAATGATTTCTTTAAATTTTTGTTGGTTGGTGTTTTAATCTTGGAACTATAAATTGATAATTGATATCAGGTATTGTAGCGAGAGGTATATTTACGAAAATTGTACTATCTCTTAGATATTGCTCTACAGTTATACCTTGTAGATAATTAAGTAGCATCCCATCTTTTACATAAAGATTTCCAACCCGTTTTACGATAAAAGGATTAATAGGAAGTGACGTTATTATTCTGACTGCGTTTAACTGTACTTTTTCGAACTTCTCGATATCTGCGGAAGAACAACCATCCCATACAACAGAAGCTTATTCTAGTTTTGATTTTTAGCCAACCAAAACACACCTCTTTGATTCTACGCACAAGTACTATGAAGGTGATATAAAAATGATGCTGGAGTTCCTCATTGACAATATTTACATAGTATTTTGTGATCAGGTGTTCCAACAGCTTGTTGGAATTTCCATGGACAGAAATTACCTGTATGCTCCATTATTAGCTGACATGTTTTTATATTCTTATTTCTTATGAGGCAGAATTTATTTAAAAGCTTTTTACATGAGAAAAAATATCTTTCTGTGACTTTTAACTCGATATGTTGATACATTGACGATGTTTTATCTATTACAATACTCATTTTCATTCATCCCAGTGAACTCAAAATAAAAAACACCAGAACATTCCATATCTTCTTCCTATTTGAATATTCTATTGAACATATACAAATTGTACATATGTCAACGGCAAACTAACGATACAACACGACTTTACGACAAACGATGACTTCCAATTCTCCATCGTCAACTTTCCGTATTTGTGAAGCAATATTCCATTATCATCTGCGTATGGTGTTTATGTCTTCTATAAAGTAAGCATTTCGTACATTCTATGTTCGTTATAATGACCTAATTTCAAATACAAGCTATTACTGGGTAAAACGTCTGACATGTTTCATACCAGCTCAATCGGATCACACGCTCGTCCTTTTCCGTAAGCGGTTACGGAAATAGCCGAGTAGTTACAATTGATACCAGCTGATAGACTGTTCTTTACATACTGGTTTTGATTGCAGAGTACCTCAGTTACCTAATCAAGATATAGGGCTCACGGCGTGAGTGACTCGTCAACAAGGGATGTTTGCTCCTCCTAAGCACCCGATCCCACCTGTGGTGTGTTCAGTCGTCCATGTTTTTCCTTGTTTTATTTTTGTATTTTTACAGGATTTATGACATTGATCACCTTTCATTATCTTCACTTATTCATTTATCTAATATAAAGTTGTGTTTTGTCAATAACTGAGAATGCTGAGAGCTGGGTGCCTTAAGCACCAACATCGGCTGTCTTCAAATTTCATCAAATTAAATATGTAAAGTGTTCACAAATTGCCATTGTCAGAACATATTAATTTTTCCTTATATCTCACATAGATTTCTTAAGACTAAGTTGTTTCTTACAAAAAAAAAACAAATTAACCTTCCTTGTATTTACTCAAGCTGAGACTCAAAGATGTACTTCCTCAAAATTACATCAAGACGAAATTTACAAGGAATGATTATGATTTGCGGGCCAGGTATTTTATACACAAAGCTATGTGAATGTAGTTGTCGGTAGATCCTGATACGTCACGGGTGCTCTTGCAGGATATTTCGTTTCGTTTTGTCTGTAACATTTAAATCTACATTTGAGAAAAAGAATCTCTTCTTCCTCTAATGAAAGCGAAAATCGTGTTCCCAAAATATCCACATGTTGCTCTTTAAAACGATATCTTTTAGATAGTTCTGTCCGACGTTTACAAAGTTAACCAGGATAAAACTTGGGACAATCCCCAGACAGTTTTATTCTAAAGAAATATTCAACACAATCTAATGAAGATCAGGTTTTTGCATAAGTATAAGAGGTGTGTGGAATCACGGGAATGGATTGAATTCACTAAAATATCTTTTTAGCTAATGTCTAAAATCAGGATTATCGAAATGTAAGCAATAATGTTACAGATATTCTACTTTTTAAGTTGAGGCTATACGCACGACGGTCGTGCTAATTGCAGATTTTATCCGCATGACAGTTGTGTCGATAACTGAAATTATCGACACGACAAAATTTGAAAACCATAAACTCCAACTTGGAAAAAGTTAATCATTATTATATAATTAGACAATAGTGTACTTTTACTTTCATAAGGTCAGTGAACGTCGGGGAAAATTCAGAGATTTGCAAGGCATTTTTAGTTGACTACACAGACAATTATATCGCTTGGGTTCGAATTTACTATTAAAGAGTCTTTAAAATAATAGTAAATTCGAATTCAAGCGATATAATATCCCAAGGTTGACTACTGAGGCACCCAATAGACGGTGATGTGAAACAACATGTCAACTACCTTGGAAAAAAAATCCACAACAATATGTTTTAATCTAAATAGATGACGCAAGAAAAAGCAATAATAAACTTCAATGGAAACTATTAAAGGATGTTTTTCAGACTAAGACATTTAATGAATTACCACCTATAAAAGGTCTGGAATACAACGGTAAAGATAATGACAAAGAGCTGGATACGCTAAGCATACCACATCGATCCTGTCCGCACGTAAAAAAATAAAGTTATGTTATCTTCAATTTTATTGGTCCAAATAATTTGTTCAAGATTTCCTCTGTATGGAAATGACCTTTGTTTTTGAAAATGCTAGGTAGACTTAATTTTGAATAATTCAACTGTAATTAACGATGCAATTCCTTGTCTTGACTGCTTGAATAACACGAGGAGGAAATATGTTTTAAAAATCAGCAATCAGCCAATTTAGGCGGTACACACTTCCTCAAAATACCCCCACTGTTAAGCGAACTCTTTTTCGTCCAACCGCAGTCTTTTTGGGATTTCCTTGCACTGTTGGTGAGGCGATCTATAATCTTTAATGTTTTCCATAAATACAGAATCGAACCAAGGTTTGTCTTTAAGTCGAATTATGACAGAATTTTCAGGAGCCCACTCGCGCACACATGAAAGAAAGTGACAGTATATGATATGACGAATCTTTCAATTTCATTAATGTTTTTTGAAACTTGAAACTTTTTTATTTCACTAAAGGCTCCACATGGAGCATAATAGTACAAAAAGGTAAAATCAACAACAGCAATGTTGAACACAATGAATGAAACACAACAGGAAGATAATATCATAAAAATATGGACAATACTAACTTGATAAATTTGACAAGTCCTATCATAGTATATTTGTCTTTACAGTTCATTAATTCACTATAGCTAATAGTATTTTGACAATCAGTTAAGCGTTTTGGCAAGAATCTACACCTTTCATGAAGAAAATAAGTACAATTGAATAGATAATGGAATTCATCGTCTAGTTCTAGTTTGTTACAAAGAGTACATAATTGTTCAGATCTATCAATACTTAAAAACCTACCAGATTCAAATGGCAATTTATGGCTACTGCATCGAAAGCGACAAAAATTATACAGTAAATCTTTTGGTAGTGTAGTTAAATAATGTTCAAAATTAAAAGTTGTCTTGTACATCCTATAATTAGAACACTTGGATGAGTTATATATTTCATCTTTCCAGGTTTCAACAAAAGAGTTATACAAAGACTGTTTAACCTTTTCAGATAAATGAAAGTTAACATCAACATGCTGATAATTCCAAGTCTGGGTATTACCAGTCCTAATCAAGATATCTTCTGTACAGTTTACCCATTTTGAATGATACACTTTTCCTCTATCTAACTTGTATAATATGTTGTGCAAAGTATAGGAGATCTTTTCATGTTTACCATTTATAATGCTTTCCCAATCATTCTTGCACTAATAGGAATAGACATAGGTATTCTACCAACTTTCCCCACATATTATACATGTTGGTGTACATTGTTTTAACTTTAAGTGTACATTGTATACTTACAAACTTCTAGATCCAATCTGTCGATGATATTATTATCTTCATAACCCCATACCTCTGCTCCATTGAATCAAACAATTGTAATAGGATATCTATAGGTACGCATAATTTTCTAGATTTACGTAATACATAGAACATGGCTTTCCTTGCTTGTTGTGCACGTCTGTCTTTTTTAGATTTGAAAGAACCGTTTCTAGAGAATTTAATACCTAAATATTGAAATTCATCAACTACAGTCAACTGCTCACCATTGAGATTAAATCTAACATTGTCTACATTAAAATTCTTGCAAAATATGACGACTTTGGTTTTTTCAGCATTAACCCTCAGATTCCAAGTCTGACAATACAAGAACATTGCATTCAAAGAAGATTGTAGTTCTTCTGCAGATTCAGCTAATATTACAGTATCGTCAACATATAACAATAAATATAACTTAAAATATACTTCAATTTCTGAGTCATCAAACACCAAATGTGCAATATTACAAATATCAGTGAGGCCACTATATGAATGTGACATAAAATCAAACAGATCATTGAGAAATATATAAAACAAAAGAGGTGATAAATTTTCACCCTGTCTAACTCCAATATTTGAAGTGAAAAAATCTGAACAAATAGAGCCATCTCTAACACAAGATTTGGCATTCTTATACAAATTTTGAATAACAATTAGTATTTTGCAATTGAAAGACTACGTAGTAATTTTTGCCATATCATGATTCAGTTTATAGAGTTAAAAGCTTTACGATAAACAATAAGTACATGTACATGTATAAATCTATCAAACATAAGATTAGATATTTGATCTATCGTATTGTATCCTTTTCTAAAACCAGCTTGTTCCTCACATAGTAACGCTAAATTTTCTAATTAATTAAACAATCTTTTATTGAGTATACACGTAAATAACTTGCCAAAACAACTTAATATTGTACTACCTCTATTGTTGTCTACATCAGCTTTATCATCTTTATTTTCATAATTTGGACAAATGTAACCTTCAGATCATGTACTAGGTATCATACCACTTTCAAATACTCAGTACATTAAAAATCTTTACAAAAATGAGCATAAGCTTATCAACAGAGTGCTTCAAAAATTCGTTTGATATGTGATCACCACCATATGCTTTATTATTTTTAAGAGACTTAACAACATCAAAAACTTCCCTTTCACCAATTACTTGATTAAGTTCAATATTATGTTCACTAATATTATCAAGCAGAACAATATCAACATCATCCTGAACAATATTGAGATTCTTGAAATGATTATAAAATACACTAAGAACGACTTACTAACAGTATCCGAGCTAGTTCGTTTATCAATCTCTATTTAGCATACTCCAATATAGCCGCAGAACTGTGCGGAGCATTATGGGTAGGCTGGAATCAGGATGATTTGAAATGTGCGGAGCATTATGGGTAGGCTGGAATCAGGATGATTTCAATATGCCTTAGGATCAGAAGTACCAAACTTTCATATTTACTTCGTTGCTAAATTTATGCATGCAATGAACTAAGTTTGTTTTTTTGTTTTTTTTACAGAACTTTCTGTAATGCCTTCCACGTGTCCTTTGATTTACAAGTTGTTGGCATGTTTTGAGTAAGGTCCGGTCTTCTTTGTTTTATCAGGGCTGGCCCAGGTAAATGAAAGTGTAGAAACTACACATCTTGTTCATTTAGTCATGGCATGCTGTTAAAATGAAGAAAAAAAACCCCCCCAAAAAAAACAACCACAAATTGTTTTCTGGGAAATACTAAACAAGTACTCACATCTTTCAATATTTCCTGATGAGCAAACGAGTGTTTCTCAAACACAATCCAATTTAACCGAAAAGCAATCCCGATTGAAATTAGGGTAATAAGAAGAGGTTGGACTAATAATATCTAGAAATGTGATTTCATTTATTAAAGAAATATCGCGATATACGACAGTGTCCAGTCTGTATTCATTTGAACAATCTCCCAGCTTACTCACAGTGCTCAATCATTAACAAATGTCAGTAGTCAGGTAATGGATCCCATTAGATTTTTTTTCGGTGGTGAAAAAAACTAGGTATCTACCAAAATATGTCGCTGCTTGCTGACACCTCTGTCAGTGCCAGAATTGCAAAATTCTGGCTCGTAAAACGCTAATTAAGTCCTTAAAAATTATTGTAACCAATGATTTTTTTTAATTAGAAAAATAAATAGGAATTTCGAATGATTAATGTAACTAAGATAACACCAAAAACATCGGGCAAACTTTAGTTTGATTGAAATAAAAAAAAATTTGGAAGTCTGTTTACAAGCGGTAAACAATTTTTTTCTTAAATTCTGCACCAAGGTAAGATAAATGTTTGTATATAAAAGTTTACAAGTTTGAAGAATCTTATAATGTTGGCGATATGACAAAGTGTTAGTGAGTAGCATCTATGGGTAGATAATTGAAAGAATCTCTCTCTCTCTCTCTCTCTCTCTCTCTCTCTCTCTCTCTCTCTCGTGGCAAAACGTCTTTAAAGCATAATGTGTAATTATACATGATATATGTGTACTTGCATTGTTGATGGATATCATCCATTTATACAGGGGTGTGGTATATAAAAGTAAACAAGTTGTACATTCTGTGTTTCATTTAACAGAGACTGGGTGTGGTACTTGTATACATTTGTTTGTAAAAGTAAACAAGTTGTACATTCTGTGTTTCATTTATCATTGCTTACATAACAGAGACTGGGTGACCACTCCCATCCTAATTTAATGCCAATTTCTTTCTAATCTAAATACTTGTATCTTAGAATTGTAATACCTTTTAATTCAATTCAAACATTCTTTGTTAGCTTTCATATATCAAGTATTAAATCTGTTAATTCATCTTACTAAGTTCATAAAATTCATCTTATTTTACATTGATTGTGTTTCAATCCCCCTTACATCTCTTCGGGTTCAACACATATCCGCAGGATACCGGTACATGTACAAAGTAAATGGATCACAAACGAGGCAAACCTTTAATACTCACCGGGCTCGTTCGCTTTAAAGATATGATACATACGAGTGTATCGTAATATGCATATCACCAGGTGTAAAGCTAAAATCAATTTCATTATCTTAAAAATATCGACATCGATTAAAGGCAAGTTCGTTTTAAAAAGGCTATGATGGGTGAAAATAGTTGAGAAAATTGATTTATCTTTTACAATGCTGTTTGCAGGGGAGGGGGGGGGGGGTGAAGTAATTGGGTAGGCTCATAAAATCGTTTCTTAAGGTGGCAACCAGAGAAAATGTAATAGAATTTGAAAGGTTAAATCATAATTCAAATCCTTTTCAGTATTCAGTATTAATTATAATTTTTTTTTTCAATAACTTACTGTCACAATAGGTGGGGAAGAGTGGGTGAGTCAGAAAATGACAGAGACGGGGAAAGGGGGTGGTACCCATAAGCGCTTGCTTAACATTTTTCATAACTAGTTATTAGTATAACGTATGAAACATATGAAACATGACCCTTGCTCATGGTGAGCCTTTTGATTTTAACTGGAGCCTGTGTGTATCTACTCGGTCATAATGTCATATTGGTAAATGAACCTCATTTTTGTGTGCTTAGTACAACAAAAAGCTGGAAAGCAGAATCTTCCAGAGCGTTTGTTCACCAGAGAGCTTGTTCACTAGAGCTTGTTCAGTGATTTTATGGGCCCTAGTGTCACAGCTATAATGTATTCTTCCTAAAGCCATAGTTCATGCAAACCAGAGCCATTCATATGATCGCCTACACAATCCATAAGAATCACAGCAATGTATGTACATTTCTGATGTTTTTATCTTTGATATCTTTACAAATTGCAATGATATGCATCTCATTCCTCATGAACGCGATGTAAGTGTAAACAATGCGCGTATGAATATGAATACAGTGTAAACAATACGCGTATGAATACGAATACAGAATTACTTGATTAACATTGTACCTCTATTCTAATGACTGGGAATTCATACAACAATGGAGAAGAATGTATATATAAGAAATTCCTGGAAATTAGAACCTTATTTTGATATAATTGTCATCCATTAGAAGCTATACCATTTAGGGCGAGAGACAGACGTGAATTTGTTCATAAAAAGAAGTCAAACAATTTTATACACAACATAGGAAGTTGACATCTTGCAGAGAGTTTCATTGAAAACTGGGCTAGAACATATGTTCTGTTGAATTTAGTTAATTATTTTGATTGTGTTGATCTTTGTATTATACATGTATATAGTTGTTTATCTTAAACACGTTTCTTTACAATTGTCTAGAATATTGAGCAGATACATGTACGTTCATTTTACGATCGTAATATACACTCTAAGTACTGTAGTGTAGTATGAATACTTAAGGACAAGTTGATCAATGAAATGATTTGATGACTTATCAATCACCTTACACCGGACATAATTTCTGTGGCAAATTAAGTTATTTAAAGCGTTGCATACGTGTACAAGTAAATATACTACAGTGGGATAGGAAGATGACATTTATATGCGTCACATCACTGGGACACTTAAGGCCCCTCCGGCTGATGAAGAAAACATCTAGAAGTATTTTGCGTGTGTACTCCATCTTGCAGATTTATTTGCTGTCAATGCAATTACTGTATAGACCATGCATTTTCCTAAGAAGAAAAAGAATCAGCAATGCAACAGCTGGTTTTGATGAACACACAAAAATACAAAAAGGTTTTATAATTTTTCATTGGCGGAGTTTAATGATTGATTATCATTTATTAACGCTGAAAGTGGAGAACCATGCCCAGTTATGTCATCGTACGAGCAGCATAATGAAACCGTAAGTGGATGGTTTTATATGATTTATAAGATTCCTCTACACAAAGCATAATTGTTAGAATATCTTCTCAAAGCTTTTCCTATGATAGTTTGTACGAAAATTTAAAACAATGCAATTTATAAATCGTGATTGAAGGACAAACTTACTGATTTTCCCTATTTATCCCTCCGCCTTTATGAAGGATTACGATATTCTTAGGGTAAAGTGTATACTTTAGTGACTATATTATAAAATTCTGAAGTTCGAGAATCTATGAATTAGATGTGTATTCGTTGCAATTATATTTTCGTCTCCTAAATATTCCTTTGATTATGCATTTTACGAAAATATTCTCCACATTTTACATTCATTCAATTCTCATGCTAATGATAGACTACCCTTACATCTTAAGTAGCCCGTATATTCAATAATCACCATTAAGGAGAAATACCCCATCCTCATAATGGCCGACTTCCTTTTGAACCATGGATATCAGCAATACCTGTATATTCCTTTTAAATGTAATCGCCTAGCGTGGAAGCTACGCGTTAACGGGTCGACTGCTGATCGATAGACATGGGTTCGAGTCTAGCAGGAATTTTAATTTTTCAGATTACTTTGTACTAAAACTGTATTTTTAAAGTAAATAAGGTAAAGAAAGTTTTCAAGTTAAAAATATTATTGTAAATATGCCTCTCTTTCAATCCACATTAGAATCATCGGGTTAGTTTTTCCTCCTTACGCGTGCGGCCGTTAATCAATAATCAAACGACCTCCTTCGTTGCCTAGTCTGCAGAGCACTTGTTTTGTGAGCAGGAAGCTGTGGGTTCGAACTCTCGACCGTTACAGAACTGGACTCCGTTGTACAACTTTCAGGGACCTTACAATTACCGGTCGTTGGTTGCTAGTGCGCTGACCCTTCAGTCGGGAGGTCCCGGGTACCATTCTTAATTTCGGTGCCGTGTCAAGCGCCTGGGATTAGAAATGAAAGCCACAAATCTTTCGGATATGACCTTAAAAACGAAGTAAATCGCGCGTCAGGGTAAGCGTTGGCACGATAAAGAACCCTCACTGTATTGTTTTGCCTCCTTTTGACTTTGACTGTCACGAGGTCATAGGTTAAATGGCCCTCGATAAAAAGGGGGAAAGCCAGCTAAGTATCTTATAAAAATTATAAAGTAATAAAAAAAGATTAAATCGAAAAATAGATATCCAATCGCACCTTTTAATCAAATCAAATATTCATATTTTTAAATTCTCTTAGATGTTGTTCCTAATGATATACAGTGAAACTTCTCTAAACCGGCCAGCTGTCGGATCGACAAAAACGGCCGGTTTAGAGGGGTAGCCGGTATACCGAGAATTTAGCATTTATAGAGACATTTCAGCTCAATTTTTATTAAATATTTCATTGACATACCACAAACCATATAATATGGTGTTCAAGGACTATTATTTCACTATTGGAAATAAAACAAAATCATTTACTAACATGTTTATTTTCAATTTATAGCACTAAAACTAATTAAACATGAATAAACATTTTTATATCGACATGAATAGATAATGGAAAACAGTCCGTTTAAATAAAACTGCATTTGATATATGTATTGAAATTTGTAGACTAGCAGCATTTATGTATAATTGCGGCTTATGTTTTAATAAACAAAACAAACACATAGCCATTTGATTGCTGCAATTAATACACAGAGTAGGTACAGAGTAGGTACTGCTCACTTTGATATGGGGATCTATGATCAATTATCGGTGGAGGTCAAACTAGTCCGCTTGTACCTACAGGTAATTATTACCAGAAATAGTCTTGCTGCAATCATCTAATTTTAACTAAAAATTTATAACAGGATACATAAAGAAAACAGAGAGGCCTATTATTGGAATTTCTCTTACCTATAAAAACTCTGTTTACGTCCATTGCTTATATCGTTAACAAATTTGTTTTGACATTTTTGAAAAGTACAGTAGTAAATATATAATTTCAATTTAGATGTTTCTTAGGAATTTAAGTCTATTGAAATCCCCCAAAACTCATTTATCTATTGAAAATTATCATTAACAGTCATGGGTTTGTTGTTTATTAACTACCGCTTATATCCATGGTGCAACAATATGGCGCATTGATTGTATTCATTCAATATATGCATATCTGTTTATAACATTTCGTACAGAAATTTGAAAGGGTCACTTCGATTAGCCAAGCACCAATTAACACCCTGGACAGCACAGGTAAACTATAGAACTTATAGAGGCCACTCGTGTTTTTCACACCTCCGGTTGATAATTTCCCACCTGGCCTGTAGGTCAGTCATTTTTCACACCTGGCCGGTCTTAATCACCCCTCTGGCCAAAATTTTCTAGTCTTCAAATAGTGGCCGGTATTATAAGGGTAATTTACACATGTTTGTTAACAATTGTACTTTAAAAAGTGGCCGATGTCCGGTTTTCAGGGGTGGCCGGTTTTGTGAGACTTTCTTTGTAAGGAAATGTTAAGGTTTCTGCCGGGACTTTGAAAATCGGCCGATATTCAGGGAGAACCGGTTTTCTGAGGGGCCGGTTTGGAGAAGTTTCACTGTATACGATAAAAATCTAACGGACTACATCTTGTGTAACGTCCGGTCGTTATTTCTTCTTTATCATTCATTTAAATCATGACCCTGGAGGGTACGATGAGGCAGCAATAGGGGATTACATATTTACATGGCAATACATGATGAAATTAATCTGCATCACTGATATTTGTTGTCAAGCAGAATTAACATTTTTATACCGTCGTTGAAATGAAGAAAAAAAAAACCATTTGCGGCCGTTCTTCAAAGCTTGCGTCAATAGTTAGTTTCTTATAGTTGAAGTGACATAAATTTTGACCTATACACAAAGCTCAGAAATCGCAGTAGTGATGGTTCTTTATCATGCCAACGTCTGTCTATAAACGAAATCGCCATTTTTAAGTACATATCCGAAAAACCCGTGGCCTTCGCTCATAATAACTGCCGCTTGCAGAAGGAACAGTCCCAATCCATGTTAAACGCCCCATATCTGACGCGGTATCAGGATCTACAATCGGACCCTTGTCCACCCCCTCCCCAAATCCACAATCGGACCCTTGACCACCCCCTCCCCAAATCCACAATCGGACCCTTGACCACCCTCTCCCCGGATCGACAATCGGACCCTTGACCACCCCTCCCCCGGTTGTGAAACGAGCACCCCAACTACTAGGTTACCGCGGCTGGTTCAAGTGTACTTAAATATTTACAAGTAGTAAATTGTTAATTCAATAAATTCAATACCATTGTTTACCACCAACGGATTTCAAAGTCCTTTCTTTTTTTTCAGATTTGGAATAAATATTCTTATTTTATGTTCATGTTTTACTCCTATGAAAGTGGACGACGAATTACAAAAGAAAATACAAGGCATGTGTTCATTTTCCTATACTGTAATCACCGAGTCAGTTACAGCCATATTTTGGCGGTACCTTTAAACCCTATTGCTAATGTTAATCATTTCTACTCTGCATTACAGAATCCATAGATAAGGAACTTAAAATTATGGCAGAAAAGGAAGTGATACATGTGGACAAATTAGTCAGGAAACACGTGTTGAATAATGTTTGGATCCGCGACAAGGGAGCAGCGAATAAAGGAAAATATCTTCGCGATAAACCTAACATAAAATGGTCAGGTCAAAATATGAACTTAAATTTTCCAACTAGTAACAATCTTCAGCATCCTTTTGATATACGGCGAGCCCCAATCCCAACGATAGGGATACCTTGGCCGAAACCACAGATGTTTGAAACCAGCGCGAAAACATTCTACAGACTCAGTAAACTTTATGTAAAGGGAAACCTGTCGACATGTAGGATATTAGCAAAGGCAGTACAACGATATCACTCTATATTTTACACATGTAACAATGTTCAATTTACAAATAATTTATTTTATTTGCAAAACGCCAATTTTGCATTTTCAATGTCAAAACCAAATTTGCGGTACTTAAAGTCACTTAAGTACTTGACAGTGCTTAATCTTGATGTTAAGAAGTGTCCGAGTGATCCAGTTCTTACTTCCGACGAATCCTGTAAGTAAATGATCTTCTCTCGTCTGTGACATATGATTTTGCATTCATATCCATGTTAATGTTTCTGCTTTACGGACAGTAAGAGTTATCATTCCAGACCTTGGCAAATATTTTGATGAATTATTTCTTTTAGATACACTAAGAACCTCAAATAAAGAAATAAAGATAGAAGCCAACGAGGTGTGGGGTGCTCTCAGGGCGCTAGAGACATTAAGTCAGCTCATTTTCTGTATCGATAACAATGTAAGTATATTTGGAATACTTAAATATGACTGTCAATAAATCGTCTTCAAAACTATTCAAAGACATATTTGAAATTAAACTCAACCATCACCTCTCTTTTTCTCAGTAATATATCATAAAAGAGACTACAAATAGTTATTTAATAAGTTGTAATACTAAAGGTCCACATTCCACATGCTTTCTAAATACATTGACGTTTATCTTATATTTTAGAGTTATCTACCCTTGGAAATTTATACACAAAAAAAAAAAATACAAATGGAAAAATATAAAATACAAATGGAAAATTATACAATGCAAATGGAACAAATCAAATGTTGCAACGTAATGGTGAGCAGTAAGTGTTGCTAAATAAAACAAATAGTGTTATCTTTCTTGCCATGCTCTGGAAAATTTCCTGAAACTAAATAGAGTTATCCCTCTTGACCTATTTGTAACAGGTAAGTTGACGATGACTCGGGAAAGAATCGTTTTCACTGCAAACTTTGTGTTCAGTTTCCACTTGTCATCGCGTCAACAATTTCTGAGATTTACCGAACTTCCTGAGACAGAATATTTCACTACGACCCGTGAACGGTATCAGGAGAACTCTTACCCAGGAGAACCCGTAACCAGGAGAACTCGTACCCAGGAGAACCCATACCTAGGAGAACCGGTACCAAGAAATTTGGGTACGACTTCTCCAGGAGAACTCGTTCCCGGATACGAGTTCTCCAAAAGAAGTCGTACCCATCAATATCTGGGTACGAGTTCTCCTGGAGAAAAACTTTGCCATTTTAACAAATAGAAATGTGGGTACGAGTTCTCCTAGGAAAAACTTGTCAATTATATTATAAATATCTGGGTACGAGTTCTCCCAGAGAAAAACTTTGTCATTTCTGTCATAAAAATCTGGGTACGACTTCTCCCGGAGAAAAAACTTTGTCATTTTATCTGATAAATCTGGGTACGAGTTCTCCTGGAGAAAAAAAAGTTATGAAAATCTAGGTACGAGTTCTCCTGGAGAAAAAAAAGTTATGAAAATCTAGGTACGAGTTCTCCTGGAGAAAAAAAAGTTATGAAAATCTAGGTACGAGTTCTCCTGGAGAAAAAAAAACTTAATAATTTTATTAAATGGATTCCCCTAGAGAAAAACTGTCTTTTTTTGTCATATAGATTCTGGTAAGAGTTCTCGTGGAGAAAAAGCTTGTCATTATATAGTAATCAAAATTTTGATACGAGTTTATCTCATTAAGAATTGTACCATTTAAGGTATTGGAATCTGGGTACAATTTCTCCTTGAAAAAATCGAGGATTTCATACATTATGCATAATTTACCATAGATAAAGTAAATACAATGATCATACTCGTTTGTTGTTTTGTTTTTTCATTTGAATTGCTGTTAGGTTTGAGACAATAATTAGCATAATTATTGCAATTAAACACCAATTTTAGCTTGCGACATTGTATTTTATAGCGTACCTCTAATCTCCGGCACATGGAGGAGAACTCGTACCCAGATTTATATGACAAAATGACGAAGTTTTCACCAGGAAAACTCGTACCCAGGTTTTTGACAGAAATGACAAAGTTTTTTTCCAGAAGAACTCGTACCCAGATAAATTGTATCCGATAAAATGACAAAGTTTTTTCTCCGGGAGAACTCTTACTCAGATTTTTATAATACAATTGACAAGTTTTTTCTTTAGGAGAACTCGTACCCACATTTCTATATGATGAAATGAAAAAGTTTTTCTCCAGGAGAACTCGTACCCAGATATTAATGGGTACGACTTCTCTTGGAGAACTCGTACCCAAGTTTCTGGGTACGAGTTCTCCTGGGTACGAGTTCTCCAGAAGTCCCGTGAACTTCTAAACGAAGAAAATTCTACCCCAATGAGTGGGAAAACAGTAAATTATTCTGATTACTCTCCGACTCAACGATTTCAAATACAAAAATATGCTGCAGAATTCGGTAATTCAAAAGCCGTGGCCAAATTCTCGCCAATATTTGAAGAAGGAAAAAAAAAGTTGAATGAAAGCCCAGTCCGAAATTTTAAGACAGTACCAGGAAAATTTAACTTAAAAAAAGAAAAAGTTTTGAAAATGACGACGACGACGACGAAATATATTTACAGGAGCTTAATCCGAGAAAGGGAGAAAAGTATTACTTGGCAAAAATCTTGAAGACAAACTTCAACATATGGAAAGTGGACTGAGAACGGCTGGCTCTGTAGTAAATTCGGTCATCATTCAAGCGACCGCAAGGGGAATCGTTCATCCCAAATACCAAAGTCTTTCATTTGAGAATGGAGACCACATTCAATTATTGAAATCTTGGGAACATTCATCAATGAACAGAATGGGTATGGTGAAAAGAAAAGGAACCACGGCGAAAAGAAAGCTTTACAGTAAATTTTGAAAATGAACAGTCATTTTTTTTTTTACAAGAATTGTCGGATGGGACGTAAAACACGCTCTTTGTTGGAAAAGCGTCTACCATTTTGAAGGTCGTATCCGGAAGTACCCTGCCTTTTGCTTCTAATGCCGGACGTTTGGCGAAGGATCTGTCTGTGCCTATGCAAAACGTCTTAGGTTTGACATGGCAATCAAACCTGGGACCTTATAGTTGCAAAATGAGTGCTCTGATCACTAGGTTACCGCGATCGATTGTTAATGGAGGTAAAATTGTCGAGATGAGTAGTCAGAGAAAACTGAATCTGATTAAAACATTCTCGGATGAATTTACTAAATCAAATGTGACAAATTGAAAACCATAAGAAAACATTTATCAATTGTAAAATGACTTAAAGGCCGGGAGTAACCTAGAAAAATTTACACCCCTACAGCAATTAAGCATATATGGCAAGAGGGCAGGGCTTAGCCGTGTTATCAGAATAAGCAGCAGTCTAATGCTTGACTCTACACGTGCTCTGTAGCAGACGATATTTTGAACAGGGAGACTGGCATGATTTATCAAAATAAACTAAAGTTTTCCCGCATTTTTCTACCACTTTGCTCGATCTGTAAGGCACTGAAAGGATATGTTTTTACTTTAACAAATTTTCACCCTAGGAACTACAAAATGAATTCATCACTGTTTTATCCATGTCTTTTAAAACATGTAGTTTTTTTTTTATAATATACACAAATATAATGATATTGGTATATATGATATACTAATACTTATGATTTTCCTTTTGGTACCTTTCAATTATGAGAAAAATTTGGGGGGAAATTGTAGCTGTGCAATGGAGGACATGTGCATTGAAGGATTATTAAAAAACACTTTGTCCATTTTGATATTTGGAGACCTGCTATCTGTGATTGTCTCTTTTGACATTGTAATGTTCACACGTTAGAGTCCAGATTGAGAGTAATTTTAGAGTGATGGTTGATCAATTGGACATTTGTCATCATTGGTGAGAGACAATGGGAGTTACACAACTGGCCTAGGAGATTGTTGCTTAATCAGACAAACATCATGCTTGACATTATTCGAGAAAAGGTACCAGCAATCCTGCAAAACTCTGAAACAGCAATCAGACGGAACAGTCCTTATGAGTTATTTTTATAAAGTTAACAAATTTTTTAAAGGAATGTGATTATATATAATTAAAAAATAAAATCTGGATTTACCAATGATATATGAGTAAGTACTTTTTTTCCACGTTATACAGTGATTTGATTACATGTTTCCTTTGGTGCAATCCCCCTTAAGCATGCTCGTGCAATATGTGAGTCAACATCCGGTGTAAACAATAACAAAAGATAATCACACCCACAAACTGCCAATCTCTAGTTTGAAATACAAATTTAGCCCTGCTTCAGATTTTTGAGGCCAGAATTAAAACTTCATGAGAATGTATATCTAAAATAGATATGGCCAATATATGCACAGTTATGAGGGGAACAACCATACCCATTTTAAAATTTCAGTACAACAGCTTAATCTTTATTTTTGCAAAATAAGTGCTGCAATCTGAATGTGACCAGAAAATTCATATATTCCACCATTTTCACCGATTGGCTGCTTTTATACCCAATTGCTGGCCTAGTTACTTTCACTAGACAAGTGGCAAATCCTGCATGGATTTTCAAACATGCTACAGATAAAAAAAAAAAAAAGACTTATAGAAATATAAAGGTGTTTGGAGCTGAACTGTGTTCAAATCCCGGAAGCCATCACTCACTGCGCGCTTGGATCTATTGCATAGGTCATTGATGTTAACCCTTTCACGACCTCGTTTTGTTGAAATAACGAATGTCCCAGAAAAAGTTCTCCAAACAGTATAATTCTATATTAATTAGATACAATTTAGAACAAAGAGAGTTTATTTAAAATTATGAGCACTTTATAAGCAGATAAGCCCATTTTACAAAATATATTCACACCAGTTTTCTTCTTTTGTACATAGATTTGTAAACGAGCATCGCACGCCAGGCGCTATATGGACGAGTTCATTGTTGATTAGAGGGGTTGAAGGTTAAAACATGCTCCATAACACGCCTGAGTCTTTGCATAATTATAGTAAATATTCATTGAATCAATTTTAACTGCGCAAATTTAGCAAAAATAAATCAGTATCAAATTAAAAAAAAAAAACCAGTGAAATTACTTTAATATATCGAGTAATTAATGTTTTTCTTTAAATTTTTGAAAAAGTTCACCTGCCAGGTATACATTTTGTACTTTGATTTTAATTAAAGGGAAATAGAAATTCCCGAAAGGTATTCTAAGAATTGGAGTTTTAGAATTCCTATGGGTATTATTGATATTCACACTGATTTTGACTACGGATAACTCCGTTTACCTGATTAAGATATAGGGCTCACAGCGGGTGTGGCCGGTCGACAGGGGATGCTTATTCCTCGTAGGCACCTGATCCCACCTCTGGTGTGTCCAGGGGTCCGTGTTTGCCCAACTATCTATTCTGTATTGCTTATGGGATTTATGAGACTGATCACTGTTCGTTATCTTCACCTTTCATCCTTTCAAATACTTTTAAATATATTAATTCTTACAGTTTTGTTACAAATGTTTTAAAATGATAATCATGTCTTTTCATTCTTTCAGTTTATCATCAGGGGGACTAGGATAGTAGATTTTCCTCGATTTCCTCACAGAGGAATTCTAATCGATTCAGCAAGACATTTCATGAGTAAGAAGACGATATTTCAAATGCTGGTAAGACAACTAGAACATAGAACAAAACTTTGATATGGAGTGAAAATATTTTTGAAGCCCTTTGTTGACAAGAAATACTAGTAACCAATGAAATAACGATTTGTAAACTGTACCATTAAAGTGAAATACTCCACATATACATATACACTTCAGACAACCAGAATAATATTATGATAGCTTTTAGAATTATAAACATGAATGGAGCGGTCATCTATATCCTTTTTGTTCTACCGGTTGTGGCGGCTTAGTGGATAAGATACAGGAGATAGTATTCGATTCCCGATACCGGCGTTTAACATAGTCAGGGCCCGTTCCTTCGCCAAGCTGAAAGTCACAGATCTTTTAAATACAACCTTTAAAACGGAAATTCCAAGTCAAAGTAGGCGTTGGCACGATAAAGAATCCACATTGCTACGACTTTTAAGTGTCATGCACAGACACCTAACCCTGGTGACGTATCCACATGTGTGAATAATTCTTGAATGGGTCGTAAAACAACACTTACTTTTATTGAGTAATAATACCCTGAAAGCTTCTTTTGTCAATTTGAAAGTTTCTAATACACAACTAATGACGTTGAGAGGTGTATCATAGTTTTCACCGGAGGACATGAGAACAGGGAAGACGGCATATATCTGTAGCATTAAAAGAAATACAATAATTTGATAGAAGATTTATAAGATGAGTGTTATCGTAGGACAGTTCAATGATCAATCCAAGCACAGAAAGTACGTAAAACATACCCCATCTTTTGTAGGAATGTATCGCTGCTTTAGCACCCCTTGTTGTTTATCTTTACAAGGATGAACATCTTTTGTTTGTTGTTTACATCCAGTTATCTTTTGATCAGTACTTTTTGATCTGCCCTGCGTAAACAGGACTGGAAATATACCCCTTTTCACGCTTGCTTCGCTATCCAGCAGTAATTTCAAAAGATTTTATCACTTGGAAACTGTTCAAGATGAGTATAATATTTTGCAGAGTGCAATGGAGATGAATAAAATGAATGTTCTACACTGGCATCTGACAGACGACCAGTCCTTTCCGTACCAGAGTCGGATATTCCCGGAACTGAGTAGAAAGGTGCGCTTTTTGTTACCACGCGGTCACTAGTGTTCGATTTAAAAACGTACAACAAGGGTCTTACCTGGACAGATAATACAATATATATCTTAATGTCTATTCCATCAGGGAGCGTATCACCCGTCATTGACATACACACCAGAGGATGTGGCGGAAATAGTGGAATTTGCCAGGATCAGGGGCATCCGGGTTATTCCGGAATTTGATACACCAGGTACGCACGACAGAACTTTGTCTGTGGTCAGCTTGTAGAGTTGCTTGTTTATTTTTGGTATCAACCATTTGAATTAATCTTCATTGGATACCAGTAAAAAATTACTGTCGTCAGATTTGTGAAAGAATCTTGTATGGAGAATAAATGTGGCATTTGATGAAATTTCAGGACATTCTTTTTCGTGGGGTTTTGGCCACCCCGAATTGCTGACCCAGTGTTTTGACAATGGACGCCTAATACCGGGCCATTTCGGGCCTATGAACCCGGCAAGAAACACCACATACACATTTCTTACAGCGTTTTTTAAAGAGATTTTAGGTGTTTTTAAAGATCAGTATGTGCACTTGGGAAATGATGAAGTACCGACCGGTTGTTGGTACGTTATTTGTAAGGAGAAGTCATTTAAATTCAACATATTAAATTTATCAGGACGTTGTGCAAAATAAATCAGTTGATCAAGAAAATAATGAAAAACATAACCTTTGCAAGATTAAAGTATGAATATTTCATGTACAAACGTTCTACATTCATAAACACAAATTGCCTATTTAAAATTCGCTTTTTAGGACTACCAACGAAGAAGTTCAACAATTTATTTCAGAAATAAAAGATAAATCCCGTTTTAATAGAAAGGAAATTGGCGCTTGGAATTTCTTCACAGAAAAGTAAGTACATGCTATAGAATTCTTATGATGATCATTAAGTTCTGGATAAGATTAGTGTAATTATCATAACCTATCCCCCGTCTTTCGATTACTATTTTATTTTATATATAAATGTATATATAGGACCACCAGATGTTCGTGTATCGACCAAACCTAATCAATAATCCTCCTTTTTTCAGATTAATCAGTTCAATGAATAAGATGGCAAGTGAGAGAGAAAATGGTGTCAAATTTATTCTGTGGCAAGAAGCTTTCCAGTCCAATTTAAATGTACGTCGATCCATGCAACTCAAATGTAATTAATTCGGTCCAATAAATGTCAAAGACTGTTCAAGTTAAATGGATTCAGCTGGCCTGGTACAATTCAAATGCAGGTGGCTCGGTACAGCTGGTCAAGATAGAGGGCTTGAGGTGGGTGTGGCCGAACAACAGGGGGTTCTTACTCCTCTAAGACACCACATCCCACTTCTGGTGTTTCTATGGAACTGTGTTTGCCCTGTTCTTGATTTTGTATTCTTAATTTATTAGATTGATCACTGTTCGTTAT
Organism: Ostrea edulis; assembly: GCF_947568905.1. Classification (NCBI taxonomy): domain Eukaryota; kingdom Metazoa; phylum Mollusca; class Bivalvia; order Ostreida; family Ostreidae; genus Ostrea; species Ostrea edulis. Next base: position 19,956,861 of record NC_079164.1, on the reverse strand, counting down.
CTTAACCCTGTTAGCTCACGTGAGCTCTCCTGATGCCGCCCGTTAGTCTCTCCGTCCGTCTGTCAGTATGCTTTATACATTTTCGACGTGTTCTCCAGAACGACAGGGCAAATTTAAACCGGATTTGCTATAAAGTATCCTTGGGTAAAAGGGATTCAAATTTGTTCAAATGAAGGGTCACTCCCTTTTTAAAGGGGATATAATTAAGAAATAGCAAAAAGTTATGGCGTCTTTTTAAAAAAAAAAAGACCAATAGACCAGATAAGAAAATTTATGTGAAATCTTCCTTAATGATTGGAGAATTAAAATTGTTCAAATCATGGTTCCCGGGGAAAGGGTGGTAATATATGTGTATATGGACTGTTCTTATAACTTCTAAACGACACACTGTTGTATTGCAGAATGAAAGCTGGAGATAACGAACAGTGATCGATCTCATAACTCCTATAAGGAATATGAAATAGAAAGTTGGGCAAACACGACACCTGGATAAACAAGAGGTGGGATCAGATGCCTAGGAGGAGTAAGCATCCCCTGTCGACTGGTCACACCCGCCATGAGCCCTATATCTTGACCAGGTAAACGGAGTAATCCGTATTGAAATTAATGTGACAGGAACGGCCAAACAATCGGTATGAAACGCGTCAGACAGTATTTAACTCAATGATAGGTTGATCATTATAGCGACAATAGAATTTGCAAAATGCTGACTGTAAACGAGAATGTTGAAACACCTGTAATATCAACTTGTTTGTAAGTAGCCTGCCTCGATTTAAAATTGACTATACGCAGAACAAGAATCAGTTGAGAGATAAAAACCCCATATGCTGGTGGTAAGGGAATATTGCTACATAAATATGGGAAGTGGACGATGGAGAAGCTGAAATCATCCTGTTTGCCATAAAGTTGAGTTGTTTGCCGTTATCATTTTATTTTTCAATAAAATATCAAAGTACTAAGCAGATGTGGAGGATTCTGTGGTGTGTTTTATTTCGAGTTCACAGGGATATATCGAATCGACATATGAATGAAAATGATTATTGTTAACAGATAAAACGTCGTCGACATATCTAAATGTTGAGTTTAAGGCCACAACAAGATATTATTTTCTTTTTAGAAGCTCTTGAATAAGCCCTGCTTCATAAGAATATAAAAACAGGTCAGCTAACAAAGGAGCACAATTCATGCCCATGGGAATTTTATCAGACTGTTGGAAGACTTGATCAACCAAGACTACGAAAATATTGTCAATAAGAAACTCTAGCATATTGTTTTATTTTAACTTCAGAATACTTGTGAGTGGAATCAGAACGATGTTTAACAATGTAATGTTTTAAATGACTGATCACTTAGATATGACTATTTTCTTTTTCAATTTTTGTTGAAGAAGCAACTGCCTATGATATAAAACAAATCTAGTCTTTAATTTTTCGAGAGGAATGGTCGTGTAAAATGTTAAAAAGGCAAACGTCTTGAGAAAAGTTTTGCGATTTCAAATTCAGAAATTCTTGAAATCCACATTTGATTTACACCGCTTCTGGCATATGTAGTCGCACAGTTCGTTTGAGGTTTCTCCTTCACAGCTTGTAATATTTTCGTGAGAAGCAAAGATGGCAAAGGGCTTGGTAGAAAATTTACTGGATCCAGCAATGTAACTTTATAAGGGTTTTTGTGAAGTTAGGAATCCAGTATAGGTACGGTAACTCATATTCATCCATCCCATTGATTCGGATATTAAATATATGTACTACTCAATCAGTCTTTAAATTGTATCGGTTTAGATTCCGTGCATAGAATCTTTGCTAGTGTTTTAACACAATAATTGCAACATATCAATTATGACTCTGATATGGTCCCTGTGTGTATCAGTCATATTTGTTTTGACTGCCATTAAATACATAGGTGAATTTACATAATGAAATAAGCCGTCTATTTTCTTGATCTTCTGCATCATGACATCCTTACAACCCGGACTTAGGGTGCGAGTTTTGCCGTTACTAACATCCTTTCATACTTATATGTATTGAAATATGACACGTGCACTGAGGTGTGACTACAAATCATGTTCCTTTTTTAAAAGTAACTCATATAGTAACTCAAAGTAACTTAATCAACTTCTCTATTTCACTAGATTCCTATTGACTCGATCGTTCAAGTGTGGCTTGGTCAGCAGGATCTCGTGGCAAAAGTGACGAACAGGGGACATCACGCTCTCTATTCCTCCTGCTGGTACATCAACATGATAGAATACGGTGTGGTCTGGCCCAAGTATTACCTATGTGATCCCGTGGGTGACAGTTAGTGGAAATTTTCGATACTAAACATAACACTTAAAAAATGAATTTCATTTTTGAAAATACATGCGTGTTAGCGCTTGATGAAAAGTATGCTGGCGAGAAGCGTTGCAGTTCATACCCTCATGTATTTTCAAAAATGAATTTGTTTCTTATTAACAGTATACATTTTTACTGTTTTTTTGTTTGTTTTTTTGTTGTTGTTGTTTTGTTTTGTTTTTTTGTTGTTTTTTTTTTACACATTCCCATAAAACAATCACAGCTGGTCCTTATTCCTGCAGGTTTTTCTGGAAACCCCGCCTTGGTGTTAGGAGGAGAAGCCTGTCTATGGAGTGAATACATTACCAGCGAGTCTGCCGTCAGTTTGCTCTGGTTTGTATAAAAATTGTGTCACGTGTCTGAAACTGGATCGTAAAGTAAAACAAACCCAACCTTATACTTGAATTCTTTACGTTATGTTTTATTTCTCATGTTGAGGTTAAATGAAAGTATTAGCTGCTTAATAGCACTCTCTTCTCCATTTCATTTGGCTGTAAATTGACTAAAATAGAAAAGTTTCAAACTGCCCATTACACGTCCGGTATTTGAGAAGAACAGGGCCAAACTGAGTTTTAGTGTCATCTTCTATTTGCTGCATTAAACTTATACTAACATTTGCTGATTAGGAATTTTTCTGAAGTCTGCACTAAAAAGAATTAATTTCTGTTTCTTTATTATCATTACTTTTGGTAAAGGCCGAAGGCATCAGCAGTTGCGGAGAGGTTGTGGAGCGACAAATCACTCAGGAATATTAATGAAGCAGCCCCGAGATTAGAAGAACATCGCTGCAGAATGTTAAGGTACGAAATGGTAAAGGCCTTTAAAACAGACCAAACATATTTTGAAAAAAACAACAACAACAACAACCAAACTTCATGCGTTATAAACAAGAGACCCACTGAATAAGACACAGCCACTCTGCTGTGTTTATGTGGGATTTTCTGTCATTTTATCAAACAACAAAGTAAATCAGTCATCAATACATGAATTACACTAATTTAAAGGTGGTTTAATTAGAATTTTTTTGTGGTAACATGGGATTTTAGAAATATTAAATCATTTACAAATAGTTTTATAAAGTTCTATAAAAATGTTTGGGGCATCCTATGTCCTCAAATACATTTTCATCATACCCTGAACCCTCGGACCAGATGTCATAAATTTCACAATTTTTGCACACGGGTCCATTCTGTTTATAACCATACGTATAGATTTTCGTCAAGCTGGACAGGGGTAAAGAAGAATGAAGGCATTTTACTGCATGAGCCTATGACACTATGTCCTAAATACATTATTGTTCATCGTGGCTATACATACAGTTTGTCAGCCCCTAAGTAAAGAAGATTATTAAGGATTGCATCATTTTTCATGGTTTTGACCCCAGTCCTAGCACAGATCCTCTGACCCCAGCTACCATGAATTTCACAGTTTTGGCAGAGGCTTCTCTCATTATCATTGTCTTTACTCAGTTTAAGTGTTAAATGTTCAGGATTTAAAAGATATTTCACATTTTTACTATATTAGCCACAAAGCCCCGCCATAGAATCAGAACCCTTAGCCCACGGGGCCATGGATTTCACAATTTGTATAGGCTTCTCCTTTTATCACTAAGCACTCATTTGTTTTGTTTGATGTCCAGAATTCCGAAATTTTAAAAAGGAATAATGCATTTTTACTATATGAACCCTATAGCCCACCAAAAACCGGAACCCATGATTCAGGGACAATGGATTTCACACTTTGTACAGGCATTCTTTCTCATGATTATATACTCAGTTTGTCTGCTAGATGTCCCTGGGTAACAAACAAGGTTTTACAGATTTACCATTTTAAAGTTTTTTCACCCCACCTCTAATGCTTCAGGGTGCAGTGACTATGGTATTCACAATTTTAGTTCCCTTTAACTCAAAGATATTTCATACTAAAGGTTGTCTTAAAAATGGTCATGTGATTTTGGAGATGGAGTTGATTGTGTTAAAGTGTTACATTCACGACTGACTTCATGTAACAGCGATAGTTCACTCGGATGAACCATATTCTGTTTTTTAATTAGATTATAAAAGAATGCCAGGGTTTTTTTCCAGCTCGAAATCGACTTCTAGTAAATAAAGCATCGGTGAAATTTCCAAACTCATCATTTATTGAGTACAACTCAGAGTATTAGTCTTTACAAAAAGGGTAAACATAAATCTATAGGGTTCTTTTACAGTTTGCCGTAGGTGTGCTCTCGGCGTTATGAGATTAGTCACTGTTCGATACCCTCACGTTTTGATGTACATATCAGAGTCACAATGTTTCAAATGATGAGCACGTTTAGTCTGAGATTTCTATCTAATGCCAAAAGGAAAAAAGAGCATTGCAACGATTAGAAGAAAAAAAACCCACCAAATTAACGATATAGTGAACACTGCCTAATCCGACACCTGTGCAATCCGTTCCAATGGACATTCAGATCCTTATTTTTATTCTCCATTTCATTCTATTATTGTTTCCTTCATTATTTATTCAAACACACTGATTTTGATTACGGATTACTCCGTTTACCTGATCAAGATATAGGGCTCACGGCGAGTTTGACGGGTCGACAGGTGATGCTTACACTTCCCAGGCACCTGATCCCACCTCTGGTATATCTAGGGGTCCGACTTTGCCCAATTATTAATTTTGTATTCCTTATAGGGGTTATGAGATTGATCACTGTTCGTTGTCTTCACATTTCACTTTGTATTTCAACAAAAATTGTCGCCCAGTGCAAGTCGGTATACACAGGTTTCATTGTACAAGGGTAGGCTAAATTCAAAAAGTGTTAATTTACATACAGCGTCTTCTTTGTACCTGTATTTTTCTTACAGACGAAATTTGCCTGTGGGTGATATTAACGGACCAGGTTTCTGTGCATTTGAAAGCGAGGAAAAACAAAGTTTATCAGGCAACACTTTTAAGAGTCAACAATTACATTCGATACAAAAAACTAGCACACAGGTACCTTTACTATATCATTATTACTATTATTTACCTTCCTTTGCTTTTAATTTAATTTATCAGTATCATACAATTAAACACTTGTAATTCTTTTCTTTTTCTTTTTAGGGACTCTTCTGGATATCAGCATCACTAATAGCTTTCGGAATTTTCCTGGTTTCTTTTTTCGCACGTAAATCTCACTCAAAGAAATGTCGACGCTTTAAAACACGTACAAGGTTGGAATAAACATTGTAATAATATTTTATATAACTTTATCATTCAGGACTTTGTAACTGTAATGTTTCTATGTAATGTGAAGATTTATTTTTTTTCGCACAAATTACCCCCCCCCCCCTAAAAAAAAAAAACAACGTTAAAAATAATCCAGATACCGTTCATTACAAGAAATACATTCTAATGTACATGTATAACTGCCACCGATCACGTGATTAGAGTGCTACCGGTCACGTGATTAGAGTACTCGCTCAGTGTTCTGGAGAACTGGGTTCGATTCTCGGTCACAAACACCCGACATTAGGAGTAAATGTCAGGGGTCTTTCGGATAAAAACGGATGTCCTGCTTCACAATAGCCGATGAAATGATTAAAAAAAAAGATACCTCAATGCTATGACCGTCGGCGCCACGCATAGTGTCAAAATTTGTGTTACTTCACCTAGAGCTAGTAATTACGAAGAAGTATTCATGCCATATTAACCTAGCACAAAAAAATAAGATAATAAATAAAAATAAATCGTTTAAACTTTTGGTAGATTTACATCCCTTTCTGTTTTTCCTAAATATATAATTTAGTTTCTATACAGTATCAACAAACAGTATCAACAAAATTAAGGGAGTCTTTCAAATGATAAAGTCAATAATCACTATGATAGTTTTGGCCTCATCCTGTAACCAAAACCCCTATTCCTGGGATCATGGAATTTACAATTTTGGTAAAGGGCTACCTGCTCCTACTAAATGCTATCCACTTAGTTTCAATTTAGTATCAAACTATCAATAACATTTTAAATGACGGTATTTAAATGTTTTACACATAAGCAATAGTATGTCTCCGGGGATCATGAAATTTACAAATTTGGCCTTCCTGCTCTACATATACATAACACTAAGGACGTTTAATAAGCAAAGGGGGAAAACTTAGTTTACGATTATACTTTCATTACAGGTTATGCTGTCACTAAAAAGAAGATAAAAACAAGAGATTTGAGGAACTGATTGAGGAGTCAATGAAGAAATATTGGAATATTTCATAGATTCAACATTTCTGTTCATTTTACATCAATATACTTGAATACTTCTCTCAAATAGAGAATTATTATATTGAATTCTAAATGCTGAATGCATTTAAAATATTTTCATTGATGATTTTTATAATACGCCTGTTGAAGACCGTATTATGGTATGGCGTCGTCCGTCTATCCGGACCTTTGGGGCAGGCTACAAACCAAACCGGAAGTCCAGGATAATGCAACTTGGTACATTTGATCACCATAATGAGAGGAAGATGCTTATAGTTTTTAAGGTCTGAGGTCAAGGTCGTAGTATCAGTTAGTAGGTAAACATTGTAGGCAGAATACAGACTAAACTATTGTGGCTACGACGGTCAAACTCGGTACACATACGCCTCATACCAAGTGGAGGAAGGCTTTTGTTTTTAAGATCAAAGATCAAGGTCGTAATATAATTTAGTAGGAAAACATTGTAGGCAGGATGTAAACTGAACGGTAAGATCCAGGATATTGCAACTTGGTACATTTGATCATCATGATGAGAGGAAGATGCCTAATTTTTCAAGGTCAAGGTCGCAGTATCACTAGGTAATAAAACCTTGTAGGCAGTATACAGACCGAACTGTTGGGGCTAGAACCGCTATTGTTTCTCACGGTTAAATGTCAAGGTCGTAGTAGCAGAATACAGACCGAACCGTTGTATTTCGTACACATGCACCTTATGCCAAGTGAAAATATTACATAGTGCATAATTTATCTGTTTTTACGATGCAAAAAAGTATGTCACACCCTGATAATTGCTCATACTACCGGATGCCAAGTTCTACAAATCATGGCGTAAGAAACACACCCTATATTAGCTTTCCACGGGCGTATTGTTTACCGTTGGCGGTACTATTGTTCCTTTTATGTCCTAATAATCGGAGATTCGGGGAGCATATATGTGTATTCCTTCTGACAAGACCTCTAGTTTGGTACCAAATTGTTTGACCTCACGACCTCGACCTATTTTGAAAAACTTTAACCTAAAACAACTTTTGAATGTTTAGTGATGGGTCTTTCACATTTAACATGTATATTCGATGCGATAAGACCATTTTTGATGTCAAAATTTGGCCTCATGATCTTGAGGTTTGATCCACGTTTGAAAAACTTTAAAGTTGTTCACAACTTTTGAACGATTGTCGCCAGGACTTTCACATTTCACATGTGTATTCCTTGTAACAAGATTTTCCCGTTTTACTATGCTGATATACAAGGACATCAGTGTTTCAGAAACATGTCTTGTTGGGTTTTTTTCAAAGTTGGCACGTTCAAAGAAAGTAATATATGTAATTTGCTTTCAAAGCTATTCCATAAAGGGAGTTTACATTATATTATGGAATTTAAGCGGGCGTTGCAATTTACCTGTCTACAGCTTAACGTATGTTTTGTTACATCGTTACAAAATGGTTGATCCAGTTTCCACTGTAGATCAGTTGAAATCAGAAAGGGTCAATTCAGGGTAATAAAGAGAAAATAACTATTACGGAGAACAATTTTCCGATAAAGTCACATTGTTACATGTACATAAAGTTATGTTCTGTCGTACATGTACGGATTTTTCAAAAAATAAAAATGAAGCCTGTTCTTAACTTCTTTGTTCATGACTTTATCTAGCGTAAGAGTTATTCAGTTCAGATCAATCTGGACGCTTGTTCCGATATTACACTTGGTAATTTCAATCTGTAGACGTTCTGTTCAGATTTTTATTTTCATTTCTTTATAAATATTCTGTCGACCTGAAGAAGGGACATGTCGTTACGAAAATTTAACAATTCAATATTGTTCGTGTCGTTGGTCCTTTTTAGTATATCTATCTATCTATAAAGCACTAAAAGTGACCAACGACACGAATAACAGTGAATTGTCAAATTTTCAGGACAACCTGTCCCTTCCTCAGGACGATAGAATATTTACATAGAAAAAAAAAAACTAAACAGAAAAGGAAACAAAAACTACAACTAAAACTACAAAAGCTGATAACAAACAAAGGATTTGGTCATTTTAGTGCTTTTTATGTCCTTTTTTATTTGACCTCGTATCTACTATTAGATCCGACACTTTGGATATATACATCTTATAAAAGTGTTGTTGGATTATAGTGCTTTATATATATATATATATATATATATATATATATATATACACTGAAAGGTGAATATAACGAACAGTGATCAATCTCATAGCTCCTGTAGTAATACAAAATAAATAGTTGGATAAACACGGACCCCTGGACATACCAGAGATGCGATCAGGTGCCTAGGAGGAGTAAGCGTCCTCTGTTAACCGGTCACACTCGCCGTGAGCCCTATATCTTGATCAGGTAAACGGAGTAATCCGTGGTCAAAATCAACGTGACAAGAACGGCCGTTATAGGGCTCACGGTGGGTGTGATCGGTCGACACAAGATGCTTACTCCTCCTAAGCACCCAATCCCACCTCTGGTATATCCAGGGGTCCATGTTTGCCCGACTTTCTATTTTGTATTGGTTATAGGAGTTGTGAGATTGATTACTGTTCATTATCTTCACCTTTCTTTAAAAAGTCTATTTCGTATGGGCATAAAAATCACTAAATTATAAAAGAATGTGATGTATAGTTAATGGACAGTCACAAGATGTGCATCCAGGCTGAATTTCTCTGTTTAGTAAGTAAGAATGGATCAATTTTGAATGTCCGATGCATTTTTGAAATAATCACTTCGTACCAAATTAAGAGAAATGATAATAAAGATTTGAATTCTTTATTGGTGTAGAGTTTAGATTGAACATCACCGGAAATATTTTGATATTTGATGGATTCATTGATTTTTTTAAAACAACATTCTTGATTTAAAAAAAAATAATATACTAGATGGCAATTTAATTAAACAAGTTTTGGATTGATCTGAGGAAGTCCGTTTCTATCCATTATATAGTGTGCCTCGCAGGGCGTATTAATCCCAAAACGATAGTTCTAGTTGATTTTGAACTTGGATATCTTTACTAGGATGCGTCATTAAAACGTTTTTGATGATGCACGCAAGATCCCGAAATTGAAAATCGATAATAATTTTACTTTATAGAAATGATGTACCACTTTACATACGAAAATAAATATTGATTAGCCTCAGCAACCATTACGGGTCATCATGAAATATAACAATTAAAATTCAAAGGAAAGGTTATTAGACTGTATTTGTATTTGATAAACATGGCTTAGAAACTGCTGCTGGTGGGGGAAATGTCAACATGGAAACGAATTGATGTGTTTAATTTTAGCTCCAGTCGGGGCCAAATATCAAATCATGCTTGAGTTCAACTAACTCATTCTTACTTACACTAGGTCCAAAGTATTGCTGAGTGAATGGGAATTTAAGGGACTGATAATCATTATTAGGGTTCAATTAAAAACAGGCGAACTTAAATGAGGCTATGTCTAGGGTCTTTAGTAATTGTATGAAGGCACATATAGACACAATTATAGTGGGAATGTTTTGATAATAATATTTTGAGGCGGTCATGCAAAACTAACGGAATCTGAATCGTGCAGAGAAAAGGTTACACTATAAATCTAAGGATTTTATAAGGGGTGGATATCTACCTGCCTGGTCTATTCCAATCCCCCCATAACATTGAGCTACAGGTCTATAGCTAGCTGTTTCACTGAATCATAAACATCATCATGTAGTGCTGGCTTACATTTAACCATACAACGACACTCAGGAGCAGGATTGCGCCACAACAAATTTCTTTTAAAACATTTATTTCTTTTGAAGTACAATAAGATTAATATCATGCAATGGAAATCGCTTCTACTTTGAGCAAATAATATCATTTTTCAGTATGGGACCATAATAAGATGCCAAGGATTTTGAGATTCATTTTCCATTACGATCATCCTGTAAGTATGATCGTCCATAGCTTTCAGGGAAGATTAAATCTCAAGACTGTTACCGATTAGAATGAAACTAATATAATATGGAACCAGCTTTGTCATCGGGGTTAAAATGACCTTCCGATTTGGATACACATATATGTATTTTCAAAGAATCACTCCAATCATACGTGGTTTGGTTGTCACGTGGTCTTATTCTTACATGCCACACGGTGTCCCCTTTGTTCAAATCCCATTTAACTTTACCAAGTGAAACCGAGTGGTCTGTTTTATATAATCGTATCACAGTAACTCTTTTCTCGACAAGAGGCTCCCATTCGGTGTCCATCATAATTTCCAGATCGTACAGGAATTTGGCGCCAAGTGTCACATTTTCAGTGGACCACGTGATGTCAATTTGAGTGGGTGAATTCGAGTCAATGACAATTTCACTCCTTGATAGAGATATTGCGGGTCTTTTACTAAAGTCCTCTGCTGCATTTTGCTCAAAAATATTTGGTAGAATTATATCATTGTCTTCCGGATTCTCTGCAAAGCTGTCTTGAAATGGAAGTGAGTAGTGTCTATGCAAATTAAATTTGGTTGAGATGTTTTCAGTATTCTTCTTCTGATAACTACAAGACATGTAAAAGTGGATGGTTTAAATCAGCATTGTCGTGATAGATACATTCTTGCTTCACATAAAACTTTCATTCAAATCCACTTATTCGAGCCGCTTTTGAATATTTTTCACTTGATTTAAATCTTTTCATCAAAAGTTCTTCATTTCTTTCCATTTTAAAGTCTTGTACAACAGTTGAGATCAATTTATTTAATAAGTTTATTATTGTTACTTTAAAAAAATAAATTACATGCGTGGATATATACATACAAGTAAACACCAACTTTCTAATTTCTTGCAGCTTGAACATATGTACAAGTTCTTTAAACTGTTAAGTCAAGACAGTATTTTAAAACGGCACATGTGTACACATTATGATAAACTAAATTCAGATGTGGTGGATGTCGAACACGAAAATAGAGTAAATAAAAAATTTGTCAGTTCGTTCAAAATTAAATCTTTCATTTACAAATATAAAAAAGGGTAAAACAGTAACCCGGCTCTGCACCGCCCGACACACAGACAACAGTGTAATCTACAACTTCCTCCTACTTGTGGTTTATTGCACGAATAAATACAAACCTTTACAATGTACATGTAGTAAGTCACATTTAAATAACATATAAAGAATAAAAAGGTCTTTGTGGGTCACAGAGTGCTGACGTTAAGTGCAAATAATTTCCAGAACCGAATGCGGTTACTTAATACACGTACATGCTTTATAATGGCGATCAGAGAATCGTACAGAAAAGGGTCTGATTTAGATAATGAGGGAATACATTTAAACCTTTTCTATGATTTTTTGTATTTCGATAGGATTAACAAGGTACTTTGTAACATACTTTGTAAATCAACGATGTGTATGGCGGATTGATATAGAGTTCTCTTTGTTTCCATTATGTAATGTTTCTATTTATCAATTGTCGAGACATCTCCAGTTGACTTTCTAATACGCAGTATGTCGTTCAGTTTCAGTTAGGTATGTAAATGAAGGAAGAGATTACCTTGTTTAAGTTAGATTATTAAGCTGGGTCGTATTACAGTAGTTTTATACATTGCAGGTCGATGTGATTTCGAAATAGTACGACAAAATTCCAATAACCCACTGAACAGTTTAGCTAATCGATAATCACGTCTTTAATTCAATGGATCGTTTTTTACCGGTATTTCAAAACAATAAGGAAGAATACATAGACGACAAATGCTTACCATCCCGGTAAAAGTTCCTCAATGTCAGACTTAGGGATCCTGACATTGACCTGTTGGATTCCGGCCCCGTCAGTGAGGGTGACAGAGTTTTCTCCTCCCAAGCGGACCTTCAAATCGTCTGTTAAATTCGTCTCCATTATGCAACGTTCATACTCCAACTCTTCACGCCATACATTATGATCAGCTGTAGGTTTAAACATGACGAATAGCTTGGTAATTTAAATATTCCAATGAAGCGCGAGTGACAGATCGCACCTTTTTTTTTTTTTTAAATATACATACGCTTTACATACAGTGCTATCTAACAACATCCAGCGAAGCATGAAACAGTGCTCGTAGGGTGTCTTCTAGTAAAATAAAAGCCTTTGTTATCTTCTTATCAAATTTTGAACTGACAGTATAGTGTTCCTATTGACCTGTAGCGGGTCATGCACCATATTATCGGGTGTGTTTATATAAAATTAACTTTGTTATCAACGCTCCACGACTGAACAGGGAGTTGTCGCGCATGCCTTGTGGTCTTGCTGTTTATGCCACAATTATAATATTGGTAAGCAAGAAAATCTATTGATTGCTCTGAACGTTAGTTTTTCCCCCTTTTTTCTTCAATTTTGTTTAATTTGAATGTCAATTTTATTTTTGTAATTTACCTTTCCCTTTTCATTGTTCAACATATTTCAATACATTTCGAAGAGCTATTTACTAAATGTAATTGTCATCAATACTTACAGCTAATAATTTTTTAAATCTAAACATGACCTGTCTTTTTATCTAAGATCATTCATTAATTCCTTTGAAACTGTATTCTAAAAATCTCCTTACATATAAAATATGTGGACGGTAAAATACATATTTATATTACATGTACATTTATAACAGTTAAAATTTTAGTTACACAATTTGAACTGTAAATTTGCAGAACAAGTTACACTGTACATCGATGATTTTTTATGAGAGGTTGATTTTTCACATCCAAAATGGACCCTTCTAATACATGTAGTAATATTGACCCTAGTGATTCTATCAGACCTGAGCGAAGAGGAGAAAGTTAATCTTCAGCATGATTTACTTTTCGCAGCAGAAAACAATACTGTGAATGATTTGAACTTCAACAGTTAATAAAAAAATATATATAATGATTCCGAAGGGTTCTTCAATTTTGATTAAACTATTCAGCTTCAAAAGACAGCAAACATTTTGATGAATGTTTAATTTAATATTTATGTTCAGTTTGATATATGTAAATTTCCAATTTTTTTTTTTATATCATTACAGATTGTAATGACATTCATTTCCTCGTGAATGCGATGCAGTAGTGAACACTGTGCTTATGAATTTTGATAAATATAGAACGTCTATTTTAACAACATGGAATTTAGACAGAAGTAAAAGTGGAATGTAAACATATACATTTATTTTTATTCATTTTTAAGTTGATTGGAATACTTTGTTGAAACCCAACTCCACATGAAAGGCGAAGATAACGAACAGTGATCAATCTCATAGCTCATATAAGCAATACAAAACAGAGAGTTGGGCAAACACGGATCCCGGGATATATCAAAGATGGAACCAGGTGCCTAGGAGGAGTAAGCATCCCCTGTTGACCGGTCTCACCCGTTGTGAGCCCTATATCTTGATCAGGTAAACGGAGTTATCCGTTTCTGACCATGTATCTGACCATGATACTTAAGATTGGTTGAATATTGTTTAGTGTCTCTCTCGAGAATATTTCACTCATATGGAGACGTCACCATTGCCAATGATTGATACTTAAGAAATAACTCCGAAGACATAATGTCTTAGATTACGGCAGATATTTTGTATATTGAATTCATCTACGGTTAATTAATTGAAATCCAAGGAGATACTGACTGAGTGCATATGCTACCTCTCTATATAACCAATGATGTTTACAGTTCAAAGAAATTATGTAGAGGGGGCTCATTTCCTAAGCCACCTTTATGTGAAAACTGTTACATCATGACATTTGCCTTCAAATGGTTCAGACATATTTGTGATCAAAGCCTTTGGTGTTAATATTGAATAAAATGTCCGATTAAATCCTATAAAAGTGATAGATTACCTCCATTAAAAAATAATATTCAAAATTTCAAAGCTTCAAAATACCCATAGTTGGATGCAACTGAGTAAATTATTTCCTGATATTAGTATGATCGAATTGGGTGTAAATTGGTCTCGATAACGTCCTAACAGTTGAGTAAGATACAGAGAATGCTGACAGTGTTGATTTTTTTTTTTAGTTTATTTATTTAGGAATAGGCACATATACAATATAAATACAAGACAATATCACAGAGGAACACATAGTTAAAACAAAAGTTGTTAAATACATAAGATACAAAGGTAAATTTAACAGCTATTTGACTTTAAGAGCACAGTGAGTAAATTAATGCATATGCCTATGCCAAGGATAACCCATGAAAGCCATATAGCTTATTTCCAATGGGGTCCTTCTGATTTTATGATATGATATACACAATATATTAGCATTATTAGCATAATAAAACAATACAAACAAAAATATATTGAAAGACATTGATTTGAAACACATAAGAATACTTTAAATATCTTACATTTCAACAGTAATGATATGTAATAGCAAATATGTATCTCTATACATTTTACGTACCTATCTTTCATTTAGAGGGTAAAATATTCCTTCTGTCTGGTTACATTTAAAATATAACCCCAAGGTCAAATATATTTAAAAGTTGACAATAGTGTTCCATCAAAACACACATGCTGTTAAAGTCATTTGCAATTGCTTTTGAAAATCATTTTGTAGCGGACAGTATAAGGGGGAACTTATACTGCCTCGCTAGAGAGCTAGCTTTTCTAGTGGTGTGGTAGAGTGTCTCTTTTCATCACGCAAGTTGAGCAATGGCGAGCGTGATCAGCACTAAGCTGGGTGATCGCTACACGTTATAATTTTATTGGAAGGTGAAGATCACGAACATTGATCAATCTCATAAATCCTTTAAGGAATACAAAATAGAGAGTTGGGCAAACACGGACCCCTGGACACACCAGAGGTGTGATCAAGTGCCTAGGAGGAGTAAGCATCCCCTGTCGACCGGTCACACCCGCTGTGAGCCCGATAAGATAATTCGTACGTTGAATAAAATGTATCACTGAATTAGGTTTGAATGAATACAAAAATCCGGAACAATACAATAATGGTATGATTTGAAAACTCAAGGTCGAAACGAAGTAAGATATCTTAGTTATGCTTGAATTGCTGTTTTTAAAAGACAGAAAGACGTGAAAAGATTCAATACTGCTCTGATTCACAAGGGCGATACTCAAGGCCGAAACAAAGTGAACGGAGTTAAAAGTTGAAACACTGTTTTGGAAGACAAATACGTGAAAGAATCTGGAGCAATACACTAATGGTTTAATTTGAAAACTCAAAGTGGACACCCAAGATCGAAATAAATGATGATATTAAGTTGTGCGTTCAATTATATATTATATTGGGAATCCCCAAAGGATTAAACATTTTAGTTTACATCATCTTAATTCACCATACATTTAATAGAGAGAGAGAGAAAAAAAAACAACACTTTGTAACATAATTCGTGTTATATATTGCTCATGACCTAAAATGGGTAGATAACATTAATTTCCATCGTTTGATGTAGCTGCTTGATATTTAATTCGCATCTCAAACAAGGACTAAATGTTTTCTTATCATTGCATCAAAGGTTAGTCTTGAAGAATCGGGGTCTAGCTGCGGGATTCTGAGTTTTGACTATTCAATGTATAACGAAAGGACAACGAACAATTTGGAAAAATACACGTTTATTGTTGTAAATAATGATGAAAGTGAAGTAGATGAAATTCACTTGACGGGTAAATAATTAGAAGCTGACCTTTTTACACTTGATACTTTTTCTGAAGAGTTATCTACCCTTTACAAAAATAAGAAAAAAATCCAATTTTCTAAAAATGTGTGCGGTAAATTATTGATTTCAATTCATATTCATATATAAAGAAAAAGTGTATGTAACTCTCTACCGAGAGATTTGCATGAAAATATCATTCTTTAAATCTCTTTCATTTAAAAATATATATTAAAAAAAGGTAAAACATGCTCTTCCTATAGACTTCAATGTAAAATTCTAGGTGAAATACATCAAGTACATGTAGTAAACAAAATTTTGAAAAGTCCTATGGTGGATAATTTTTATTTGACTTTACTTAACTTAGATTCACTATGACACCACAAAAATGCAGATGTACCAAATCATTATAATAACTTAACAACTAAGTCAAGTCGATTGATTGTTTTACGTTCCATCGAAAAAATGTCACTCATATTGATACATCACCAGTTGTAGATGAATGGCCATAATAGACATATGGTTAGCGCTCTGGACGCCGTAGCAGTGAGGGTTCTTTAACATGTTAAAGTCTACCGCGACACAGGACCTCCGTGTTTTAATGTCCTATCCGAAAGATCCGTGATTCTCACTTCTAAATGCCGAGCGCAATCACTAACCAATGTGTACGTCTTCGGTTTGACGCAGCCATGGCACTAGCGGGATTCGAACTCGTGATCTCCCGGTTACATTTGTACGTGACATGTAAGTAAATCAGATGAGACACAAATTATGCATTTTATGGCATGATATACATTTTATACAAGCTTCATACACCTAAATATTAGTGTTCACTTACACGATGGGGCCCACAACGTCACCAATAGATGTAAACAGGCTTGTATAGCCTTTCGTGACATAACACACAAATGTAAACAACAAATTCTGGTAACCGGTAGGGGCTGATAGCAAGGAAACTCGTACGCAAAATAGGAAATTCGTTCCAGCACAGAATTAAAACATAGAAAAGAAATGTGATACAGTTCACTGGATTGTTTGTACGACTGTAGAATAATTTATGCCAAAATATTTGAATGCGAGCGTAACAAACCGGCTGAGGGCGAAACAATGCCCATGATACACGTGTGTCCTGTCTCACTGACGCCTATGTCTACAAATAAATTCCCGCGGAAATGGTCACATGGTCAGGCTTTTACCCACTTTTAATGAGGCCTCAACGGGTTGTATGATTTGTTCGTAATAGACCTATTATCATTTAACAATCCATGCTTTTTCAACCACAGAAAGCGAGATATTTACTTTCTTTACTGTAAAATATTTACCTAAAACCCATTGTGCTATTTCTTTTATGTTTATCTTTTTTGTACACACGTCCAGAAATACTTAATTTGCATATACATGTATACAGCATGTATTCATGCGCACTATATGTAATAAGGTGACTCATTTAAATTACATTATCATAAAAATTTCCAAATTTACTCAACTCAACTGATTTGATACACAAGGGCTTGTTCTGGGAATGATCAGTTTTTAAAATCGATACAGGTTACTGACAAACAAGTTGATGTTTGATGTTGATGTTGGGGTTTCAACAGTCTCGTTTAAAATAAGCATTTCGCAAATTTTATGGTCGCGTACTCCTCCTAGGCACCTACTCCTACCTCTGGTATATCCAGGGGTCCGAGTTTGCCCAACTCTTAATTTAGTATTCCTAAGTACTTCGTTACTAGCTTGAAAATACGGATGTATATTTAATTGCTGTTATAAAATTTAGAAATTCATTTCAAAATTAAGGATTATCTCCCTCATGCATAGCTCTTATCCTTAGACGAATTTGACTCCACATTTTTTGGCACGCTGTTTTTGGCTATAATAGCTCTAAAACTTCATTGTTATTTCGGATTTCATACATTATTTGTCGAAATGCGCATCTGGTGCATCAAAATTGGTACCGTATAAGTTTTACATTATAGGTGTTATGAGATTGGTCATTGTTCGTTGTCTTCACCTTTTCATGCTGTCTTCAAATCTTTACGAAGTTGTTCAAAGGGCACAACTAGTTTGAACGATCTTTCTGCGCAGAATTAATCTGCTGTCAGTGTAATAATAAACAGAAAATTTTGTGAGCCGCTGGAAATCCACGCAGAGACAACAAGAATCATCTCGCTTCACGAGCCAATTCAACAAAGTATAAATTTTTTACCTTAAATTGTTCAGGAGATATTGAATCGGTAGTACGAGGTCTTGTTATAAAAAAATTATATACAAAATACGAAAGTCCTTCTTTAAATAGTTCAGAAGATAGTCAATAAGTCAAGATTTCATAAATGTAGGTCAGATTCCAAGTTCACATGGTCAAATATGGTATAAAGTGAAAAGACTTGCAACAAGAATATATATGCAAATTATGAAAGCCCTACCTTAAATAGTTCAGGAGATATTGAAAAGGTTAAATGATCTTTAAAGTGGGTCAAAGTCAGGATCACATGGGGCCTCCGTGGCCGAGTGGTTAGAGCACCGCGCTCAAAACCACACGGCCTCTCACCTCTGTTGAGTGTGGCGGAAAACATCAATCAATCAATCAATCAATCACAAGTTTAAATTTTGTAACCAAAGAAAAGGCCGTGTCACAAGGAATATGAAAGCCCTATCACTTACCACTCAAACGTTATGAGTAAGTAGTTAAAGTTTCGGACATACAGACAGACAAGAACAAAATTGTATGCACACGACTATAATCACAAGCGCATTTATAAAACGTGAATCCACACAACCCGAGATGATTTTTAAAGATACTTCTTCCAACCATCTGAAAGTAAAACTTTGATCCCCTACTGTGGCCCACCTTACCCGAGGGAACCATGAATTGAATAAAATGGAATCTACTCTACGCGAGGAAGCTTTCTTGTAAATTTCAACTTATCTGACCTAGTGGTTTTTGAGAAGAGTTTTAAAGATTCGCCATATATATTCACATATAAAACTTTGGTGCCCAGTTGTGGCACAATCCTACCCCCCCCCCCCCCCCCCCCGGGGGGGGGGGGCATAAGTTTAATGAACTTTAATTTGTACTTTGTAAGGAAGATTTCATGTAAATTACCACTATTCTGACGCAGCAATGGTTCTTGAGAAGATGATTCTTAAATGACCCCACCATATTTTGCATTTTTGTGATTATCTCCTATTTAAAAGGGGCATGGCCCTTCGTTTGCATAAACTCGACCCCCCCCCCCCCCCTTGCCCAAGGATGATTTGTATTAAGCTTGATTGAATTTGGCCCAGTGGTTCAAGAGAAAAATGTGAAAAGTTTACGGACATACGTACGGACGGACAAAAGGTGACCAGAATAGCTCACTTAAGCTTTCAACTAGGGTGAACTAAAGAGTATTTCATTTTGGGTATCTATTCATTTCGTGGTCAATTTTTCGTGAAAATGGTCGAATTCAAAAATTAAAAAAGCTGAAGCATTTCATATACTTTCGTCTATTCATCCCGCTTCCAAGGCTATTGTCACGTATGGGAGCTTTCACTTGCAATAATGACTATATCATTAGAAAGCCCTGTAATTTAATTATAAAATTAGCCACCGTATTCGGCAGAAACACCAGGAGTATTGACATATTCCGTGTATACTGCAACTATATGAGAGTCTAATTCCCTATTGGGGCAGAGCGGTATTACGTGTCGATCTACTGTTTCAATAGTGACTGGTGAAATACTGTCCCTCTGTTCACAACGCCTTGTGTGCCCCCATCGTACACATCATAGCTAATCACGTAATACATGATGAATTGATCGCAGCGGGCTTGTATGGACATTGTCTATTTAATCTCCAGCGATTTCTTTTCTCAATCTGATAGTTTGATAACTTTTTCTGGGGCTATTTTGACATCCATTTATATTGTGTATAGACATCCTGATAGTAAATTTATCGGCATATTCGGTGTTAACTCCCTCGATGGACAATTAACAGACAAAAACTCTTTGCCATATGTTGCGCTTTTCTGGAGAGCATCCGTGTATTTCAAGATAGTTCTCAATGGATACCGACGGTCAAACAATGTATCGATAAGGTAAGTAGGTATATTTGACAATTTCTTTGAATTTGAACGAATACAAGTGAAGGAATAGTAATTCTACAATGTCGTAATTATACTTAGTATCTTTTTGGTCATTGTTTTCATCGTAAAAATCACAATCACATTTATAGTTATAATGCATTTTCCTTAAGACTTGTGAAAAGCAAAACTTCAATATAAAGTCTTTTTTCTAATCATGAATTGCAATGATATTCAAAGACCTAGCCTGCTACTTGCTATGGTGTTCTCAATATACATGGTATAACAATGGCGAACAAATTCAAAATATTTTTTTTTTCAAAAAAAAGCTTGCCATAATTTTTAGATAATTGTGACGAAAACTACAGGATCGAGTACTTTTGAAAACATAACTAAACAGTTGTACAGCCTAAAAAATAGATTATATTGAATTCCAACCCAGTTAACTAAATGTTCTAGAAAACAATATTGAATGAAAATAAAAATAAACCGATGTAATATTCAAATATATATCAATGTGGCTTTTGAAAAGCCCCCAAAATATCGTTTAGATTATCACAATTCCAAGAAAGTTCCATTTCTCGTTTATTTCGATGGCGATGCATACCGTACATGTTTTTACATATTATCGTGGCTGTTTTTTCCTTTGTGATTTGAGGTACACAAGACAAAAATTACAATTTCGTTCATTGTACCCCCTTTTCTGTGAATCTAAACCTATAAAAACGTGCAGGACTTCAGCGTATTGAGCGACATCAACTTTCCATTTCAATAAGTATTCCGAAGAAACCTGCTTCAACGTCAAAGGAAACCTCGTAAGTAATAGGATTTTTGCCCTATATCAGCCTTTAACTTACTTGATTTAAAACTATATACCCTAGATTCAAATATATTCAAATATATGCATATTGTAAAACTATCTGCATATTGTAAATTAAAATACATGCATTTTGTAAAATACGTCATTTATATTAGATCTTTAGTTAGAGGAATATCGTAAAATACATCACTTACATTAGTAAACTACACGCCGCCATTTTCTGAAATAAAAGCAATATTAATCTGACATATAATGATGTATACTGACTGGCCAAAAGATAGCAGTCGGTTCTCTTTGTAAATTTCATTCCCCTCTTTTCCAAAATTGACCGTAACAAAATTAACGTACCACAAGAGATTGGGTAGATAGAGAGAGAAAGGATTTTGCTTCCTTTCCATTATTCAAAAGGTTTTCTCTATAAAAAGATAACGATAAAGGTGCAATTTATCTAATTTGTCCGTTTTTTCTTTTCTTTTTATGGGTGCGTTTACTTTCTATCTAATCTTTAAGGAAACATAAAGTTAGATTGGAAATACAATCCGGTAAAACTTGCAGTACATTTAATAAAGTTGTTATTTTGTACAAAAACTACTACACGACAAATTGTTATATCGTAGCATTGACGCCCATCCAGTAAATTCAAACCTAACAATATGTGACGCAGTCATGACATCAAGATGGAATTCGTTAATATTCACTTTTCCTGTGTAAACGAGACGGAGGGGGAGTTTTGTGGTTACGTCGTTTTAATTTCCAAAAGTTCCTTGATTTCATTAATTTTAATTTCTGTATCAGAATGTACACGTTAACTGGAACATTACAGCACATATTCAAAATTATATAATGATAAACATTTCTAAACATAAACCCCATCTTTTTTTTTTTTTTTTTTCTTTTTTTTTTTTTACAGTACTGATACATATCTCCATGCTAGTAAACTGGTGTTAGTTTTCATATATTAGATGGATTGGTATTGTGGTTTCCTTACAAAAGTTTTATACCTACATGTATATCAAGTATTTCTTTTTAATTAATTTTAATCTACCTTGCAATTACTTCCCGGCCTCGTTAAGTTGAATTCCGGAAAATTAGCTCTTTGCAAATACTTGAAATTGTGATGGCAATAGGACATGACAATCTGGATGTCCTGTAAAGTGTTTAGGAAGGTGATTGTTGCACAATGTTCTATACAATCTAAAAAAAATTATTTTCAATTTTAGAATATATGCATAGATATTTTCAGAGAGTCTATTACGTTAAAAGAAGAAACTGAATAGTTTGACCAGTCATAAGAATTAACTGGAATTCAGTGGTTGTTATATGTATCTCCGTAAATGACAATACATTTATCCTTTTGTGTTTAGTAAACCAGAAGTGATAAAAGAATTAGATAGGTTACATGAGGAATATGTTTTGGTTCCAGCTGACAAAGCTAGTAACAACATTGTCTTTGTTTGTAAATGAACTTGGCATTAATTCCACTTTTAGGAATCGCACTTGTACTCCAAATGCCCTTTCAAAACAGGGAATTCTTCAAAACCATGCTTCAGTTTTAGACACATTTAATCTCCCAGTCAATGGGTCGAATGAATATGAGTTACCATACCTATAGGGGATTCCTAAGCTACATAAAAACAAAGATACATTGCTGGATCCAGTAAATGCTCTACAAAGCCGCTATCTTTGCTCCTCACGAAAATATTAACAGCTGTGAAGGAGAAACTTCAAACTTATTGTGCGACTACATATGCCAGAAGTGGTGTTAATCAAATGTGGATTCTAAAAAATTCTAAAGAACTTTTAGTAAACTTGAAATCACAAAACTTTTCTAAAATCAATAACAACAAAACCTATGACTTTTCAACACTATACACGACCATTCCTCACGATAGATTAAAGACTATACTTTTTAACATCATAAACAGTTGCTTCTTCAACAAAAATGGAAAAAGGAAATATTCATATCTAATGATCAGTCATCCAAAAACTTACTTTGTTAAACGCCACTCTGATTCCACGCACAAGTACTCTGAAGTTGAAATAAAAATATGCTAGAGTTTCTCATTGACAATATCTTCGTGGTCTTTGGTGATCAGGTCTTCCAATAGTCTGTTGGAATTCCCATGGGGACGAATTGTGCTCCTTTGTTAGCTGACCTGTTTCTATATTCATATGAAGCAGAATTCCGACATTTAGATATATATCAACGACGTTTTGTCTATTAACAATAATAACTTTTATTCATATGTCGATTCGATATATCCCTGTGAGCTCGAAATAAAAGACACCACAGATTCGTCCACTTCTGCTTCATACTTAGATATTTTATTGACAGTAGACATTAACGGCAAACTGACAACTCAACTGTATGACAACCGGGATGATTTCAGCCTCTCCATCGTCAACTTCCCATATTTATGAAGCAATATTCCATTATCACCTGCATATGGTGTTTATATTTCTCAACTGATTTGATACGCAAGAGCTTGTTCTGCGTATAGTCAGTTTTTAAATCGAGGCAAGCTACTGAGAAACAAGTTGATGGTACAGGGGTTTCAACAGTCTCGATTGAAGTAAGCATTTCACAAATTCTATGGTCGTTATAACGATCTAGTTCGTCAATACAACCTATCATTGGGTCAAATGCTGTCTGACATGTTTCATACCGATTGTTAGGCCGTTCTTGGCACACTGATTTTGACTACGGATAACTCCGTTTACCTGATCAGGATACAGGGCTCACGGGGGTGTGACCGGTCGACAGGGATGCTTACTCCTCCTACGCACCTGTTCCCACCTCTGGTGTGTCCAGGAGTCAGTGTTTGCCCAACTATCTATTTTGTATTGCTTATAGGGGTTATGAGATTGATCACTGTTCGTTATCTTCACATTTATAGGGGTTATGAGATTGATCACTGTTCGTTATCTTCACATTTCATTGGACTAATGTGTTATATGTATGTGTATAGGGCCTCTTTCCTTTGTTTTCTATTAATAATTATCATTAATAAACTTTTCTGGGTACTACAAATACGGTTTGAAATATACAAACGCACATGTGAGTGCATTAATTTCATATCATAAGAGGCGGTATTTGATGTATAATGAGAATAAGGACTGTACTACATTCTCTCATTATAACTGTCTACGTCCTCCAAATGTCCTTTTACTGCGATTGTAAGCACATACAGTGGTGTCACAATTTGAAAAGGGGTATCAGAAAATTGATTGACTGCTTGACGTAACTTTTATGTAAAACGTTATGTCCGTAGAA
Organism: Ostrea edulis; assembly: GCF_947568905.1. Lineage (NCBI taxonomy): Eukaryota > Metazoa > Mollusca > Bivalvia > Ostreida > Ostreidae > Ostrea > Ostrea edulis. The sequence continues at coordinate 19,932,567 of NC_079164.1, read as the reverse complement.
GATCTTAAGACTGTCCTTCTATCGAATCTGCTTTCACTGTATTCACTAGGATTATTTCATTCTCTATCACATATCGGGCGTGGTCGGTCAACAAGGGGTGTTTACTCCTCCTAGACACCTGATCCCACCTCTGGTACATCCAGGGTCCGTGTTTGCTCAACACTTTATTTTGTATTCCTTAAAGGAATTATGAGATTGATCACTGTTCGTTATCTTCGCCTTTCATTCACCATATTTAATCTAAACAAATACGATTTAAATTTTAAATGTTTGCGAGGGCAACAATTAGTAATTATCTATATTATGTGTGTTTAATTTTGCTACTATTTGAAAAATTGTGAATTTTCTAGATTTCAGTGTAACATGACTCCGATAACTGCAACTTAAGCAAAAAATTTCTCAAAAAGTGTACTTCTTGCAGCTAAATCATCATAAATTTTAGGGAAAAGAGATATAGCTGGAGTGATGGCAATTCTAAGCAACACGACTGCGGGGGACTACCTCTGCATAGGGGATTCCATAGCGCTGTATTCAGTGGAGACAGAAGGATATGTCTACAGCCTTCAGACCAGGTAAAACTTGGATACATTGTATCTGGTTTCTATACACATACTAGATATACAATGAATGTGCACTGGCTTGATAATTCGAAAATTATAATAATTGGTACATGCAGAGACATATATAATTGTTATATTTGTCTCTGGTACGTGAGTCCCTGTTGAAACGTTACTTTGGACAATTTGTTCGGCAACTGCTCGGCGTTAGAAGTGAATAAACCGAGGTCGCGTGACACGGTGTTTCTTGTCACGATGCTTCACTGCATTGGATATGTCAAAAGTCAGGTTCACAAGTTAATGCTGAACTGACCCACCCGTCTATAAATTAGACTTGGTTATCATACCCCAGTCTTAAGGCGGGACGTATTATTCTAATCTTAAATACCGCCGTTGTTGTCTAGATGTTAGAGCGTTCGCCCCGCATGCGAAGGTCGGGGTTCGAATCCCGGCCGCGACAGATCTAAGTCGTTAAAACAGGTAGTGACAATTCCATCGCCAAACACTCGGCATCAGGTGTGAATGTCACGGGTCCTCGGAGATTACCTTAAAAACGGATGCCCCGTGTCACAGTAGGTGTGGCATGCCAAAGAACCCTCACTACTCAATGGCCGTAAGCGTTGAGCAAAAGCCTAAATTTGAAGCCTTTCACCGGTCTTGGTGACGTCTCCATATGAGTGAAAAATGCTCGAGTGAGACGTTAAAGAAGATGCAATCAATCAATCGATCTAATCTTATATTTTTATTCAAAGAAACTCATTAGCTCATTCATATACTTAGTCATATTACTGATTTTCTATTCAATGATTTGTTAAAAACTGTTACAATGATAATTATATTATTCATTTTGAGGACGAATTATTGAGTGTTTGAATTAAAAATTGCACGTCAGAGTTTTGTATTCGTGGCAATCAAATATAAAGCTCGAATAATTGTTGAAGCAACTAATGAGCAAAAAATATAGCGGCACCCTTACGGCTCACAAAATTTTCAGTGAACATATGAATTGTAGAGATTATCTTTTTTTTCTTTGCCGATTTTGACTTTTTCCTTTCACATACATGTAAGGCCCGTCCGAGCATCGCTCGGTTTAACATGTAATATATATGTCTCTGCCCCTAACTATCAGATACTGAAGTTTAACGATCATTTCAAAAAGATCAAGCCGTATGGACTTGTATACATTTCATTTATGATTAATCGTAATAGAATATGTCTAAAAACGATAGTGGTGACCCCATTTCCTTTTAGATGCGAATATTGCGCTAAAATATTCATGTACAGTGTAGGTGTGAGGTACTCTAACAGTGGCAACTGTATCATCATGGATGCCATATGCAGGACTGACGCACAGTTCTTCATAATCAGTTGGTGTTTTCTCGTGTGCCCCAAAAGTCTTGTGGAGGGGTTCTTCTATACTTTTTGATAGTTTGTTATTTCTAAAAACTGGTTGCCTTTAATTCTACGTTACGTATCTGCTGTTTTTTGATCAAATATTATTTTTAATTAAAATAAATGATTATTTATCTTAATTTTGATGAACATGGTCAGTATATGATATATGGAATCTGTATGATACGTCACGATTTTCCTTTTAATAAAAATTTCAGAATGAAAGTTTTATTTACAAGTTTAATTTAACTAAATCTTATAATTAATGATAAGAAAATAAGAGGTTCATGCATTTGGGTCGCGAGTGCCGCTATATTACACGTATTGATAAAACTGAAACTATTCGAATATTGTTGACTGATAGAGTTTGTAATGTAGATCAGATATGAAAATAAAATATAAATTTGTGTAGATTTATTCAAAGTTCACATTCATGATAATTGATGAGTGTGTTTTTGTGATTGCAAGAATCTTGTGTAATACATACTTCCAGTGTTCTTCGCTAGATGTAAGCGGTGGACTTTTCTTCGTTGATTTGTTTAGTCTTTAGTAAATCAAAAATGATTGGCATAGTGTCTGATTTTAAACTGATCTTTTTGCACCCACATTGTTTGGCTACCGACGGATGTACGTGAAAATTTGTCATCTGTGAAAAGTTTCACACGTAACACTGAAGTGTTCGTGGCAACAAATCCATTGCATCGGAGATTTTTATGCCCCCGAGATCGAAGATCGGGGGGCATATTGTTTTTGTCCTGTCTGTCATTCTGTCTGAAACTTTAACCTTGCTAATAACTTTTGAACATTAAGTGATAGAGCTTTGATATTTTACATGAGTATTCCTTGTGACAAGACCTTTCCGTGGGTACCAACATTTTTTACCCCTTGACCTTGGAGTTTGACCTACTTTTTGAAAACTTTAACCTTGCTAATAACTTTTGAACAGTAAGAGATAGAGCTTTGATATTTCACGAGTATTCCTTGTTATAAGATCTTTCCGTTGGTATTGAACCTTTTGACCTTGACATTTGACCTACTTTAAATTTATTTTTACATTGGTCATAACTTCTAAATGGTAAACATTAGCGCTTTCATATTGCATATGAGCATTTCTTTTGACAAGATCTTTCTACTGGTACCAAGATATTTGCCCATGTGACCTTGGCCATCTTCGGAATTGGCCATTATCGGGGGTATTTGTGTTTCACAAACACATCTTGTTAACCATATGTTTGTCTTAATTTGGGATCTCTTAGGAAGACATACATGATCACCCCCTTCTGCGACCTAATACTGCTGTACACTGTAGCATTTGTCAAAGCTCTGCAATAAATACTTAGTTATACAAACTCTTGTTTACATCACAATGTGTCTTTCTGACGTCATCAGTGAAGGAAGATCACTTTCGTGATCGAGTACATCTGATCAGCTATATTGACGTTATCTTGCATTAAAAAAAATTTTAAAAATGAATTCATGTTTAATAAACCTTGATTAATGAATTCCCATACATAACTCAATTTCTTCCGAATATCGTTTCATAGAATGTATGACCTTTAAAGACAGTAATTTACCGATACAAAACAGTTTCAGCAGAATGATGAATTTGACAGTAATAATCACTCCAATGAAGATCACTTATCAATCTTCTTGCTTTGCGCTGCGTGTCATTATCCCTTCTGGACTTAGATCTCATTCTGAGGTACAAAATCACTATTTATTAGCTAGAATTTCCGTACTCTCTTAGATAGTGGCAAACTTCTCCAAAATATGGTTGGATCATTATGATGTATGATGTGTCCTGTTCGAAGAATGTGTCCTTTTACAAACTACTTGTTTTCTAGTTTTGTAAGTTTAAAGTGATGGAATTAAAAAAAAAAAAAAAAAAAAAGGAAGTTTATATTACGTGGGGTCATCTATGATTTTTATCATTTTGTTCTTCTAAAGATGTATTCAATGTATTGCGGAATTTGGGCGGTAACAAGCCATCCAGTGCGAGTTTGTACCATTTAGTCTGCCTGTCCTGTTACGATGGGGAATCGCCCCATATGGATGTACTTTTGTTTTGGGTAGTATGTGGTAGTCTATTTTGTAGTAGCATGTGGTAGTCTATTTTGTAGTATGCTTAAGGCAATGACATCATGATTGCAGCAGGTCGAAGATTGTTTTTCCTTTACATTTTACATATGTATTATTGTCAATACTACATGTACATATAATTGAAATCCTTTACTTTGCGAATTTTTAAATTCTTGACCTGCCATAAGTTACACGTATAACTCTGTCTCAAATTCCATCTAGTCAAAAAAGTCTGCACACGCATTATATTGATATCTGAAAATATTTGACTTCATTAGACAGGAAAACATCTATCAATCAGATGACTCTAATAGAAAATCAAAAACAATTACATGCAAGGTAATGCATAAGATATGCTCTTTCAAAAAGGTTTTTGAAAAGAATTTGAAGAGGTTTTTTTTTTCTACATGAAAGAACATCATTATTTACTAGTAGAGAATGGCTACTTTCAATTTACACTTTTATTTAAATTATCTCATAAACATAATGACTGAGGTGTCCTTTACTGATGTTCAATGAGATTATTTCAAGCATTATTTCCATCTTAAAGCATATGGAAAACTGTTTTATGTCCTAAGGACTTCGACAGCATTCTTCATAATTAAAAACACCAACATCAGATTAGAGGGATGTGGTTCCTGTATTTGCATTTGTTGTAACAAGACAAACATATTCATGTATAATATAACGTACTGACTGAAATATATTAAGGTGAAAATTAATGTGGAAGAACGTTCATATCAGCTTGATCCTGTCGAAATTCAAATTTGATGTATATTTATAACCCAGAGCATAGGGAAATATAAGTATGAGACGAATTTTATAAAATAAGCAGCGCACTGTAACTCTGATAAAATGTATCACTCATAACAAAAGTTGAACTCAGTTTGTACTTAAGCAAGCTACACAGCAGATTTCATATCAATATGAAGCTCAGAGTATAATGGAAAACTGGACGATGAACGAAGCTGGACAGAGTAACTGACGAACGAATGGACAGAAGGAAATGAAACTGATAGTCCCCTTGCTTTCATAAGTACAGGACTCTTCGAAAGTCAGGCACTAGACGACTTTCTGCAAATCTACATACCTCTTGTTGTAAATACATTCACTTACACACAATTTGATTGTGTCATTATGTTGCGTAAGACCATATATTATTTATACCCTTTTATTGAATGAATGCCAAAGCATTGACCTATCCTCAGTTTTATATTTAATAAATTATTGTTTTATGTACGAGTGGCTTTTGATCGTAGCTTTATCAATATTTCACAATGGTCTTACTATTTCCTTTAAATGAAAACAAGAAAATAATTTTCCTTGGAGAAATTGCTAGTACATGTACGCTAGTACATCAAACGTTATTCTTCAGCGTTTTGTATAAGTTGATATTTTAGATATTAAACTCGCCAAAGGGTTGTTAGTCCGTACCGATAAAACAAATGGAAACAATGTTTCCTGTTGTCCGTCAGTTAATTTGTCCTACTGCATATATTTCACTTAGTTTACTGACTTTCTATGGTGATAGAACATGTTGAGACACGTTGTTTTATTGACTCTGTGTTGATAGAACATGTTGAGACATGTTGTTTTATTGACTCTGTGTTGATAGAACATGTTGAGACACGTTGGTTAATAAATAATACCAACCTTCCTGGATTTAATATACACCGGAGTCCACTAGAAAACAAGTTATACTTTAGATTTTAGTTGCACTTGTCACTCCAATGCTTCTTTGCAAGTTTTATTTTAAAAGCTAGTATTATCTTATTTTTGAATCTCAAATCTAACGCGACCATAATGTTTTCATTCTGCTTTCATCGGAAATATGTATGTTTTGTAGTAACTATTTTAATAAGCAAATATAACTAAAGACACCCTACGTTCTCCGGAGAGTTGATAAAAGAATCGGATGATCGTAATTTGCAGACGTAAGCGGCAATTGAATACATGAATGAAAGCACTGGTATTTGGAAGTACATATAGGAGTAAAAACAAAACCAGTTGAGTAAGGCGATAGTTGAACTTATATCAAAATGTACTAAAGTGATTTGACAATTCCCTCGTGCATGCTAAATCAAAAGGTTAGGTTTTATAGATAACTTATTCTAATTGCTTAGAATAACAGGTTCAACTACCGATTTTTGTGTAGAGCCTACGCGATGTTGGTCGACTCTGTGCAGACTTAATCGCAATGCAAGATATACATGAACATCTGTGTATATTTTTGCATTCTCAGATCTAGATCTATACTTAGATTATGCTCTAAATGAATAAAAAAAAAATCCCTCATCAATTAATTGAAATAAAGTATGAAGCACAACAGCGCTCGGTAAAATTGATGACGATGATCGCATGGTGCGGGGTGATTTATTACAGACGGAACAATTATCAAGGGTTTGCCATTTTTTCTTGTCGAGCTCCCACGCTAGTGAATTATTTGATTGACCCCATTGCAAAGATATCAAGTAATTATTATTTTCCCCTCCGGTTAACGTGTCCTTGTTCTAAATTATCGATTAATGACCGTTTTGTCCATGAGCTTCAATTTATCGTACAGCTCATTTCTAAAAGCTTTTTTCAAATGAACACTTGACTATGATTATGAAAAAATGTTGAATATGATTTTAAGATGAATTATTATATTTACAGTACTGTACACAATGGGCTATATATATACATAAACCAAGATAGAGAGAAGCCGACCAAAATCCCAAACTCTCAAGGTAATGACTGTTTATATCGGCAAGGCAGTATACTGCAAATGCAATGGCAGCGTGTATAATTACCATTTTTTTTTTAAAAAAAATATCTTTACAGCTGTAGTATTTGAAATATGTATACAAAATCGATACAAACTGAGCAAAAAACTCCGGAAGTTAACTGCCAGCCAAAATGCGGAAATGACGTCATCAACAATGGACCTGACGACATGCGTTAAGGAGCAAGACAAAATACTTCTGGCTCAAGCAAAGGTATTAGATATATTAAAAAATATGTTTTTGTAATAGTGCATTAAATTTTAGAGAGTTTTGTTATATTTGTCAATGTTCACTCCTTGGCCAAAAGGGAGTTTCCAAAAAACTTTTTCCTTACATATTTCATTTTTTTTATACATGTAGTTCAATATCGTTTGAATGAAGAGAAAAGGATCCCCACTGATCTCCCACATATCTACCATGTTCCGTAATAATTTTAGAGTAATTCTTATGATCATCTGTTGCGGAGACATTCCACTCTTAACATAGAATCTATTTTTAGAGTACATGTATTCAATGTTTATACGAGTATATATATCATTGACATTTTTTAATAACAAGACAACGTTGTGATTGAATGGTCAATCTCTTCATCGATCATGACAACAGCTGCTTACATTTTTAAATCTAATGGTGTTCGTGATATCAAAATTTAGCCGAAAGTGGCTTAACGAGAAAAAGAGATGGTTTGTACGAAACATATAGGGAACTATAGAGAACATTTTCTTTCGGGAACATGGTTTTGTCACGTGACTACATGTAACTGCCATTCTTACAGTATCCGTGACTTTTGGATCTCTGGAATGCATGCTATCGATGATAGATTAGATGCAGAGTCCTTGCATCGTGGTCAGGAGGTAGTGGGTCTGAGACCAAACCGCGACGGACCAGAGCCACTTAAATAAGTTCAAGGTTATTCAAGCTGGTAGTGTCTCATGATGAGTGAAAAAATCTTAAAGGGGCGTAAAATTCAAATCAGTCATATGATGTTTTAAAAAGTCTGTAATACTAGTATGATATTAGAAAACGCAGTGTTTTATTGGTAAGAGAATTGCTATTATCTAGTATACATCGAACCGAACTTGTGTAAATATTTTGGAATATGGAAATGCAGATCTGTACAAAATGTACCTATATGTACTTATTTAACCCCATATGAGATGTAACGTCTCTGTTTCCAATAAAACAAACCAATATGTTTATTTACAATTTGAGTATCTTTCACATAACTTAACATTTTTACGAGGTTTTTTTAAAACTTGTCCAGCATGCAGCCGAAGCTGAAAATGCCGACAACGCCGCAGAACAAAAACGTCAAATGAACAAAAGAGTTCGATATGGCGAAATCGTGCAGGTATTTATCACACAAAGGCAAAATAAATCAAAAAAAAAAAAAATAAACTTTTGAAATATTCTGAAGACTGCTTCTGCCTTCAAGAATATAATTACTAAGATAGATAAATCGGTAGAAAGCATGGCTAGAATTGGAATTCCTTATTCATACTTATGGGCATTGGAAGTAAATCTGAATAATGAATTCTTTTTATCTTAGCTGAAGCATGTTTTAACCAACAAGTATGTACACATGTGTACTTCGCAGACAAGCCAGCAGGACAAGAACAACATGATGGTATGGGTTATATCATAAAACTGATAAGTTACAAAACAATTCACTGCAATTATTAACACTGTATATAGCGACATTGTTTCGTCTTTACACATTGGAGAACAATTTCGCCCGGATTTGAATTTGTTCAAAATTGTTTGTAATTACTTTGATTTCAGATGAATGTATTCTCACCTAGTTGTAAAATCACTCATTTAAGATATATAAACGAAAATAAAACGGAGCGAATTCACTCTGCATACAGTAAAAAGTAAAAATTCTGTTTACGTCCAAGGTTATTAAAAATTTGATCTTTAAGTACATGTTTGTGGTGAATCAGGAATGGGTAACCTTTCCATTGTTAGCAATGATCAACCAAAATATTGATATTCTGAATGGTATCTGATTTCGCTGATAACTCTTTTTAATTCTTCACTTTTTGTTCTATAAAAAGAAATCGAATCCTTTGAGCATATGTGTATCAATTCCCCACTGATTATGGGCTGTCATACTTCCAGTACAAATATGAGATAAAAAAAAAAAAAGAAGAAGTTTAGAAACATTTTTTTGTCTAATGTGGTTCATAGCATAATTTTATAGGGGTTATTGTTAACAGGAAAATTTGATCGGATGTTGTTTTTTTTATGAATATTTAAAGATTGAATGCTTTCAAAATGAGTAACATAAAACAAAACACACATATATATTGTGAATAGTCTCCATCCTGTCTGTTGTCTTCTGTCTCAGAGGGCTTCAGATATGTCCTCAGTCCTAATTTGGTGGTGTAATTATGGACATATGTTTTATCACTGTTGCGTTCTCTGTTCTCATTTTTCAAGCTACATTGATACATAAAAACACAAGAGACATCACATACATGGTTCCACTAATGAATTACTCCAAACAGATATTGACAGCATGGTCCATAATCTCCTTGGATGTGAAACGGATATCTGTGCGGGGATGCGTCAAGTGACTTTTTTTTTCTAATTGTAAAAAAGTCTGTATCAAAGCAACGAATCAATATTTAATTTTGTAATTATAGTGGTTCATATTAGCTTATTAATATGACTCAATGATACACATACGAATAGTATTGAAGTGAGCACACTATATAAATTAGCTGTCTTTTATGCATTGAAATGATGACAAAAATGACTACATCCAAAATAAAATAAAAAAAGATCAACCATCATTCACATAATTATTTGTTTCTTCATAAATTGTAGAAATCATATAACTTAAACACAAACGCTTATGATTATGATCTTGATCGACACGTTTTATCTATTTGTTTATATACTTATCATTTCAGGTGATGCTAAATGAATTCAACGCAAAGAATGCCCAGTTCAGAATTTTGCCTCAGTACAAAGTCAAATCAGAAGGCGAAGTGGTATACTTCCGACGAACTAAGTTTTGTTTTTAAAGGGGTTTATCAACCACATTTTGAATATCATATATGATTTGTGCAGTTGAAGTTTTCGAAAATGTATTGGATATATTGTCTAGTAGTACAAAATCATGTAATGGTTCTTTAGTGGGAAAATAATTATAAAAAGGACGATGACATGTGTCTGTCCTGAGATCAAATCTACAAGTGTATGTATCAGAAATGTAAGACTATTTTATCGATATATTAGTAAGCATATTTAGGAATCAATTGCAATTTTAAATTTTTTGTTCTTATTCATTGTAAGATATGGTTTATGGTATCTTTATTAGGTTCAAATTTACGATCAAATTGTCTTTGAGAGCATCAAATCCCCAGGACATTTCTTTCATGCAAGTTCTCCTTATCAAATAGACCACTCGACCTTTGGGTAAGTTTGGATTGATAAATGATAAATATGTTATATGAGGAAAACTAGAAGAATCGGGGTCCAGGAAAAGATAGCCGTACTTTCGACATTGAGTGAGAATGTTTTGGTGCACTTGCCTTCATTTTACAGATCAGAAGTTAATCTTGGAGTAGAGAGATCAGGACTCACGCTCGTCAGATATCACAAAGGAATTTCTGAACATGATCAATACGTCAGGGTAATTCTTTAAATAACATGAAAGCTTCGCACAAACTCTTCATAATAGTTATCATTCAATACAATTAGATAATTCTGTACGTCCTTAAACGCCACATCTGTCAAGGAGAACTATTATAGAACCACTTACGTTTGGAGACGTATCAGAATCTTGTTTAAATGGCTGATATGACCTGATCTACATTTTACCTCCATTTTTGTCCCTGATACACGCTAATGGAATTATGCGGTCTATACTACAGGGTGGAAGCGTGGTAAGGTTGTTTCACAAAGAGCTGGAGGCATATATAGTCGCGGAGGGACTGTTTAACGAGGAAGTCACCGAGGACGGTACTAATTAATTACTAATGGATGTGTCAAACATATAGGATTAAAATCCTACGATACTGATCAAATGACTCCACAGATGAATTTAAAGTTTCAATATATAAAAAATAATACGATTTGTATGTGTTTGATTTTCAAAAAGTTTTATTCATAGTACACTTCAGGATTGATTTTCAAAAAGTTTTATTTATAGCACACTTCAGGATTGATTTTCTTTTTATTTATAGTACACTTCAGGATTCGGGTTATGGATCAACATAAACCTCGGACGCTTTCGCCTCCAACCTCCGGGAATACATTTTGGCAAATTGAAGCCGAAAGTGGCATCTTAAATGGTACCTGATATGAAAATTTGGTCCACTGCATTATACAATTAAAATACCATGTTTAGATTCACACAAGTCTATAATATTATACAGAACATAATTTATGATTACCGGTATTATGAAAATTCGAACTTTGTTTTCATCATTTTTTAATGTAATGGTCATACGTTATGATATCACACACACACACACACACGCACGCACGCACGCACGCACGCACGCACGCACGCACGCACGCACGCGCGCGCGCGCGAGCGCGCACACACAACACACACATACACACACCATGTAAAATAGATTTACATTTACATCATAGATACGAATAAAAAAATCCTGATTTTACCAACATGCTTTTGTCAAGTAGATCAATCCACTATTTAATCCGATTCCTGTGTAATAAAACAATATACTGTAGGTGATGTACTTCGATGGGAGCAGCAGGTTCGATTGAGGCACATGACCACTCGAAAGTATCTATGCATTGATGGAACAAAAGAAATATCACTTGTTGATGATAATGAAGACCCAAGAACTGTGTTCAGGCTTTACTCAGTTCTCAGTGTAAGATCTGATGCAAACAAAACAGCACTTTTTATAAAAACAATGACATTTTCCAATAAGAAATTATCCTAAACTTTGATAAAATTCAGTTTACACTGAATTATCTACATGCATACATTTAGAAAGCAATGTTTCTGTCAAAGAGCAGTTTAAAGTTTGTTTTAAAACAAGCATTGATACCCAAGTTCAGTGGTTGCAATACTGAAATCTTTACAAGTTTCATCCTACAAAATATTACCTCAAGAAAATCAATATCATTTCAGATGACTGTTCTCATTTTGTAAAGAAAATGTAGAAACAATGCAACATATGTTTATATCTTCTTCTTATACTTTAGGACTTCGGAATAATCTTGGCGTGCATATTTTCAGAAAAACATTTTTAAAAATTGTTATTTTTTGTTGAAATGCCCTCAGTTTGTGTAATAAAGTGGTTAATTTCATAATTCTGTATACCAACAATTGTTCAAAACAAAACTCCTCATATTTCTGTGCTGGTACGTTATTATTTTTCAAATACAAAGTTGAAAAATTCGTAGCAATTAAATCATGTAAATTTTGAAATTTGACAGACTTTGGGAAAACTGGAAAACTATTTTTGATCTGTATCTTAGAATAAGAGGTATTCAACCAATTATGCTGTATGATAGTAGTGTGAAAGAGTGCGAGATGATGCGAGAATGTATAAAATGGTTAATATGTATCTTCATTACTTTTATTCATGATTATATGAATATGAAAAAAGAATAAAACAATTCAGTTTATCAAGGAAATGTTGCCATTAATTTCCAGGAAAGAGACGAAATTCACTTCGAAAGCTATTGCAGAATCGAACATGTGCTGTCGGGGTTTTGGCTACATGCCCTGAAAGGTATAATGCAAAATTTTGCATTCTGATTAACAAAAACTTAAATTTTCTTTTTATATTGAAAATGTCGTTGAAGTAAACACAAAAACAGGTATTGAAAGTCACATAACAATTTTATGCAGATGAAGATTACATCAGAAGAAAATTTAGAGATATGGATGCTGGGAACGATCAGACTTTACGGGGACTGATGTGGGACTCGGCACAAGTTAGAAAGGTACAATGTACAAAGGCAATGAGAATATAACAATTTAAAATCAATAGCGGGTCATTGTAAGACCCCGTGTATTGACTTTATTTCAGGTGGCGGCAAGTGGGGAAAGTCAGTATGATGACGCCTTTACCATTCAAAGGGTGGAGAAATGTCAGGTGGATGAGTTCAATTATGTGGCAGGGATGGTGCCGTTTTTACAGAACCTGGTCAGAGACGTAAGTGAATCATCTAGCATCTGTCGATTTTCATTCTAAATTTAAATTCTACACCAACTCATTTTAAAGTCTAGTTTACTCCCAGTCAATTTCCACGTTCTCATAGTTTCCCGGTATCTAATTACATGCATCTCAATTTTTGTTTTCCTTCTCCAGAGGGAGACCAGTATTGTGCTGAATGCTAAGAAGACTCACATCGTCTTAACGGTATGCAAAATATATTTTCTCAATTTGTCATTCCTTGTTCAGCATGAAAATTAAACTTGATAGGAGACTAGTGGTCTTACCTGGTGTATGAGAACAGTCATTGTCAATTGAATGCATGTTATTTATTTTATAGGCAATGACAGACCTTAGAAAATTCATGATGATAAAAGATGTTCCTAGCAAAAACAGACAAAAGTTGATGAGAAATTTGAGGGTAAGCGATTACGAGGAACCAATTGTAGTAAATTGAATTTAATCCATCGTACAGTTAACTTTGTTTCAATTATTGTTTTTGCCAGACACATTGCGTTGTCTATTTACATGCGGTATAAAATTATTGGTGTTCCTCTATCAGGTGATTGATCTGTTGGTGAAGATTTTACAGTGCCCTCTGGATGGGACCATTGATGAAATGAATTTGATACAAGTTTTCAAAGAGGCATACGAAATACTTTATACCTACATGATCGGAAAAAGTAGAAAGAATGCACTCTACTTCGCAAAGTATATTGAATTCTTCCAAACGCAATTTACACAGAAGGTACATATATGTGTTATTACAGTGTTATTCTTTGAATAATAAAATCAACATACACCAGAAATGCAAAATGTATTATCGTGAAAACAACTTTTATGTAGCAATAGTTTATTATCACCTGGAAATGGTGTTTATGTCTCTCAACTGATTCGATACGTAAGAGCTTATTCTGCGTATGATAACTTTTTATTCGAAGCATGCTACTGAAAAATAAGTTGATGTTACAAGTCAACATCTCGCAAAAACTCTGATCGTTATAACAATCTAGTTTACCCATACAGTCTAACATTGGGTTATATGCTGTCTGGCGTGTTTCATGCCCATTGTTAGATCGTTCTTTACACATTGATTTGACTACGGATTACTCCGTTTAACTGTTCAAGATATAGGGCTCAAAGCGGGTGTGACCGGTCGACAGGGGATGTTTACTCCTCCTAGGCACCTGATCTCACCTCTGGTATGTCCAGGGATCCGTGTTTTCCCTAGTCTTAATTTTGTATTCTTTGATCGCTGTTTGTTATCTTTACCTTTTCATTGTAGGGAGGTATTGGATTAAATGTTGCCCAGATGATAGTTGAGCTTATCAGAGACAAACGAAAAATCGTTGACAGGATAACCCACGAGCAGATCGATGAATTCATAGGCCTTCTTCAAAAAACGCAGGTTATTGAAATACTGATTTACTGTGGATTATTTTTGAGTTTCGTATTCTCGGATTTGATTATGTGATGCTTGTTCTGTATAACTTTAGAACTATCGTTTTCTGGACCTGATGCATGTTTTATGTGTCTGCGATGATATCGCAATCCCAAACAACCAATCCTACATTGTCAAAAGATGGATGCAAATTGAACAGGTATCTGACAGTAATTCAAATCAAAAGGTTTCTTAAAAAGCTATTGAAATTTTTAAGGTGCATAATATTGTGGGTAATATCAGTGGTTAGCCACGTATGAAAAATCAATGTCAATTGAACTTCAAGAATTATTATCATAAAATGCTTCTTTATCATGATTCATATTGGATGTGTTTTCTCCCATGTCCATAACCACTGTAATGGATAAGTTGCTATAAATACATATCTTTTACTGTTCACATAACATTTCCAGGGAAAAGGAATATTTCTGACAGCACGCGGACAGGATATCAACAGACAACCAAACATTTTGTATATAACTACTGATCACGGCAGATCTTGGACGGCACTTCACGAGTTTGTTAACGTATGAATTCATTTAAATACAATATGGTAATGAAATAATGATATTGGAGAGAAATACCACCGTGTGCTAACAAAAAAACTTGATATGATACTAAAACTTTCGACGCTTTCAGTCTGAGTGTGAATGTTACGACAAAGACAAGCACGATTTCCTGATCCATCAGCTGAACCTTTACAAGGCGCTTTGCTATGTGGGTACTCCAGTGTGTCTTATTTTGGCATAATTTTTACATAATCATACAGAATACACAAGAACAATTCATTTCATATTTCATATTTTGAAGGGGAGAAATGACTACTCAATCAACATGATAACAAAAGAGCTGCGATACTTGACTTGGGAAGAAGCTTTCTTATCTCTTCGGTCAGACATTTTACCGGAGGCAATTCGAGCGAAATATTGCGACCTTACCACAAGTATGTTCATTTGTTTATGAGACTCTATATTCAAGCATTATATTTAATTTTTATAACAAATGAATATATGCACATTCTTCTCCTGTAAGGTTTGTTTGTTGACGTCGGAAACAACTACTCTGTGTTGGATCACCCCAATATCTGCTTTGTGTATGAATACGTCGGATCAAAAGACGAGGAAAAAAGTCAGGGGGACTTTGTAAGTTGTTTTGTTCGTAAATAAAATACAATTGGTTATTATAGAACATTTGTAAGTGTGGGATATCAAGGTTTGTTTAATAATTTAAAAGATATGACATTTTGTTAACCAGGTTGTAAAAGAATTGGTAGCCATCTTCCCCGTCCTTCGCGATTGGATTGCAGAATTTCTGCTGGACAACAAGTTCATGATAGCTAGCGAAGTTGGTCACAATATGTTGATTGAACAGGTATGTGTACTTCTCTAGAAATAGCAAGTCTGTGTTTGCGTGGAAGAAACAGGCATAGAGTTCTGACAATCTTTACTAAAACACCGGTACAATGTGTTACGTCGCCACAATAAATCACGAAGACTGTTTCGTTGTTTTTCGTCATGGCTTTATTTATAAATTAAATGATTCACTGAACAATGATATCAACAGTTAGGATAAGTGAGTATACAAACAATGAAGTGGATGTAACATTGCCACACTGATTTTTTATTTTATTTTGATGAGTCAGAATCAACTATGTTTACTCGCACCGTGACAAAGAAATACAATGACAATGATTTACATCGATGTTCGCAATAGTATGGCGTAGCAAGTTCAATGAAAATGTTAAAATGACAGAAGCCCAATCATTGATCCCAGACCCTGTAAAACAACAGAATTATAGGGCGAACTCCAAAGATCAAAATTCGACCAAGTCCACAGTAAAACATGATGAGTTCAACGAGAATACTCATCATGTGTAACGCCATGACGTCCATGGTTGAATAGCAGAATAACTGATGGTTGCCCGGAACTTGAAAAATGTATGAAAAACACGCAACAGAGAACGTTCAAATAAGTATCTGAAATACAGAACTGGGTTGGATGGGATGGGTGTTGCTTGTAGCAGCTACCAATTCCAAAAGGTTGCCCCTATAGCGCGCATGCTCGGATGATGGGTGAACGCTATTTACCAAAACGCCATGCATCTCTCCCATTACGCGAGAGTTATCTTTTGTTGTATATATTGGGCCCAAGTGATTTGCTGATCTCCATAACGAGAGTTAACTCGTATGGCGTTAACTCTGATTAAAATTAGTTTTTTCTACCATGTCTGTAGAATGAAATAATTCTAGTTGAAGATATGATTTATAATTCTTGCAAAACCATTCTCTCAGGATAGGGAAAGTGTGTAAAGAAGAAATTCAAACTTCCATAATTGTACTTATATAAATATCCAAAGTAATGCTCTTTATACCATAACTGGTGTCTTTGATATTGCAGGAATATTATTAAAAGAGTAGTAACTACTATTATCATACTTAGAAGAAGCTCTAATTCATGATAACTCCAAATAGTACAATAGTTCCAATTATACTAAAATAAGTACACATTCAGTTACTGCTTTTGCGTATATTGAAAGTACAAATGTTGAAAAAAGAGGGCTTATATGAGTTATGAGATTGATCACTGTTAGTTATCTTCACCTTTCTATTAACATATCCCTACTTTCAATCTTTGAAGAAAAACAGATGCAAACATACATTATCAAATTCTACCTTACGATATCTCTGCTACAACATAAACCCGGTTTTGTAAATTTAACGAAGGTGTCATTATTTCTATACAATTTCAATATGATATCGTAGGTCGTCCGACTCCTGTACCATCTTGTGAAATTTGGGTACTACCTTGACAGCGAGGATGTCCAAAATTTGTTACCACCATTGTTACAACTCCTGGACGGCAGAAAAGACTATCCCTATCCAAAAGATAAAGACAAAGGTAAATAGAACGGTGGCTTGTCTACGTGTTGTAAAAATTCATATCTCGGTTTAAAAAGTCGTATCAATGGACATTATTCATTATTGCTGTTTAACATTCTAGGATATTCAAAAGAGGCAATTAAAGAGGTGAATAGATATCAAGCACAGGATAGATATGAACAAAGTCCCGAGACAGAGGCAATAGTAAATGCCAAATTCCAGTACGTAGATCTATTAAACATACAACCTATTGTATGTACGTGTAATCATACCCCCCCATTAAATTAATTAACGTTATCTAAATTACATCGAATAGGGTTTTGGAAGTGTTGGATTTGCTGTTGACGTATCAGAGGAATTCACGTTTACAGGCAAGTTCCAGATCACTATTTCACACTGAGTTGGGAAAAATATTTATTCTGAGTGTATCATTTTGTAAAATATTCTTGCAAAATATACTTTTCAGATTGTGAAATATGTCAATTTCAGAGTTTCGTTAACAAGTTTAAGAAATCAGAAATCTGTTGTGAAGAGCACAGAGCAGACATACAGTTGCCAATGCTCTTTGATGATTTTGATCCGCACAGTCAGTCGAAGTAAGTCTGCATTGAAGTTGTTTACTGAAACGGTCATTTCATATTCTATTGAGAGAAATTACATGTAAGCAGTACCATTTGCGCCAAAATTAAAGTGGAAAGTGTCATTACTTAGGGATAATGTCATGAAGTTGTGTCATTTGAAAAATGTAAGAATTTGGAGAGAAAATATAGTATAGTACGCTATTATCGTTTTCACTGTGAAACACAGTGCGGGGGAGCCAACAATATTGCTTTATTACTCTATTTGGTGGGGTCGATTTCAGGGCTTCATATATTACACGATTGATTGATTTATTTATTATCGTTTTACGCCGTTTTTGGCAGTATTTCAGCCATTTTACACGAAGTTCAGACTTCAGTGTAGAACACAAGTTACATTAAGATATTTCAATGTACATAAATCATATTTTATGAAATTTCATCTCAAAGGAAACTGTAAAATCTTGACAATTCTCAGGAATTTATTTCCATGACTTTAAATGATATTTAGGTATTTTGTGATAATATCTTTATAACGATGTCACCAAAGACATTCTAAATGTCTGTGAAAACTATTTTCAGACGTGCCTTGAAAACCCAAAGAAAAATAAACAAAGGACTTCGAAACATGTTCAACGAGTCTGCGATATTTGACATGGAGTTGCTCACCAAAATTCTTCTAGTGAGATAAAGCAGCTTTGGTTTGGCTGTTTAACAGTATTTTTATACACCCATTGATTCTTAATAAGAGAATTATTTTTTTTATAATTTAGTATTTTAAAAAAAAGACTACGGTACGTTTTTTAATCCCCTCGCAATGCATTAGGGGATAGAGTAATGGGACCGTTCGTGTATTAGTGAGTAGGTGTGCGAGTGTGTGTAACTGTACTTGTAGACACACTACAGACCGCATTTTTGCGATTTATTTGATATTTCACACGAAACTTTGCTTTTAAGAGTGGAAAACCCCAACTGATATTGGGGTAAAAAGGTTAAAGGTCAAGGTCACTACGGGGCTTCATAGGAAAAAGCTTGTAGACACACTACAGGCCATATTTTTTGTCTGATCGCTTCTATTCTTCATATGTAGTTTTGCTATCAAAAGAGGACGAACCCTTCAAATGTTGGATCAGACGGTCAAAGTTAAAGTCCACTATGGGACTTAACTTGAAGACATTCATTGTGAGGGGATATGACCCGCCTTTCGGACCTCTTATTAGATTTAAATGCGTGATTAGGATTTTATCTTATATACTTCTAATTTCAGGATCTGTCAAATTACAAGTACAACAAAATGATAACTAAATCTTTGAATATACTCAACAAACTGTACTCCTCAAAAACCAACATGTTCAAATTATCAAGCAAAGCTCAGGTATGTCAGAAAAATTGAAATTCCATATTCATTTAAATTTGTTTTGTATATATACAAATGAAAAAGTATCGCAACACCAGCTTTTTTTTCTCCAAGTCAAGTATGATGATTAAATTCACACTGTACGATGGATAACAGTGTATACTTAGCTTTTTAAATAACATCACTTGATCTCTAAAAACGTAAAAATCACCATCAGTAAATGTATTCATTGTCATTCTTTTTCAACAATAAGAAGACGTGATATTTGAGGAAAGTTTACAATTAATAACTATGTTTCTATTTATTGATGCAAACGTTTATTTTAAATGAAATAAAGTTAATAAGGTAAACATGTTGTAAACTTCAGACTAAACAGGTTATTTTCAGTATCTTTTTTAACTTCCGTCCACGCGAATAACGCATTCTAGGCGTCTTCTTACGTCTCTGGTCAAACGTTGAATTTGATGTTATGGTAGGGCTTTCCACTTGTGTGCACTGTCTGTGTCAGTTCATCTAGTGCTTGAATTGGAAATGCCCTTTGACAAACTCGGCGACCTATAATGTGACTGATGTCCCGAATGTGCTCAATAGGGTTCAAATCTAGACTTCGAGCAGGCTATTGTAGTGTCGCAACTGACTCTACACATAAAAGCCTGCACAATACGAACACGAAATAGTCTGCCATTGTCAACCATGACCACTGGCCTTGATCGAAGAGTGTGATTGTCAAAATGAGGCACAGCACTTGCAGCATGAATGTCCCTTTGGTAATGTTGTGCATTAAGGTTGTCCCTATAATTGTAATAAGATCCAGCTTACAGTTGTAGGAAACACAGCCCCACACCATAACTGATCCATCACCACGCGGAATCGTCTTTACAGTATTTCATTCTGCATGTGCAGTTCTAGGTTACCGCTATACAAATATTCACCCATCTGTGATATTTAGCAAAACTCGACTCTCGTCCGACTAATGGACTTTCCACCAACAGGCTAGGTACCAACATTGGCGAGCTTGACACCATTGCATAAATGCTGGTTTGAGGTTGGGTGTAAGCAAAGGTCTCTTTATGGGTCTTCTTACACGACAACCAAATGACTTCATTTGCTACGCATAATTCTCGTTGATAGCAGTTAACAATGTGGTAAACATTCCCATTTTGAAATTGAGCTATTGGTAAAAAAAAAACCAACCAAACGTTTCGTCTAACCGTTGATTACATTTGAGACTTGCGGAATGCCCACAATTTCGATGTGCAAGAAAAGTAAACCTAATATGTCAAACTACGTGTTAAATAAAAAGCTAGAGCACTGTGTACAAAACTAGCAATTCTGTTGAATGTGAGTGCAATAGTTGTAGGGACGATTCTCGGTCAACTTAGTAGACAATATGCAATTGAATACAGGGAAATTGTGAACAAAAATGTACAAACTGAATTGCGTTACTGAATTAAAACTTATTGTCCATTTTCAAAAATCTTATAAAGGAGTACTTTTGGTGTTGCAATACTTTTTTCCGATGTATATACATATTTTATCAACATAAGCTATGTAACTAAATAGGTATTTCTTAATTTTGTCATAATGAGAGAGTATTTCATATCTTTAGATTTTGTTGACTCAAGACTCTGCCCGAGTCCACCGCGAGGTTCTCAAGAGTATGCCGATCCTTCGTCGCTTGGCCCGGGCAAAATTAGACGAGCAGCAGGTCAAACTCATGGGCGATATACTGGATGATCTGGCAGAGTAAGAATGTTTCAGAATCAAACATAAAAATGAAATGTATATTATATGTACATTTATCAATATTTTAGCGGCGGGGAGGGGGGAGTATGCAGTTTCCTTGTATTTTATTTCTTGACAAAAACACGTTCAATTTGCTATAAAACCCAATATTTATGAATGAAGCAAGTTAAATGACGAAAATATCAATATAAGGAATAGCTGTGTCTAATTTGTATTTTGATGGATATGAAATATCCCCTAATACAATCGAAATAGACTTTTATTTCTGAGTAGTATAATTACGAAATAATGATCGCGTTGTCTTGTATATCGCTGGATAACCTCCGAGGTCGAGAAGAGTTGTTTTGAAAGATAAAAGACGAGGCGTTAGCCGAGGCTTTTATAATTCAAACAACATTTCGAGACCAAGGAGGTTATCCTGAAACATACACAATAACAAGAACTTTATTTGTATTCTACTACGACTCAGAAATATACCGCCGATCGTTTTCCTATATACATGTAGATAGAATTAGGTCACTGTACATGTAACGTCATGGCAGTTTCCGAAATGGCCTACATTGATTTTGTTGACAAAAAAGGCGAGATGGTAGGGGTATTCTAAATCTATTTTGAAAAAGATATTTCAAGTATTTACTTTGATGTTAACGGATTATATCAATTGCTTTTAATACAGTTCAAATGTACATCGCCATGTTTACGCATGTATCGCTCTCGGAATGCAGACGATTGTTTTATATTGATTGAAAAATGTTTTTTAGTCATTTATGAAGTTGTTTTTAACATATATTGATTGATTTTTGTGATTATGAAATTGAATTATCAGTCATCGATTTATTGTTGCATTAGCAAAATTCGAAGTGCAAGCGATATCTGTATCAATTTTCTCATACTCAGTTAATACGTATTAAGGTATATCGTAGAATAATGATCACGACATTCCTTTGATCTTTGCAAGTGGTTAGAGCCTTCACTTCGAGACCAGGAGGTCGTGAGTTTTGAGTCGACCTGTTTTTCGGCCGCGTCAAGCCTACGACATTTAATTAGACATTGACTACTCCTTCGCAAAATACTCGGCATTAGAAGTGAGTGTTGCGGGTCTTTCAAATCGAAGTCCTATGTCGCGACAGACGTTGACATGATGAAACCCCTCACTTCTACAACGTTTGGTACTTCACCTACAATTGGTGACGCCATCAATCTGAGCAAGAACAAAAAATTAAAGGGACGTAAACAAACAAATAAACCTGCAATTAAGGAACACTTGCTGTGGAACAATCCAACATCATTGTTTTAAAATCGAGGGAAAAGATTTTAAAGTTTGAGATTAATTGTACAAAAACATAAACATGTATTTTAGAAATTCGGTGGACAATAGTGTTTAAGATTCCACTTTGTCAAAATGGATCAATATTGTTAAATACAGCTTATAATTATAATGGGAAAAAACAATAATGAAAAATTATCTAGAACATTCATGATTCGATTGAACCAATGTATCAATGTAATGTACAATAGATGTAAAGGTTTATACAATATAGAAAACTTCCATATGTACATGGAGGTGTAAACATATATTTCTGTTTTAAAAACACGATTACAAAAACTATCAGTCACTAGAAAGATCCCTTTCAGGTTCTGCCATCTACCCATGACGCCTGATGAACCCCATCCAATGAATCAAAACATTTTGATAAGCAACGGTAAATGCAATTCAGTAATTTCACAAAACTTAAACGTTTAATTTTCTTAGGAGCTATCGTTACTTTGTTAAATTACATATCTTTATATAGGATTACTCAACATTCTGTTTGATATACTGACGCAAGACATCGATTCAAAATTGCTGGTGAGTATTTTTCACTTAACAAATCCACCGATTTTTCATATTCCTTTTTTTAAAATTTGAATTAGACGTTTGAAATTTATACGGTTTCAGACTCAGTATGGTGGTATGCAAGACATATTCAAGAAGACATTACATCTATTGAAACTCCTTGCTCGTGAAAACGAAAGAGTTCAACTTCATCTGTTTGAAAGAATTGATGTCCTTCTGGATGTTCGAATCGTTGAATCTGATCTAGCTATTGCTCTGAAGGAGGTATACAAAAATTTGCTTTTGCATATGAGTTTGTGTTAATTATGTTTGCACTATTAAAACAAAAATCTCAGAAGAGAAATGGGGATCAAATTCAGGAAAATGAGGTATGGGCACTCACGTGAGCCCCGTAAAGGGTCTAGGATAACGCCCTGAATGGGGCCGATGTAAGCTACTGGGTTCTAACGTATAATGAGTGGTGTTTATTTTGCCTGTTTAAGAAATCATATTGCGGTCATTCTTTCACATACATGTAGTCAAATTACAAAAGGTGCGTGACCTGGTAGGGGCAATGCTACCGGTAACTCCTGGGTTTAAACACAAATAGCTTGCTGGAGGAGATTGCAGTCATTTTGCGGTGAATCCGTGTGATACAGTTGTCGTTGCAGATGTATACACAGGTATACAAGTAACAACAAGTCTGAAACTGTACAACACCAAAAATATCACTATACTTGTCAATCTAAATCTTTAATTTCTTCTTCTTATTTTTTATTTTATATATTGACTAGGCTTACAATATACTGATAGATGTAAATGAGTAAATGTATATTAGTAATAATGAAACATGTAAGAAAACGAACCTGCTCTCTTCCCCCTTTCTTATTTTACCTCCCCTAGCTCTGACGCCTATGTGAAATACATCACAATGTAAGCTAGGCAAATTTTTAAACTAGGATATTACTCTACAGGTGTTTATGGGGAATCCAAACACCTGCTTGAAGGTCAGTCCTAGGCAGATTCAGAAGATTGTGTTCAGGGCCGCTGAAATGCAAGACCGCGCTCCAGAGTTTCTAGACCTCTTAGGAATGGTTGTCAAGGTCACCGGAACTGATCTGACACTGAAAAGAAATCAAGCATATGTGATGAAGTACATCATGCAGAATTATAAGAAAGTAGCCTATGTTTTAGACCTTGCTCTGGAAGACAAGTACGTAGACATGCATGAATGAACACTGTTTTGTATTGCAATGCACGATAGATATGTAGAGATAATTATTTTTCTAGTTTTTCAAAGTAAGCTTGTTTCAAACTATATAATTGCAGTGTATACATGATTTCTTGTAATTTTTTTGGTAACAGAGAATCCATTTTAACAAATCCACGTCGTCTTCCCTCGCTGCGATACTACCTGAGCTTGTTAGAACTGCTTTCCCTCTGTGCAGAGGTTTGTACACTGCATATATAAAATCATGTTTGAAAACCATTTTAAAATGCAATGCATCAAACAACATTGATTTGAAAAATATCGATATGTCATATCTCGCAGGGTGAAAATATGTTTATCGAGTCACTTTGTCAAACAATACTGCCAATGGACGATTTGCTGTGGGTGCTAAACAACCCCAACATAGACAACGTGTACAAAAAGCCGTTCTTGTCTTGCTTACATCACGTGTATCTGAAGAATGGATCCAGTGGGGTGGAGACAAGTGCTGGAGAAATGCCCCATCACGAGTAAGTCAGATACTTCATAGCCTTTATGTAGATATTTAACTGTGTGTGGTAAGTTTCACTAGTGTACAGCACTTTAGCGCTATATTTAACACCAACTTATATGTCTACAAGTCTAAATACCACAGGAACAGTTACTGTTTCTTAAATGTATTTGTTACCTGATTTATATCTCTATCTATGATGCTTTTCTCAGAAAACTATCAAAACACTCTTCGCAATTTTTTTTGTTATACTAATGCCTACAGTTCTGCAGTTACTAACAATGTCTCACAGATACATGTTTTTATTCTATGTATAGCACAACGTAAGCGCAAACATTTGACATTATATGTGAAATGATTACCTCTCTTGCTAGACAGGCGCTGCCTCGTGGATTTACATACTCTCTAAGTTGGTAATGCATCCTTCCTTTAACTTATTGTGAGAGTGGTTGGTTTAGTGTTTTGTGATTCCACTGTCTTCTGATGTTATTTTGGCAATTATTTATTGAAATTTATAATTTAGTGTGAAGAGGTATTGCATTACTTGTGAAGCTTGAACCTATAATTTCCTGTACTAATAGTATACATAGCTTGAATCTGTATTCCTTTCCTGACTAATAGTATTCGAAGTCATTTCTTGACGAAACTAATTTATGCTCTGAATGGAAATAATATCCTGTATTTTTTCATCCACTTGTTAGTATTACTCCCCATGGCAAACTTGCTCATGTTTATATGAAATATATTATGGAATGAATGCGGTATAATACATATAGTTTAATGTTTTGAGTGAATGCCTGCACGGTTCAAATTGCGGTAGAATTATGATAATATGAATTATATATATAGATATATTTTTGTTATAGCTATTCAGATAGTGCATATGAGATCTGCTAATTTAATGCTTTAGTAATTGTTTGCACGGTATAGTTTGCTTAGTACTTCTAATTGTTTTTAGCTAAACAGGGTTACTGGTAAAAGACAATCTAATTAAAATTAGATCCATTGATCTGCTCATCTACCATGGCTACTATTGTGTAGCGATAGTACATGTAGATGAGCGGATCAAAGGATCTAATTTTAATTACATTGAAAGAATAACTTCAATTAAATAAAATGTGTTTAACACTTTAAATTCCTTCATAAAATCAACCAATCTTTAATCGCACTTTTTCATTCAGCATGCTACAATATAAGCTACCAACATTAGTCTTAGTAATAAAAGAAGAAGAAAATATAATCATTTTCAAAGTTTAGTATCAACCATTCGCTTCACTTCTTCAAGTTACAATTTCTAAACGACCAAGAAAGCACACTCAGAAATATATTTATGTCATAGTAAAAGAAGAAAACTTTGATGTTACAAATATTTTTTTTGTTAAATGGACATTGTAATCAAGTAACCCGTGAACCTTATTTAGCTGGTATCGTGTTCTTTGATAAATCTGCCAAATTGATGCCCGCCATCCCTTTACTTGATGGCTGTCGCTGAGGTACACCTACAGCAACAACGGTTTTCCATACTCTGGCTGAGGTACAGCTAAAACAACATTAGATTTTATAATCTGGGGCTGAAGTACAGCAAAAGATATATTGGTGTCCATACACCAATTGTCTTCCTTTTGGCCAAGATGACTCTCTGTAGTACAAATAAATGGCAGCTTTATCTAAGAGCATGTTCTGTGTTTTATTTTTCAACCTTTATCAGATGTATTTCTATCTGTTTATATCAGCACAAGACCATTATGATTTGTGTAAAGGTAGAAAATAGTACTAAAACATACTTTTCTCATAAGTATCTGCAAATAAAAAAGAATCAATGTTTCTGGAACATAGTGTAAAACTACACTTAGAAAGTGAGCGAGTCAATAAGTCAACCTTGTATTGTCACAACATACATGTACATGTATCTGAATTGTACAAAATATTTGATAATGAGACATGCGCACGAAAAGCAGTCAATGAATGTACCGTTAAATAATTTGAATGTCTTCCATAATAGGGATCTTTGGGATTATTTGTCGAATTTGTCAATCGACATGAACCGACTTACTGATAGTGTGAAAGAAGATCCAGACAAAATAGCAATTCATCTGAAAACAGCACCAGAAAGAAGGTATAAAAGTTTTTAAGAATTTAAAATGAGATGCGGGTGCAAGTTCCCCATCTTTGGTAGGCCATTTGATTGTAGATGTATACGAAATTATTTTCATTTTTGAAAATAAATAAAGGTGTGAACTGTGACCAGTTGCAGTTCATGCCAACATGTATTTTCAAAATTGAAATTCATTTTTAATTTTTACATGTACATCCTACTTTCAGTTTTGTCGGAATTCGTAGCTTTTAAAATAGATGGACTATATCTATCAATATTCAGAACTACAGCGCATTTATGGGAAAACGGCTATTATTACAATTTGTATAGACATCAATGGCAAAAACATTGGAAATGTACATATTGATAAATATATGAGCCTTCTGTATGAACCATGTTTATCTTGACAATATTGGTTGTATTAATTAATACACATTTTCTGTCATTTAGGACTCTCTTCACATCAATAGAGGTTTTTTTTATCCAGACTTAATGTATCACCCACGGTGTTGACAAACACGATCGAGGAATCGATTAATCTTAGACTTCCAATACTGGTAAATGCATATGTAAAAGTTTACATGAATTATATTTGTTGTCCCTGTACAGTGGTGCGGCAAGTGCCCCTGACTTCGAGTCCGCCGCCTACGGATCCGTCCTCTACTTCCTGGAGGCCGTACTTCCGTTTCTAGAAGCATTCTACAGAGATTTCTATTTTCCTGATGAAGCCTCACACGGAAATGAAATTGACGAAACTGACCATATTGCAAAAGCTGTTGTTGTAAGGACCGTATTGTGATATATGCATTACAACATTTTTATAACTTTCCTATAGTAATATCAACTACCCTTGTTAATGAGATATTTAACAATTCAGATTATTGAAAATATATTTTAGATGTTTTCGGAAACGATTGGCCCACTTTTATACAAGCCTTCTCATATGAAGAACATTGTGAATGCTCTGACCGTCATTGTGCCAATTTCAAATATGCCAAACTCAGTAAGTATGAAAAGACCTGTAATATAGAAAATTTTATTCTACAATATTTACCAATTTTAAAAAGAGCTCTATAAATGTATGCATGATTTCCCTTTGTTTTGTTTTACGTTCTTTCGAGAATTTTCCACTTCCACTGAGACGTCACCAACAGGAGGTGATGTACCAAAATATGTTTGGCGCTCAGTTTCATATCAGTGAGGGTTCTTTATTGTACCAACCCTTCCTTCAAAATGCCTAGCGTTTGACAAAAGAACAATCGCCAGTGGCGTAGCTACCATGTATGCTTGTATGCCAAAGCATCCACATGTTTCTCCCAAAATTAAGATGAGTAAAGAAAAAGTGAGAGAGAGAGAGAGAGAGAGAGAGAGAGAGAGAGAGAGAGAGAGAGAGAGAGATTAGAAATTAATTTTACACGCTTAATTGTTAATATTTGCGGAGCGTCGCGCCCTGGTCCTCCACCAGGCCTAGGACGCTGTCCTGGACCCGCAGGGGCCTCAAAGCGGCCCCAAGACCACCTGCTTTCAGAAAAGCATCCATTGTCATGCTACGCCACTGATGGCTAATTAATTTTACATATTGGGTTTGACGTGACCATGGCACAAACGGAGCTGAAACTCACGACCTACAGGTTACAGTTAAAACGCCTTAATCATTAAAACAGATAGAGACAGTTCCATCGTCAAAGGCTAGGCACCAGGTGTGAATGTCACGGGTCCTCAGAGATGACCTTAAAAACAGATGTCACGTGTCACAGTAGGTTTGACACGTTAAAGAACCTTCACTACTCAATGGCCGTAAGCGCCGAGATAGGCCTTAATTTGAAGCCCTTCACTGGTCTTGGTGACACCTCCAAATGAGTAAAAAATTCTCGAGAGGAACATTAAACAAGATACAATCAAGAAACTCAAATGACCAACGACATGACCAACCAGATTGATAAGTTTCCTTCTTCAGGACAAACGAAAAGGTTTACATACTATGGCTAATAGTAACAGAGAAATACATCAATCACTAAATTACACTAAAATTATAAACGTATTTTCATCAAAGACTACATGTTTTTGGTTTTAGGCTTAACCATCAATGTTAAGTGTGGAGCGAATTAGGACATGTCCCATTCATCCAAAGAGCTTATCCACTGATCCTCTGCTCTTTGTTTTGTCTATTACTATTAGCCATATTAGGCCGTTTTTGGCACACTGATTTTGACTACGGACACTCCGATTACCTAATCAAGATAAAGGGCTCACGGCGGGTGTGGCCGGTCGACATGGGATGCTTACTCCTCCTAGGCACTTGATCCCACCTCTGGTATATCCAGGGTCCGTGTTTGCCCAACTCACTATTTTGTTTTGCTTATAGGAATTATGAGATTGATCACTGTTCGTTATCTTCGCCTTTCATTATTTAAACCTTTTCGTTTGTCCGGAAAAAGGGACGGGTCGTCCCGAAAATTTAACAATCTGGTTGTTCATGTCATTGGTCATTTTAGTCCAATACAGTGTCACGTGATTTGTTGGTACTAGAAAGACCATGTCCATTACAGTGTCACGTGATTTGTTAGTACCAGTAAGATTATGTCCAATACAGTGTCACGTGATTTGTTATCGTTTATGTAATAATTTGCGCTGAATCAATATAAAACAAATATCATTTCTGTATATAGAAGAAAACTATTCATATAATTGTAGAATGTGGACCACGCGTTGGACCGGTTTTCATCCGGGGTAACAGTGGAGGATACCTCCTGTGCAGTTCGAAGGGTAAAATAAAATATTCAGATATTGTATCAGAGACGTTAAAAGAGCGCACCACCTATCCGTCTGTGTCTAGTAAAGCAGAGATGGTGAACTTCCCATATTTACTTATTCTATTATCACCTGCTTATGACTTTTATTTCTCTCAACTGCTACGATTCGCAGGCTCGCTACTGACGAACAAGTTGATGCTGCAGGAGTTTAAAGGGCTACGTTGAAAGTCAGCATTTCAAAAATAATGTGGTTTTTATATTAGTAATGATCTTATTTGCAAATATAACTTGTCATTTGGTCGTGTTCTTTACATACTGATTTTGACTTGGGGTTACTCCATTTACCTGATTAAGATATCTAGAAGGTTTATGACGGGTGACTAAGCACCTGATCTTACATCTGGTGTTCCCAGGGGTTCGTGTTTGCACTTTCTCGACTTTGTGTTCTTGAGGAGATTGATAACTGTTCGTTATTTTCCCCTTTTCATCAACCCGTATTGATTCTTCTTCTTCTGTACCGTTCTAATAAAGTGTATTGTTCATCTACAGTAAACCATTTACTGGGGAATCATTTTAATTGGGGGGGGGGGGGGCAATGTTCGCGGGTAAACAAAAGTTTGCTGGTTCGTGGGTATGTAATGATACGATGTCACTAGGAAAGATAACTCTACTTGGTTCAAAATAATGTTCGAGGACACAAATTCGTGTGTAAGAGTAACCCACGAAATCCACGAACATCAATCCCCCCACGAACAATGATGATTCCACAGTATTGGGACTGGAACACTTTTCGATATCTCATTATGCTCATTTCTTTCAAGGGAAATATCGAATACTATGCACACGAAATTGAAATAAACGGAAAATTTAGAACATTTGCAAAGAATGCAGCCATTGTATTCGCGGGCCATAACACTGTGACTGCACAACTGAAACTAAAGAGTGACAGAGGTATCTATTTATTGACACTACAATATATAATATTCGGACAATATACTAACTCAACTTATATATCTCACATGCACAATATGCTAGATCCATTCCTCTTTTATGAAGTTGTGTTTATGAACTTAGCTATGTATGTTTTCTTTTATAAGAATATACGGATCTCGGCGGAAATGAAGAAATACCCCTTGGCGATGAATTTCAAAGCTTGGTCAAACGTTTTATTAACTTTAATGAGAAAAGACCAGAGAGACGATACGAAGGAGCCTGTGTATTGATTGAGCAATTAAAGTACGTACTTACTTCAAGTTCATGCTGATGTTTAAAGCCTCGCTGCGTTAAACATCAGATGGCAGAATCAAACACTGAAATACCTAAAATGAAAACTAACAGTAAAGAAAACGAGTTATCATTAGATATATATATTAAAAAAAAAAGAGAAGAAAAGAAGATATACACCCTACACAAGTAGATTTCTTATGTAATTTTAGTTTTTAACTTACACAATTATAACATGATTTAAGAGATAGGGTTTAAATCCTCATTCAAGGTGAAATGTTTCTTTTTCTTTCTCTTTCCCGCTATGATTTTATTAAGAAAAGCTACTAGTATTTCGTGTAATGAAACATGAAGGAGACGAAGCTTTAAATTTTTTATAAATGATATTCTGTTAAAGAGGGCTTAATTTTAGAAATACTTTCATTTTGAAAACTGAACGTTTCCGCTAAGAGAAGAAAACGATTTTGATTCCATCATTTTCAATAATACAAAGAGCGGACAAGTTTAATATTTTGATCATTTTAGTGTAGAAAATAAAAAGAATTTATCACTTATGGTCTTTTGATAGATATTTAAAAAACATTTAAAACATGTATATATCTTTGGTTTGGATATTTGTTCCTTGTCGTTAGGGAAGTGTAATTCTGAGATTTATCCTAACTTAATATATAAAGGGCAGGTAAAGTTAAATTTTCTCGGCAACCATTGGACATTTTGACATCACATATCATTTATACAAAGATGATACAATGTCCCATCTTATCATTCTTATATATAGAACTTTATCAATGAAATCATTATTTTCTGAAAGGCATTCTGATATTGGCTTCTTTAAAGGAAAATAGATATACAATAAATGTGTAATTATTTGTTCTTACATACAGTACAAATATCAAGAGCATTAATGAAATATGTTTTATTATAATCAAATTAGCATATCAAGCGTCAAGAAAAGAATGACAGAAAAAGCCATGCAGGAAATGGACGAATTAAACATCAAATGTTTACAAATTCTAAGAACCATCATCCACAATGAGGAACGTAAAATGCCTGAGGACTGGGCTCTGAGAACGACGGAACCAGCAGTGAAAAAGTCGGTTAATCATATAAAAATACAATGTCAATCTGTTACCTGATTAATATGGAGATAATTGATGTATATATCGAGATGATTTGCATTCCCTAGGATACTTAGACATATCGCTGGTATTCAGAACCTGTATGATAAGAAAGGCGCCATGAAGAAGAGTCTCCCTCACTTGGCTACCAGATGTGAAGAAGTGGCCAAGGAAGTCCTGGGGTTCCTCTGCATCATGCTTTTCAATGCCAACACGTCAGTGCAGGTACGCGTGCAGATAGTGTCTCACAAACAAAATATCCTTCAATCAATACCAAATTCATCAGTAAACATAGATAATTCAAAAGATTGTTCTTTACCACAAATCTTTATGATATTATTTCAGCAAGCAATGTTGGATTACTTCCTGTCGACGAGAGAGGAAGTGTTCTTTATGGCTGTTAGGGACAGGATGGCTCTGTCAACCAATTCAATAAAAGAAAAGTATGAACATTCATGTTATAGGTTGTGCTTATCAACAGTACAAAGCGGGACATTTTTACAACCAGTACTTCAATAAAATGACTTGACATGTACACTGACATACTTGGTTCATACTTAAAATTTGAAGTATTGTAAATTCACTTTCAAAGTATGGGAATATTCACCCATGAAGTCGAATTCTCCACTAGCAGAAAATATCTATGTTACAAACCAACGTAATTATTCATTCCCAAAACATAATTTTTCTGAGGCTACAAAAAATTAATCCAAAAATACCTGTGATGCAACCGGTCGCGGTAATTTACTGTGGAATCATTAGAATTCGTGGTGGCTCAATTTTTGTGGAATTCGTGGGTACCCCTCACCCATGAATTTACATCCTCAACGAATAAAGAATCATGATTACATTTCAGAGTTATCTTTCTTACAAACATATAAATCCACGAAATTACGTCCCTACAAACCCGTAAAAATTCAGCAATCCACGAAAATTGGCCCCACGAATTTAAATGATTCTACAGTAGTGGTTTGGGTGCTCTCTCCACAACCAGGAGATGCAGGGCTCGATTCTCGATCCCGGCGCCACGTCAATCCCAAGATGTTTAACATAAGTTGTGACCGTTTCTTCGACAAGCGCATTAAAAGTGGCAGTCTTTCGGACATTACCTTAATACCGAAGGTCCTATATCATGGTAGGTGTTAGCACGATAACGAACCCAAACTGCTACGACCTTGAGCATCATGGATAGGTCAACATATGTGACACTTCATCTAAAGCTACCTACGTTTCTATATAAGTGACAAAGTCTTGAATGGGAAGTAAAACACCACACAAACATTGATTTTCATTTGAACAATAATATGATTACGAAAAACCCATGTGTGGAACTCTCTATTGCAGACGGTCACTTCAGGCCCAGATGGATGCAAAAAAGAAAAATTCTTCAGAAGCATTTAGTCATAGAACACGGAGGGAGTTTCCAGTCTCCATATTGGCTCTAAAGGTATCACATCACTTGCTTCAACGCGGAAATGTGCATTTTCATTTGAAAAGTTTAAATAAACTTACAATAGCATTTCCTATTGATTATTAAAGAATCATATTGATCGTCAATGAAATATATGTCATGCTTTACTCAAAGTATTGTTTCCAACCGTGTCATCATCAACAGCAACAAGAGGCCCATGGGCCACATCGCTCACCTGAGTCACCTTGAATCATATTTAAAAGATTTTTTCTATATATTCACATGTAAAACTTTCATCCCTATTGTGGCCCCAACCTACTCCTGGTTGCCGTGATTTTTTCAAAATTGAATCTGAACTATGTCAGAAAGCTTTCATGTGAATGTAAACTTTTCTGGCCCTATGATTTTTCAGAAGATTTTCAATGATTTTCCCTATATATTTGTATGTAAAATTTGATTCCCTACTGTCGCCTCATCCTACCCCCGGGGGCCATGATTTTAATAATCTTGAATCTGCACTATGTAAGGAAGCTTTCGTGTAAATCTCAGCTTTTCTGGCTCAGTGGTTCTTGAGAAGAAGATTTTAAAAGATTTTTCCTATATATTTATATGAAAAACTTTGATCCTCTATTGTGGCCCCATCCTACCCCCAGGGGCCATGATCTGGTCAAACGTGAATTTGCGATATGTCAGGAAACTTTCATGTAAATTTCAGCTTTTCTGGCCTAGTGGTTCTTGAGAAGAAGATTTTTAAATGACCCCACCCTATTTTTGCATTTTTGTGATTATCTGCCCTTTGAAAGGGACATGACCCTTCATTTGAACAAACCTGAAAGCCCTTTACCTAAGGATGCTTTTGGCCAAGTTTAGTTGAAATTGGCTGAGTGGTTCTGGAGAAGAAGTCGAAAATGTAAAAGGTTTACAGACAGACGGACAGATGGATAGACGACGGACAACAAGCGATCAGAAAAGTTCACTTGAGCTTTCAGCTCAGGTGAGCTAAAAACTTTTCTCACCATCATTATTTCACAGCATACAATTGAAATTCTAATATCAAGCCTATTATATACTCAACGTTGTCAACTTTTATATTAATTCATTTTAGAAAGTTGAAAATGTGAGATTTACTTTTAAACATACATGTATATATATTTTTTTATATCTTTCAAGATATTTCTCTGTGACTAAACTTATCTTAAAATATTATGTAATTACACTCTGTATCTACTGAAGCAAATACAAGCATATGAGGATGCACTACGACAGCAACGATTAGCAGGATGGGTAAGTGAAATTTAGTTCAGCAATAATGGTTTATTCATTATATGACACTGATTTTGACTACGGATTACTCTGTTTACCTGATCAAGGCATAGGGCCTACGGCGGGTGTGACCGGTCGACCGGTGTAATGCTTACTCCTCCTAGGTACCTGATCTCACCTTTGGTGTATATGCAATGGTCCGTGTTTGCCCAACTCTGTATTTTGTATTGCTTGTTGGAGTTATGAGATTGATCACTGTTCGTTATCTTCACTTTTCATGAGGAGTATTAGTCTACAGACTTAGTCTAATTACACAATGATGCTATAGGTACGGAGAACTTTTAGTCATTTACAAAAGTTGCTATTTCCCGTTTCTTCAGAAACCTAAGGCAAATTCTATTCAGGAAAACAACGATTTTTGCCTTATTTGTGATTAAATGTCACCAGAATTTCAAAACATTTGTTTTCAAACTTTTATCTCATAGTCAAGAAAGAAAAACAGCTCACATTCAAAATCAAAGAAAAAACCAAAACATCCGAAGGAGCGCAAGGTTCCAAAGAAACAAGTTAAAGTCAAAGATTCAGCCACAAATGGTTTGAAAAAGGAAGTGAAGTTTGCACCGCCTGTGTCAAAGGAAGACCAAGCCTTAATGTTTGCCCAAGAGCTAGAACCAGAAATGGTTTCTATTAGAGTCGAGGTAAGAAGCAACAGACCTCCCTTCCTATTAGAGTCGAGGTAAGAAGCAACAGACCTCCCTTCCTATTAGAGTCGAGGTAAGAAGCAACAGACCTCCCTTCCTATTAGAGTCGAGGTAAGAAGCAACAGACCTCCCTTCCTATTCTTGCAGAAACATTCTTATATTATTATGATGTTTGTAAATTGCAAAGTTTGAAAAAGATAAAACTAATCACACTTTGGTGATATTAAGTCCTCTAACCTGCTCAGATCATCATGAGCTAGGAATTCAATTTAATTATCTAACTCCAAACACCATCAAAAATATTTTCAAAGTTGTACACAAATTCAAAATAGCATCCATTCTCCAATTCATAAAGGAACCTGAACCTGAACCAAATATTCCGGAACCAGAAGTAAAGGAAGAGGAAGAATCCTTGGAATATAGAAATGATGGCTACATAGAACTTGTTCTCAAGGTGATGGCCCGGATGTGTGATGGTCAAAACCACACGTTGCAGGTAATTTCGAAAGATTAATCTCTCTTCTCTCTCTCTTCTCTTCTCTCTCTCTCTCTCTCTCTCTCTCTCTCTCTCTCTCTCTCTCTCTCTCTCTCTATTAAACACTTGAAATACAAAAATTTTGTTTTCAAGGACTACTTGAGAGAACAACCAGACAACGTAAAATCGTTCAACATCATTGGTGAGGTGACCCGATTTCTAAATGTGGTATATTCAAACATCAATGGAAAGAATATTGACCTTGTCATTCAACTATTTGAAACAATGAACGAATTCACAGCGGTTTGTATATCATTTTGAATTGATGAAATTTTTTCTCGTATAATTAGTGCATGGATATGTGCCATATTTAAGTATAAGCGAATTCTAAATTGCTAAACACACACACACATTTATTTAATGCCCCATCATGTGAATTGCCACAAATGTTGATCATGCATGCCGCTCAGTGCAATAGCATTCTTGATTATTCTAACGCCGTGACACAGTACCTCTGTTATTAAGGTAATATCCGGAAAAATAATTTTCATTTGTTATGACGGGTGCTAGGCAAATCAACACTCACTATCTATGTTAAACGTCATAGTTTTGACCTGGTACTGGGATCGACATTCGGACCCGGGACCTTTGGGTTGCAAAGTGGCTCCTTTGTCAATAAGATGTAGTAAGAATGATATGTTGAAACACGCTATGTGGTGCTATGTTGTGCTATAGTCGATTCTATATTTTAGCACAAACTAAAGTTACAAAAGAACATTTTCATTTCTGTAGGTTAAAACAAGTAAAACTGAAACAAGATAATTTGATAGACTGCATAGCTATCTCAGATTTGTTTTTACTTCATTTTATATGATACAAATTTATAATTCTTTACTCATCATTGAGTTATTTGGATGAGGAATAAAAAAGTAAATGGAGTATACATATTTTTTTGGGGGGGAGGGACTTACCTAAGTATATATATATATATATGAACATTAGGACAAATCTCTAAATGTATTTTTCTCCTCTAAATTATAATTTGTCAAAATAGTACCTTAGGAATTCCCGCAGTAATATATTAATTTTTGTCCTTTTAAGAACAGTTTGGTGAAACCAGTCGTGTATTTTATGCAATGTAGAATTCATTACTGCTGGATAGCATGAGTGTATGGGAAAATTTCCGGAATGGACGATGTCGTAATAAATGTTTTCACTATAAAGATCACATGGTTTAAATTGTTGCCTGAGTGCATGTATCGGGTACAATACATTTTGAATTCTACTCGGTGGACGTAATGCACTCTACTCGACAAGACAATCCATTTTTTATTATGTCGCATTATACATGTACTTCTGTTTTCAGGGGAACCAAGACAATCGAGTGGTCATATTTGACAACAAAATTATTGATTATATCAATTTTATTCTCCGTGCAGCAGAATTCCAATCATGTCCGACAGAAAAAGTAAGTAAGATATATAGTGCTTACACTGGAGCCATAAAGTATCGTTATTAACCCCAAATCTAAAAAAAGAAAAGAAAAAAGGCTTATATATCTTGTGAAAATTAGATAATGCACTGAAATTTGTTACGAATTCTTATACCGATATATATATATATATATATATATATATATATATATATATATATATAGTTGATATCACACAGTCAAAATAATTAAATAGAAAAGCAGGAAATATGCAGTTCCAAAACAAATCACTAGCGCTTTCTGGATTTTAACATCCATCCTCAGGTTAATATAAATATTCAATATTTGTATTCAATATTTGTATTCACATGGGGGTGGATGTTAAAATCCAGGAAGCGCTAGTGATTTTAGTATAATTTGGAACTGCATATTTTCCGGTTTTTATTTCAATGGGTTGCGTCGAAAATTTGAGTTTTAAATAACCAACAGTGTCGTGGCCTTTTCAGTGCTTTTATATTTATATATGACATCTTTTAAGAACAATAGTCTTATAATCTTGCTTTTCATCCCAGGTACTCGGCCTACGAGAAAGCATAGCCAATTTAATATTATCTTTGATTGAAGAAAACGGTCCTGGAAAATCAGACATTTCTTTGGTAAGCTGATGTGATCAGGATTATTGAAGAATTCAATATTTTCAACACTAACTTTATATTCACCAAGAAAGATATTTTATCCATTCTGGATTCAAAAACGATTACCAGAAACATGAATAAGATGTTTAATAAACCCAAAAATATCCGAAAAGCTGTTTAAGGAATCCCATCGGTAAAGATGTCGTTTTTGCTTTTTGTGTAGTACTAAAAATGTTGATCTCTATCAGTTTTGTTATAGCACTGACTCTGCTGTAACGATCACGGTGTTTTGGAAGTAGTCAGCGTATGCTTTTCACATTCTAGTAGCTTTTTACTTTATGTTAACTACATAATCACAATAAAAACAATTGTAGCACATATATATTATATTTTGACTGAAACGTCACTTTGATTTCTACACATTACGTTTGTAACACAAAGTCTGAAACTCTACAGATTATTGCCAATTATTTCGCAATTGTTTATCAGTAAGCAGCTGACAGATAGCGAGTTTTTTTTAAAGGAAAACATGAAAATCGAGACGGAGAGATAATTAAGTATTGAATTTTATTTTCCTAGGAAGTAAAGGACACTCTGGACAAAAAGGCAATCATTGGACTTATGACCGAATGCTATGAAATGCATCAACCCGATAAAAAGAAAATAGAGGAGTTGAAAAATATCTCCTTAGGAATTGATGCTATTCCTCCGCAGCCATCAAAGAAATCCTTTTCACAAGCCCAGTCGTTCTTCAAAGGAATGGTTGGTCAATTGATTGATAAATACAGTGTCATTGCAAATTGTTCTGTAAGAGAAGTAATAGATAACATAGCACTTCTATTTTACATTGATTTGGAAGTAACAGTTAAATGAACAATGATACATTTTTTAGTGGAGGTGGTTAAAGAATTAAAATCATAGTTCTGTATTTACGAATTCATGCTTTATATTTATTTTTTCTCCGAAGTTGAGAATTATTTTTATCATTTCATTTAGAGGAAACACAAAGACGAATTGGCGGACGTCTACATGGACGTGGGCTTTCGGTTTTATCTCATTCTTGCCCGCATGTTTGATATAGACCCCAAACTTGTAGAATACAGTATGTATAAAAGTCCTGTGTCGAATGTCTTTATGTGCAAAAATTTCTATTGCATGTATTAGCATTTATTATGACGTGTGTGTTACTGATATCGAATATAGTTTTAAATTGATATTCATTATTCTAATCCTGCATTTACTTTAATTAAAGGTTTAGTTTACTGGTCTTACTAAATGCTAACATGTCCATGGATAAAAATCGATGTCATGTGAAAAATGCTTGACAAGAAAAGAAGTAAGCAATATCTCGAGTTAATTAAAAACAGGATATTTTGTGTATTATCGTTTTCTCCAGTTAAATTGGACTTGCTGCAACAGAAAGCTGTGAATTTCTACCGGAAAAATTGTCAGAGTATTGAAATTGTGAAAGATGATGAGTTACAAAAGGTCAACTTCAGAGTTAAAAACAAGGTAAAGAATAACCAAAATTGATTTTACAACTGAAAAACATGCATTTCACTTTACGGAATAGGATAGAGGTATGAA
This sequence comes from Ostrea edulis, assembly GCF_947568905.1. Lineage (NCBI taxonomy): Eukaryota > Metazoa > Mollusca > Bivalvia > Ostreida > Ostreidae > Ostrea > Ostrea edulis. The sequence goes on along the minus strand of NC_079164.1, from coordinate 19,893,390 downwards.
GTTATTTATTACGAAATGTTCATGTATATGAAAATATTTATAAAGTATGGACAGGTATGGGTGTACTTTCGCAACGAAGCTTAATGGAATGATCATTGAATATGCATGTGCTACATACTAGCATTCTTGTTGTCTTTCAGCGGGTGCTTCGGGAGGAGGTAAAGGAAATGCTGAAATGGACTGTGGATAGATCTTCACCTAGTAACAAGATCAGAGAACTCATGGAATGGACAAAAGACATCATGAAAGACATAGCATATCAGAGGCATATTCTAAGCAACCCAATAGCTATCTGTCTCACAAAAGGATGGTAAGTTGAATTATGCTATCTTGCTGTTCTTAGAGCTACATACCACAAATCCTGATTTACCTTTCATGCTACAGAACATTTTACAGCGACGTGATGAAGTGATAATTTATTCTTGAATTTCCTTATCAAATGTTTGGTATCTCAATGCAGGCTTATCTGGAACCATATCGTGACGATTTTGAGCTTCACAATCAACATACTGATGTTGGTAACGTGGCAAGCTAAGGCGTCGTTAGCAAGTCCGATAGTGAAAGTATTGATGCAGAACACAACGGTAGTTCCGGAAGTAGTCAGAGAGTGAGGAAATGCACACATTTTAAATGAAAACGATTCTCTTAACACTCCTTCAAATGGCGAAACATTAATCCTTTTGAAACTTTTCAAATTATGATAATTTAGGTGTTGAAGTATGATCCATCTATAATTACATGTATGTGCACTGTAATTCGTTTTAAAAAATTGCTATGATAGCTGATATATCTTTATAAGCTACTTTGTTAGTAAATTGTATATTATAAATTTGTATCAAACAGCCCTATTCCAGTTATCACAACGTTGTCTGATGAGGAATATCGCTTGGCTCTGTACACACTAGGTGGCATGCATAACTTTTTCACCGCTTTAGTGGTGATAAGCTATTTTCTTGGAAATCATCCACGTCTCCCACACTTCAGTAGTATCTTCAAGTCCATAAAGTGAGTAGGAAGAAGACAGTCATAGTCTATATGAAAAACAAAATTCTAAATATTAGTATAATCACTCGACCATTCAATGATATTCGATATATAACATTTGTAATTCGTTAGAAAATCTTGTACTCGGGACAAAAAAGATGATGACGAAGACGATAAGAAAAACAAACATCAGTCGAAATTGGATGCAAAGTTCTTCAGTTTTACAACATTCTATTATTTGGTAAGAAATCTTCACCTTTATCATTAACAGATATAGATTTCATTCCTCTTTCATTACTGTGTTTTATTTTCGTGAAAACCGTATGTACGGTATTTTTCTCAAGGGATTTCTGGCCCTCTCCATAGCGGGAACCATGTACCATGGGTACTTTTTTGCATTCCATCTACTGAACATAGTCAACAATAATCAACTTTTGTCAGGAGTCATAAAAGCTGTCACACAGAACGGTAAGGATAGCAAACAAGGTTTATCGTCATTTTGAAAATATTGTTACTATTATAATGCACATGTGTATATGATATAATGTTTTGATTTGGTTCACTTAGGTCGGTCTCTTGTATGGGTAGCCATTCTGGGCCTTGTGGTCTTTTATTTATACGGAATCATTAGTTTTGCGATGATGAGGAGCATGTTTGACCCAGACGATTACCTCTACTGTGCCTCGCTTTGGGAGTGTACAATTACAGTTATCAGATATGGGTTAATTGGGGATATGTTTGAGGTAAGAGCCCGGATGTCCCCTTACTCAAATCATCACGATTAAAGATAGCGACCATCCACTGCTCTCATTAATTTTAACCACTTAATCAATGTAGTGAATTTATAGATCCACAAATACATCAGATATCAGCTCGTCTGCCATATTTCTTTCATTCTGTTTTATTTTATCCACAGATACTTCATATATAATTATTACATTTGAGTGATTGTCTAGTTTAATTCAATCAGTACACATCTTTAATGAAAATGTACTGCGTCTGGAAAACACATGAAAAATACATTATAGAACATCCCGGATTATTCAGTGCTTGTGAATATCCAGTGATGAGTGATATACTGTGATTTGTGAATAATTTTTTGTTGAGAATTATACATAGATATTGTATAAAAATATTAGCATATATTTATCTGATAAAATTTCTGATTTGTCTTTTATAGAGTGTAAATGCACATAAGTCCGAGGCGTCATTCTACAAGTTTGGGCTTGTTGTTATCTATCACATATCGTTCTTCATCTTTGTGTCAACCATCGGTCTCAACATTATCTTTGGAATCATTGTGGACACCTTTTCTGAACTTAGAGACCTCAAGGTAACAGAAACAGAAATTACAGAGAACTTAAGAAAGAATGCAACCAATAGACTCTAAATTTGATCTTAATCAAAGGAAGAATAGTAATTATTATACCAGTACATGTGTGCATTTTAAATCAAAATTTGATTTTTAGATTTCTTTTATTTCGTTTTGTCATTTCAATACATAATTCCTGTAAAAATTCCAAAATCTACACCTTAATGACAAATGAAAAAGAAATATCGTAATTCTGGAAATTTGTGTGTAGATTTACGTTTTGCAAAATCGAATCAAATTGCTATATATTTTTTATGCATTTAAATGCTGTGAATTTCGAAAAATATCTTTTGCAAATTTCATGGATCCGTAAAATTGTAAAAAAAAAAACCTATTAATAGCTAAAATACCCAGTATTACGGTATTGAGACACTTAATGGAGTTTCTATATTCAACAGTGGACAGCAGAAGCGGATATGCGTGATACTTGCTTCATCTGCAGTAGAAATAGTTACGATTTTGAGCATCACGGCAAGGTATTACACATTAGACAATGCAGCACTAGTATTCATAAGAAGTATTCCATTTCTCATTCAAAAGTCTGATATTAGTGTTATCTACTGTATCTCTAATGCTATTTCAAATTTTCTTCGTTAAGCTATTTATATTGTAATCTATAACTTTCTAGGGATTTGACCATCATGTGAGGTTTGAACACAACATGTGGTCCTATATTTTCTTTTTCATCCATCTTCATGGCACCAAAGTTAATGACTACACAGCTTTAGAAATGTTTGTCCATAAACTGGTACGTAGACTCAACCAAAGATTCAAGAGTGTTATTTTTATTGCACCATCTTAAGAATGTATCAAATGAAACTGATATATCAACACAAATTTATTGCCCCATTACGGGCACTGTTAATTCAATTATTATAGTCCAAATATGTTACACCATGCACTAAGTGAAATTAAAGAAAGATTATGCTTCTATTTAGCTCTTGAAGGAAAATTATGACTTCTTCCCTCTTGACCGGGCCTTGTCACTTGCTGGAATGGGTAAAGACTCAACGGAAACAAAAATTGATGATCTGTTGTACCACGTTACATCAATTGTCGATAAACAACGGAAAGAGGTAAAGATAGGAGTACATGTTTATTGTTTCATGTAAAAAATAGTATCAAAAACATGTTTACAATATATGTCTATGTTCGAAGCAATGTACATTCTATGTCGTAGGAATTAGAAAAGAAAAGAAATGAAGAAAGAGTTCGCCAAAAAGCCTGGGAACAAAGACACCGTCTTGGTTCTTTCCGACGTCGCGCTAAACTTCCTGCCCCTGCTGATGAGGATACAACACCTTCCGTTCCTCCCTCACAGACAGACGAGCAACCAGCACAATCTGGGATCGGAACAACCACCAGTTCAGCTCAACCGCAAACCAGTCAACCTGGGCAATACCTACGCCCTGTATATCCGACAACAAGTCAACTTAGTGGTCGAGCAACTCCCGGTCGAAGATTGAGCGACGTGGGGCTAGCAACAAGCATGCTTGGAAGGTAATTCAATCTGTAATTACATCAAATTATCTCAATTTTTATATCTAAGATTAGTCAAGTATCAATGAGACTAACAGAATATCTGAAATAGCTTTTAAAGGTTACAATTTTTTTTAGGTCGGACCTTCTCCAACCATCAACATCTGGTTTCCTGTCACGCCAAGACAGACGAACGTCCATAACTAGCCGAAGTGGGAGTCCTGTCCGATTCGATCAGTTTCGTCGACGTAGTCCTTCACGTTACGATGACGAGGATGACCACATAGGAAGCCCTGCACGATGGGATGACCGAACACGAAGTCCATCAAGATCTCGGTTAGGAAGTGATGCAGAAATGAGAGGATTTACTCCTAGCCCTTTGTCACGAAGAGACACAATGATAACCCCATCAGTCATGAGCCCGAGATGGGGAGACAGTTTATCCACTAGTCCTAGAGCAACTATGGTGTTTTTCCCAGATTCCGATCCGATTCCACCACCACCATCTTACATGAGTAGACGCAGCAGCATAGACAGACGTGGTAGCGACTTCCGACCTGAATCAATAGAAGGCCCAGCATATCCGATGCCTGAATTTGATCCTCAGGACGATGCAGATAGCGCACACAGTGGGGACTACTCCAGAAGAGACTCAAGATACTGAATACATTTTGTTTTAAGAATTCTTAGTATTTTAGATTGGAACTGACACTATAGTACATTGTACATCTACACTTTATTATAATTTGAACAGATATTGAGCACAGCATGTATGATCGGTAATACTTTTCACTTCATTGTTTACATAAATACAATTCATTGTGTACTATATGATAGCTTTTTCAAATTGATTAATTGAAGTTCAACTTCAGATTTGTTTCATGGGAAGTAGTTCTTTCACGATTTTAAAAGGAATCACTATACATTTTATGAAATCACTATATTTCGAACGGTAACCTTTAGGAAATTTTGAGAGATGGGGCTATTTCCTAATAAATCGTGAGCTTATTTCTTGTCAATTAACCGATCTGTCATCTGCTTGAGATGAAAAACGTTCTACCAGTCGTCGACCTCGTCAGAACCTTAACGATATAATAGTTTTATTTCAAGCACTGAACTTGTAACGATTAAATGTAAACACTGTATAAGAATCTGAGTTACACTGCAACCACAGTATGTTGAAAACATATTCTCATGAAAGTAGAACATAAGCAAAATCCAATAGATATACACAGAAACAAAAAGTCCTATATATTGAAAAAATCAAGCTGATTTTATTTATTGTCGTTGAAGTTTATGGATTGATGTAACAAGATATGAGGAAAGTAACCCCATATCCATAATATTCAATTATAATTTACATGACTTTGATAGTGCTTAGCTTTACACCAATGCTTTGATTGTTTATTCATGTCATTAATTAAACTATCTTGTTCATCCGTAAGAATTATTTTAAAGAACAAATGAACTACATATCCCATGGAGATTAAATCGTGAACATTTGAATTGTTGAAAATACGAGCTACCATGCCTATAACTTTATAAAAACCCTTACAAACAAAAATACCTATGCTGGATCGAGTAAATGTTCTATCAAGCCCTGTCTTTGCTCCTCACGAAATAAATGACAGCTGTGAAGGAGAAACTTCTAACGTACTGCGCAACTATGCATACCAGAAGTGGTGTAAACCAAATGTGGATTCTAAAAACTCTCTCGAGAACTTTTAGTAAATTTGAAATTGCTAAACTTTTCTCAAAACCCAAAACGTATGACTTTTTAACACTTTACACGACCATTACTCACGATAAATTAAAGACTATACTTTTTGACATCATACACAGTTGCTTCTTCAACAAAAATAGAAAACGGAAATATTCATATCTAGTGATCAGTCATCCAAAAAAATTACTTTATCAAACACCACTCTGATTCTACGCACATGTGCGCCGAAGTTGAACGAAAGAATATACTGGAGTTCCTCATTTGACAATATCTTCGTAGCCTTTGGTGATCAGGTCTTCCAACAGACTGTTGGAATTCCCATGGGCACAAATTGTGCTGCTTTGTTAGCTGATCTGTTTTTATATTCTTATGAAGCAGAATTTATTCACAAACTTCTACGTGAGAAGAAAAAATATCTTGCTGTGGCCTTCAATTCGACAAAATATTGCTAAAAGTAATATAAACATGTAGAATGACACAAAAGAGCTGTCTGCCCACAAAAAAAGTGGATAACAACCAACAAAAAAGGCCCAATCCAAGGCCAGTACAACAGGAATGGTGGCAGAAAAGGGGGTGATGGTGGGTAAATAAAATCAAGCCGCAGAACAGCCGTAGAATCCCCCTTTCTGTTAAGAAATCAATAATGGTCACATGACGTAATAAATGTCACTGATTTATTGAACCCACAATCAGAAAACATTTAAAACTAGGCCAAAAAAATGGTTGCTGTAAAAGGAGGTTAAAATATCATCATCTAACAATACACACTGACTCCAAGAACCATAATCCGTTGAAATACATGTACCGATATGAAAATAAATCACACTAATAGAAAAATTGACCTAACATAAACGAATATCTAATACTTTGACATATTAAGGTTATTTGTCAATAATAACTAATTAATTTTCCCAAGTTTTATTAACCCAGCCAAAGATACCTTTGCTTAGTTTTCTCTGTAAGACAGGCAAAAACAAACACCAATTGAATAGAAAATTGTTATTTATCATGCAAATGACTCTAAAAACTAACATACAGTAGTATGTACAAAAATACAGAAAATATATATGTAGAGGGTCTGGAGACTAGTATACATTGGACATATCAATTTGGCATCATGCGAGCGAGCCCCCTATTCCAACAAAATACAAAACATTGCTAAAATAATATACACATGTAGAATGACACAAAATAGCTGTCTGCCCACAAAACGGTGGATAACAACCATTGCAAAAAGGTTACAATTCAATTACCAATTGGATCCGCCCACCCAAATGCGACTTCTCTAGCCTATGGATGTGAAGTGGAAATTTGATAAAAATGTCAAAATGGTGCAGTAACACAAACATGCACTAAAACTATACAACAGTAAAATATACAGAGCAGATATGAACAAGGTATATTACAGTGACCAACAAAGTCGCAAAACACCTCGACTTATCAACATGAAATTTTACGATTTCTGTGAATCATTTAATTATTAATTACCCTCCTCTTTCTAGTTGCTATTTCATTATACTTTTAATCATATTTCAACAAATAAAGTATAGTAGTTATTTTACATGTATATACCCTTTCACCGAGTATAATAAAGAACACATGAATATTTCATGTCGAAGGTTATTTTCTTCTGTCTTGCGAAGTGGCATTACACTGAGTTTTGAAAGAAAATATTGTGTTGTCCTGTCACGATAAGATAATTATTTACTTTCTTACTAATCACATACCATTCACAACTTCTCATTAATTAGAATTTTTTCTCTTATCTAGGACCTGTGACACGGCATTAGTATCTTATGTTTCCGTTTCTAATTTTTTTCTAGACGTGTCTTAATTCCATTGGGGGATTACACGTATTAATTGCCGACCAATTGTTGCATAAATCAGCTGAGGTCCGCTGTAATGGAATGGTGGGTTTTTTCTCTCGTACTAAATGACCATTCATTGTTGTATAAATCATCTGGGGTCCTTTAGAATGGTTTTCTTTAAGAATACTATTGATGCCTAGCTAGAATACCCAGTAAACCAAACTGTATATCATTACAACATACACTTTTTTATACAGTTAGTAAGTGTATCCAAATATTCTATATGGCATTTACTTAGCATAAATCTATATGACATTATTTACTCACAAAATGTTTTCTATAATGTAGAGTAAATATGTTTCAAAATGGAATCATTATTAGTAAAAAACATAAAAATATCTTTGAATCTTCGTGGGCTCTTTATACACAGAAAGAAGAAATATATGAATTGAGGCTTGTTCAGCTGATCTCATTTAAGACAAAGCGTAAGAGTTTCTTGGAGTTTTTTTTAATCCTAAGACACTTACACAGTATTACGCTGTTATTTTTCTCCTGGTGTATCTCTTAATAGGATAAGGTATTCGTTCAATATGAATTAATCGTCACCACGGCACACGCAGTCGCAAATCAATGGACATCCAGCGTATCGAAAGGAAGGACTGTCCACAACTCGGTGCCATCACATGACTAGTCTAACGTGAAAACCCAATGAATATGTTGAGATTTTCATTTTGTTCTGAAATTTAATTTGCGGCCCCATGCGACAGGAATCGGCAATGTTAATTCATCCTTACGAAAGGGAACTGATCAAACACTATCCGTATTATATTCATAAGAAACTTCTTCAAATTGTTCCGCCTATTCTGATAATCATTGGTACCACGGGAAATATACTGTTGTTTTTGGTTCTCAAAAGGCACACCTCAAGAATTCCACTCTACACGTACTTATGCGTTTTATCAATCCTGGATCTGTTGATTCTGTATGTGGGATTACTACGATTGTGGGTGGCGGAAATTTGGGATGTGGACCCTAGAAATGCATCTGTGTGGATGTGCAAGCTTGTTGTGTTTCTGGGATACGTGTGCAGTGACGCGTCTGCATGGACAATTGTTACTGTCACCATAGAGCGTTTCTTTGCCGTTTGTAGACCTTTAAACACAAGGACAATTTTCACCCGTGCAAAATTTTCAAACGTTTGTGCATTTGCTCCAATTTTTGTATTTTCCGCCATTAACTCTCATTTCTTCTATACTGTTGAGATACGGACCGTCCAAAACGTAAGTCTGTGCTACTCTGTAGATAAATATGATACTTTGGTCAACAAAACATGGCCTTGGGTGGACGCTGCGCTGTATTCATTTATACCAACTACTATCATTGCAGTTCTTAATACAAAAATAGTTAAGGAATTTATCAAAGCTAAGAAGAAAAGGAAAATTTTAACACGTGACCAGTTGCACAAACACACAGTAGGTAGCAGAAAATTTACAGTTATGCTGTTGTTGATATCTATGTGTTTTCTAGTGACGACTCTTCCAAATAACATTGCTCTTATTGTCACTGCCTTGTGGAACAATCACGGAGAAAGCGATGAGAACATTGTTATTTTCACATTAATTAAAACGGTCACAGAGTTGCTGATGTATACAAATCATGCTGTTAATTTCTTCTTGTACTGTGCCTCAGGGGAGAAATTCAGGAAGCAGTTGCTGAGATTATGTTCTCGAAGCGACCTCAAGATGCATAGACGACATGACAGCGATAGAACAATTTTCAAAGTAATTGGAAGCGTCAGGAATACAAGAAGCCAATGTGTTGAATTGCATTAACAAAAACTGAACAGTATGGAACATTTGTGTTGTAATTGTATGGCTTCACATATAGCATCAGATTGTGGTATTAAAATGACCTACCAAATTCAAACAAGGAAATTAATTACTTTATCGTATTAAATATAAAATATTACAAATCAAAAGAGATTCGGTCAATTAGAATTCCAGGTATTGATAATACCCATTAGCTCCAATGCTACAAATACATGCCTTCGTTCCTAATATATGTAGACCGAATCAGGATCTTAATTACTCCATTTCTGAGGAGGCAAAAAACTTCAGAATTGTTGGCGAAAAGAATGCGTCCAGTTTGATTGCTTAATATTTTCTTTAAGATTTTCAGTAATTAAAATGTGTTAATAGTGACAGCGTTGAACAATAATTGATTCTCGTCAGTTTAATGAATTCCTCCAGTATACTGCGCGTGCTACTTCTGTAACATTGTCACTGGTGTCCTCTGTTCAGCTTACATTTGTTACATGTATACGGAGATACTTATTCAATCTGACGATTGTATGCAAGGCGAAGATAACGAACAGTGATCAATCTCATAACTCCTGCAAACAATACAAAATAGATAGTTGGGCAAACACGGACCCCTGGACTTTAATTTAATACGTGATATTTTCCCCATACAAGCTATCAGAATATATTCAGGTGATCGATAGCCGCGATCCTTTTAAGTGGGGCGTCGTCTGTTGTGCATTAACATTTTCAATCTCTCGATACTGATAGGATATCATTTTTAGGGTCAGGAAGTATAATGTCATGAAATTCATGGCCCCTACTTTTCTAGCCATTAAAAGGCAGGCTAAAACCTTAGAAAATGATCTTCTTTACTCAGGGACACGTAAGAGACGAATTGTGTTGGGTATTAAATGATGAACAAAGAAGCCTCTACTACATTTGCAAACTTCTACAACACACAACTAAATTGAATGACTTCCAATATAGTCATACAATGTAGTAAGCAGAAGGCATATACGAAAACTGCAAAAAGAAATTTCTAGTCCCGGCTGAATGTTAAGAGTAGTATATATACCTTTTAATGATTATTTCTTCAGAATAGCCATTTTCCCTGACCATATAGCTAAGAAATTAAGTTTATAGCAATAATCCCTGCAAACATGGTTACTATAATATATAGGAATCACTATGTCGTGTCTGCCTATCTGTCTGTCTACATGTCCATCTTCTGCCCTCTCCTCCAGATTAGCCTTATGGACCTTTGTTTTGTACTCTATGTTAATTTCAAATTCAGACAGATCAATCCTTATTGCCAACTATACTGATTTATTTCCCTTTTTTCTCGTTCTGTTATAAATACCCATCGAACTGACAACGGATATGTCTGCATTTCACGATTTTACTGACGCATCGTTTCTTCTTGCTCGTAAGTTGGGAGAATACAATTTCTGTGGCGGTCCTGTGCTTATGTTTTCGATGAAAGGTGAAGATAACGAACAGTGATCAATCTCATAACTCCTACAAGCAATACAAAATAGATAGTTGGGCAAACACGGACCCTTGGACACGATCAATTGTAAATGAAAGATGATTATATGAAAAATAAAAGAAGAAAAATGTTTTTAACAAAAACAATTTTTAAACGTGTCGGAATATTGCTGTAAATCACTCATACTGGTTATATCGATTGCAAACTAAAATGAACGAGATACGGTAACTCAATCTCTACAACGAATCAAGAATTGATCATTTACTTGTAGCATACTTGAATTTTGTTGCATTGTTGATTTATGAACTTTAAGGTAATTTCACCCTTTTAGAATTTATAGGTTCAATCTTATGTTTGATTGTTGATTCTTCAAATAATATATCTTAGTAACAAATAAAAGTGATAAAATAAATATGTTGCGGTATTAATAAATATTTTATCAATAAACATAATATACCGGTTATCAGAGTCAGAAAATTGCAATTTTCATTAAACAGCATTATCAAAATTTCACAAAAACTGGTTCTTTATAAATTATACAAAAATTTTGTGAAAAATATAGAATAAAGGAAATCTATCGCATAATGGACTTGGTAAGTAAGTTAATGAAAACAGAGTTATTGCCCTTGGATTCCATATTTTGAAACACATAATTGATTATTCGTATATAACTTAGACTTTTGAAATATTTTATGGTTAACAAGATTTTTAACAATAACCATTGAAAAAGACTCCGACAAAATTTATGTTTCTGTCATGCATAAATCTTGTTATATCATTGACTTTGCAAAATCTTATGACGTCACAGGAGGGTGGAAATACCTTAAAACCAGAAGTTTTAAATTATTTTTTAAACATTCCAATTCTTTGAATGCATGATCATTTCTACTAACAAATTATGGTAAACAAATAAATGACGTGAATGTGATGGGACTCTTTCCCAATATTCAAAGACGGAAACGCAGTCATGGACATTGTTCATATAAAAGACCAAGTATAAATTATGTCACGTTTGGTTCACTTTTGCCTTACGTCAACAATTAGGTCCACATCATATTCGCAAAACTCTACTCTGTTCCATTGAGAATTTTACATACGTTATTTCAAGACGTCACAGCTAGTCTATCCATGGTTTTTTCCAACACCTGAATATAGACTGAACTCTATGATGATGGATGTTGCCAATCACATGCTCTTTAAACCACCACGGGTCGTGGATGATATTCCTTCCAAATCGTGCCACCAGTTCCTTGAGCTCAAATTTACAAACAAAGGAATAGATGCCGTCAACATAAGCAACATTCTTCGTCATAAAAAAGTTCAGTCATCTATTCCAACTTATTTCAAGTTCAAGTCTACACCCAGTATTTCCTACAAATAGACTTCTACTATTCCATCCAAACTTTTTAATTATAAACAAACTTTGCAGTGCCTAGATATAGACCATATTATACTTAATCCACCTACGTGTTCTTCATCGTCTTTCAACTATAGTCCAGCTGGACATGTCATTACTGGTGATGTTGATATAGTTCAAAATGAGGACCTCAAATCACTTATTCTAAAAGATCCTACATACAGAGAACCTCGGTCTTGGCGACAGAACTTCATTTCTATTATGAATTCTGTCGAGGAGTATGTTAGACGATGGGCTAAATATGAAAAGGAAGAACTTGATACATTTTCAGAATGGGTTAAAAGCATAAGAGGAATCATAAAAACCCGCATTAGACATATTAAAATAAAAGTACGTACCATCTATCCTTCTGTGTTTAGTAAACCAGAAGTGATAAAAAAATTTAGATAGGTTATATGAGGAATATGTTTTGTTTCCAGCTGACAAAGCTTGTAACAACATTGTTTTTGTTTGTAAGGCTTATTATTACAACTGTATTTTAAATGAACTTGGCATTACTTCCACTTTTGGTAATCGTACCTATACTCCAACTACCCCTTCAAATGACGAAATTCTTCAAAACCATGCGTACCTATACTTGATTCCTAAGCTTATAAAACCCTTACAAACAAAGATACATTGCTGGATCCAGTAAATGTTCTACCAAGCCCCTATCTTTGCTCCTCACAAAAATATTAACAGTTATGAAGGAGAAAATTCAAACGTGCGGTGCGACTACATATGCCAGAAGTGGTGTTAATGAAATGTGGACTCTAAAAAATTCTAAAGAACTTTTAGTAAACTTGAAATCACAAAACTTTTCTCAAATCAACAACATCAAAACGTATGACTTTTCAACTCTTTACACGACCATTTCTCACGATAAATTAAAGACTAGACTTTTTGATATCATAGACAGTTGCTTCTTCAAGAGCAAGAGGCCCAGGGGCCTTATAGTTCACCTGAGTATCCTGTAACAACTTTCCAATGTTTGAATTAGGTTTGTTTAAATATAAGAATTTTACTTTTGGATGGACGAAACATTGAATAGCTATGTGGTCATGAAGTACATGTGTCATTTTTATGTTCAATCAATAATCCTTTTTAAAAAACCTGGGTCTGAGATATCATAAAGAAAAGGGTTATTTACTCCTTAGATAAAACCAATATACATAATAATTTCATGTCTGTCAAGCCAAGGGTTCTTAAAGTATTGAGTAGTTGTATATATTCCTATTATTCAGTTTACCCTTGTCTTTGTGATTTTATTAACTACAATGGTCATCTTCTCCGAAAGGAACCAGTGCATCAAGTCTGACCTCTGTCGAGCAAAGGGTACTCAAGATATTTTTAAGGGTGTAGATCTTTGCATTTTTAGTTCGATTTTTAACCTTTGATCTGATGACCGCAATATCAACAGGGCCATTTACTCTACAAGGGAACCAGTGTATCAAGTTTGATGTCTTTCAAGGAAATGGTTCTCAGAATATTGAATGGACAAGATTTGCCAATTTTTTTCCAGCACATGCCCTTTGGGCAGGCATGTATACTAATTAGATTAGCTCAAACAAATACTTACATGCCCAGTAATTTATTAATTAATTTTATTAGTTGCCCTTTCCCACCAAAGGAAATCTATTTTTGCACATCTTTAGCTACAATACATCTTCTGTTCTCAATTTCATTACTAATCGTAAATGACAGAAAATAAAATTCAAAACTACATTGCGTATGTCCTTAATCGAACTTTTCAGTGCATTTTAATTGTTACCAGTGTTATTTAATTGGCTATTTCATAATGTTACATCTGATGAATCAATTGATCGTTTGAATCAAAAGGAAAAGTACATCGCTAAAGGTTTAAGCCTCTAAATTTACATGCCGTTTGGGCTTGTACTTCAATTTCCGCATGCCCGCCTCTACCTTTGTGAGGCCGAAAGCATCGGGTATCAGGATAAGTCAAATACTGCTGATTAGAGTACTTTAACTCTTGACCACAAAATTGGAGCCAACTGCTTTTCATGGGGTAACAGTGCAATAAGTATGATGTTTAATAAACATAGCATTCTCTAGATGCAAGGTGAAGATAACGAACAGTGATCAATCTCATAACTCCTACAAGCAATACAAAATAGATAGTTGGGCAAACACGGACCCCTGGACACACCAGAGGTGGGATCAGGTGCCTAGGAGGAGTAAGCATCCCCTGTTGACCGGTCACACCCGTCGTGAGCCCCATATCCTGATCAGGTAAACGGATTTATCCGCAGTCAAATCAGTGTGCCAAGAACGGCTTAACAATCGGTATGAAACACGTCAGACAGCATTTGACCCAATGCGAGGTTGTATTGACGAAGTAGATCGTTATAACGACCATAGAATTTGCGAAATGCTGACTTCAATCGAGACTGTTGAAATCCCTGTACCATCAACTTGTTTGTCAGTAGCTTACCTCGATTTAAAAACTGACTATACCCAGAACAAGCTCTTGCATATCGAATCAGTTGAGATATATAAACACCATATGCAGGTGATAATGGAATATTGCTACATAAATGTGGGAAGTTGACGATGGAGAAGCTGAAATCATCCCGTTTGTCATACAGTTGAGTTGTCAGTTTGCCGTTAATGTCTATATCTAGATATTAAGCAGAAATTTGGTCTACTGACCAACCTACCAACTTAACAACAGGTGCAACTCAATATGACCCCCTCCTCAAGTAATATGCATAAAAAGGAAATTATTTATTTCAAAACTTTATTAATTACAAACACAATGTTGCAAGATTCAAAAGTGCTATCAAGCTGCGCGACTGTTATGGTAGGCAACTAATGCATGAAGTGTATAGTAGGCAACTATATTCCCGGATTGATTTAAAGTAAAAACCTTCCGCAATTAACTTAAAATATATATGTTTATATATATGCTCATCAGAACCATGCTATTAGTTTGTCTACTTAATACCCAGGGGCAGAAAAGAAGATTTTCAAAGAAATAAAATGCATTTTCACTATATAAGATCAATAGGGCCCCGCCCAAACACCAGAACCCCTAACCCTGGGGCCATGAATTTCAGAAGAGTCATCCATGCTCATCATAACTATGCTATTAGTTTGGCTA
The DNA here is from genome assembly GCF_947568905.1 of Ostrea edulis. Lineage (NCBI taxonomy): Eukaryota > Metazoa > Mollusca > Bivalvia > Ostreida > Ostreidae > Ostrea > Ostrea edulis. The sequence goes on along the minus strand of NC_079164.1, from coordinate 19,878,216 downwards.
CCTAATACCCGGTAACATAGAAGAAGATTTTCAAAGAAATATTGCATTTTCACTATATAATCAATCAGCCCCGCCTTTGCACCAGAACCCCTGATCCAGGGGCCATAAATTTCAGTTTTGAAAGAAGCATCCTTGATCATCATTATCATACTATTAGTTTGTCTACTTAATACCCAGCAACAGAGGAGAAGATTTTCAAAGAAATAAAATGCATTTTCACTATATGATCAATAGGGCCCCACCCTAATACCAGAACCCCTGACCCAGGGGCCATGAATTTCACAATTTTGAAAGAGGCATCCTTGCTCATCATAACCATGCTATTGGTTTGTCTACTTAATACCCAAGGACAGAGAAGAGGATTTTCAAAGAAATAATGTATTTTCACTATATGACTTATAGAGCCCCACCCTAGCACCAGAACCCCTGATCCAGGGGCCATGAATTTCACAATTTTTAAAGAGGCATCCTTGCTCATCATTACCATGCTATTAGTTTGTTTACTTAATACCCAGAGACAGAGAAGATTTTCAAAGAATTTCTACATTTTCACTATATGACCAATAGAGCCCCACCCTAACACAAGAACCCCTGCCCCAGGGGCCATGAATTTCACAATTTTGGTAGAGGGCTCAACTCTCATTATAATTATGCCCACAGTTTGGCTTCTTGATGTCCAGGAGTAAAGAAGAAGATTTTTTAAAATTACACTCATTTTGATGGTTTTTTGCCCCACTGCTCAGGCCCCACGAATTTCACAATTGTTGTTCCCCTCTACCCACAGATGCTATATGCCAAAATTTGTTGAAATTGGTTCAGGGGTTTCAGAGAAGAAGCTGAAAATGTTCAAATGTTAACGTACGACGAACGACAAAAACAGATAGCAATAGGTCACCTGAATGATTTAGGTGACCTAAAAATGAAAAAACGCAAATATTCCTATCTAGTGACCAGTCATCCAAAAAATTTACTTGGTTAAACGCCACTCTGATTCCACGCACAAATACTTTGAAGTTGAAATAAAAATATGATGGAGTTCCTCATTTGACAATATCTTCATGGTCTTTGGTGATCAGGTCTTCCAACAGTCTGTTGTAATTCCCATGGGAAGGAATTGTGCTCCTTTGTTATCTAACCTGTTTTTATATTCCTATGATCCAGAACTTATTCTCAAAATTCTACGTGAGAAGAAATAAGCTCGTGATGTAACCTTCAATTCGACATTTAGATATATCGGCGATGTATTATCTATTAACAATAATAATTTCCATTCATATGTCGATTCAATGAAAAGTGAAGACAACGAACAGTGATCAGTATCATAACTGCTATAAGCAATTCAAAATAGAGAGGTGGGCAAACACGGACCCCTGGATATACCAGAGGTGGGATCAGGTGCCTAGGAGGAGTAAGCATCCCTTGTCGACAGGTAATACCCGCCGTGAACCCTATACCAAGATCTAAAGTACAATATATGATAACTGTCTCACTGAGCCTCCGTGAAACTCAAATTTACTAAATAAATGACATTTTCTATTCTCAAACTTGTTTTGATTTGCCTGGTTTGAGCAAAAAACGAGGGCATTCTACTTGGCTAGTGGTTTTAAGCTAAGGCTCATAAATCTTAAAGATTGAAAGGAAAACACATTATTTTATTAAAAGATTATATCCAATGCAGTTTCACATAATTTTTCTCTGATATTGACTGTCATTTGGGGTTCATGCCTTTTAAAGTGACATATAATTTCTCACATTTAATAAAATTTAGTTAAAATACTAATTTTCGTGAACGATTTCCTGTCATAAAACATTGAAAGCAACTTAAAATATTTTTAAAGAAAATTAAACATGTCCAAGCGTACGTTCAATGTTTGCTAAAAGAAAAACTACCTGAAATAGTCATTTTATGTCAAAATACCGATAATAGAGGTAACCCGTCATGTTGGGGTGTCATAAGTTCGGTTCTATGTTATTTTGATCACATTGAGAATAAAAACTGAGTTACAACGAGATTCTTGCATAAGCTACACTTAATTCTCAAAGAAAATCATGATAGGCAAATATAGCTAGTATCGTACAGAGTCCTTTGTGGCACTTCACCACCACTTGATGAGGTCTGGATATATCATGTAAGTAAAAATTCTCGAAAAACGTTAAACAAAGATTTAATTCTATGCACGTTCAGCTGGTTCCTATAAAACTTGCTGAAAGCATCAACTTTGATAATTTACATAATAATATTATTATTTAACATTTATAAAGCACTTTATCTAATTTAAAGACAATTGCCCTCACATGTAAAACAATAAAAACAAACTAAAACAAAGAATAATAGATAGATCGAAAAAGGCATAAAATGATACTAAATTGAAGTGGTTCTATTTAAACAATTGTATACATAAATATCGAATACATCATATGAAATCTAATAATATTCATCAGTGTATGAATACTTCCCCATCCATTATTAACGGTTCGTAATCTTTAAATATCTAGTCTGACATGTAAACATGTGTAACAACACTATTATATTGTCAACGTTTGATATTCCCAGTTAATTAAGCACGATTTTACATTGAAAAGTCGATGTATTCAGAAGCACTGCTACATCTTTAATTCCAGTGCTCCTGTCTGAGATTACGATTTACAAAAGTCACGCGAACTTTTCCCAGGCTACCACTAGTACTTATTGCTTTAACTGTTGTTTTCACTTTCAATTGTTGGCACGTTTTGTTTTGTTTTTACATTAATTTACTCATCTTATTCCGGAAGTCAATAAAACACACTTTCTATTTTGTCTGACGTGATACCTTTTCAATATTCACAGAGCTGGTTGGGGATCCAGCTTAGACTAGGTCCTCAGTACCCGTTGCTTGTCACAAGAGGCGACTACGGTAAATAGGTAGATAGGGCAGTCCCTCAGAAAACCAAGGGCCCGTGTCACTAATCTCGGCTGCGATTCCAATAGTTTGTTTTACCGTTTCACAGCAGGTGCGGCACGTTAAACATCCCTCCCTACTCATAGGCCGTAAGTACTGAGCAAAGGCCTAACTTTTGCAACCCTTCACCGGCTATAGACACGTCTCCATATGAGTGAGAAATTCTCGACAGGGACGTTAAAGAATATACATGTATAATCAATCACATTCTTCACGTTTAAAGTTTACCAACCTTATTTGTTTCTGTCATTGAAATAGTAAATCACGATTTTACAACAAAACTTTTAGACACCGAATGGAAAGTTAGTATTGCTTTAAAGTTCATCCAAGTTTCTTCTTTCTGTAAATAAGAGTATTAAACTCATTAAGATTTCTAGCATTATCGCTAAAATATTCATGATCGCCTACATTTCACAGTTCATTGACTTTATTAGTGGCAGATTTAAGGGGGTGCAGCCGGCGCCCCCCCCCCCTAACATTTTCAAATTTAAAGTAAATCGTGGTATCTTGTTTCGAAATATGTACTAAACGATAAAAGAAGCAGTAATTTCTTCCACTCCCGGAGAAATAAATGACAAAATCTTTTGATTTCTTGAATTACTTTATTGGGAGAGCTTAATTTTTTTTTCAAAAACCCATCAAATTTGCGTCATTTTATTAATTTCACCTTATTAAAAGTGATAAAAAATAGTACAAATTACTTGAATAGGAGATATATTTGAGGCCCTATAAAATCTTAAAAATTCAGGAGCTTCTGGGGGCTTCGTCCCCTGGGCCCCCACCAGGGCTTTGCCCTGGATCCCCTGCCTCATAAAGTGGCGCCCCGTAACCGCAATTCCTGGATCCGCCCCTGTTGGTTAAACACCTAAACCTAATTATAAATTTGTTTTCCCTGGTCTAGTCTTTGTTTCTCAATAGTAGCTGATTTCTAACCATTCCTATCCTGGTTCCCCAATTTTCCTTTTACCATAACGTGCATGATGAAATTCGAATATTGTTGCGGTCCAAGAATTTTTACGACTGGTAGGGGACTATGTATTGCAATGCAACACTCTCAGATGCTTGTTAATGCTATTTTGAATATAAAAAATGACCTAATAATTATTCTACATGTATATTCCCTTTCACTGAGTATAACAAAGCACACATGAATATTTCATGTCGAAGGTTATTTTCTTCTGTCTTGCGAAGTGGCATTACACAGAGTTTTGAAAGAAAATATTGTGTTGTCCTGTCACGATAAGATAATTATTTACTTTCTTACTAACCACATGCCATTCACAACTTCTTATTAATTAGAATTTTTTCTCTTATCTGGGACCTGTGACACGGCATTAGTATCTTATGTTTCCGTTTCTAAATTTTTCTAGACGTGTCTTAATTCCATTGGGGGGAATTACACGTACTAATTGCCCACCAATTGTTGCATAAATCAGCTGAGGTCCGCAATAATGGAATGGTGGGGTTTTCTTTCGTAATAAATGTCCATTTATTCTTGTATAAAACATCTGGGGTCCTCTAGAATGGATTATTTAACAAGAGGTCCACGGGCGCTAACGGTCACCTGAGTATCATAATCCTTACAGGAAGTCTCATATTTGTATTACATGTAAGTCTCGATATGGTTTCCTTTGTGCACATGTTTATGATCTTTCAAAATATGCAAACAATTCCTATTCATTGACAGGAGAGGGAAAAATGGAATTTTCCAAGATCTACATGTAATATGACCATATTGACCCCGCCCTATGGCCTGAACCCCTCATTCAAGGGCCATGAATTTCACAACTGTAGTAGGAGGTTTCATGGACATCATAACCATGCATTAAATGTTTTTCTATATCTCAACTGATTCGATATGGAAGAGCTTGTTCTGCGTATAGTCAGTTTTTAAATTGAGGTAAGCTACTGACAAACAAGTTGATGGTACAGGGGTTTCAACAGTCTCGATTGAAGTCAGCACTTCTCAAATTCTATGGTCGTTATAACGGTCTAATTCGTCAATACAATCTATCTTTGGGTCAAATACTGTCTGACGTGTTTCATACCGATTGCTAAGCTGTTCTTGGCCCACTGATTTTGACTGCGGATAACTCCGTTTACCTGATCAGGATATAGGACTCACGGCGGGTGTGACCGGTCAACAGGGGATGCTTACTCCTCCTAGGCACCTGATCCCACCTCTGGTGTGTCCAGGGGTCCGTGTTTGCCCAACTATCTATTTTGTATGGCTTATAGGAGTTATGAGATTGATCACTGTTGGTTATCTTCACCTCACATACGTGGGAATAAAGAAGAAGAGTTTTAAAATTTTGGCTCTTTTGCATATTTTGCCCCACCCATGAGGCCCCTGGGGAGATATTGTCATAGATTTTCACAATTTATATTCCTCTTATACTAGAGATGCTTCAAATCAAAAAATCAAAGCTGGTATTGATTGGCCTTGTAGTTAAACATGTAAAAATGATTTACAGAAAGTGAAGAAATCTAAGAATCAGTTTTGGTTCGATGTATTTCAATATTGGAATAAACTTGTTAATTGTTATGCTCATGATGGTAACATTACTCAAGAACAATTGTCTTCTAGTGTTCTATGGTATAATGAGACCTTTAAAGTACATGTAAATAATAAAACAATATTATCAACAGATAATTCAATTTATGTCGCTTTGAGAAATTTGTAAATTTTTACACCGTCGGATAGTACGGATTTTTGAGCCAATCAAACTCTTTGTTTAGATAGCATCCTTTTTTCAAGCGTCCTTTTCTATGTACATGTTTCAACAGGTATTGTTTATTCAGGTGATCCCCCTTAATGGTTTGTTATACATTTTACTTAACAATTTACCTTATGTCATTCAATAAATGACATATTCGACAAAACTGCATTACAGTGTTTGGTTATTTGTTACTGCTTGGACGGTTTCTTCTCATAGGAGGCATAAAGTAATATTTTTGAAGGCATGGGGTGAAAATTATAACAACTTTCTTAATTCATTATTAGACAATGATGGAAAAATAATGGAATACAACAAATTTACATTTATATATAACAAAGTAAAAACCAGTTCGAGGTAAGCTACTGACAAACAAGTTGATGGTACAGGGATTTCAACAGTCTCGATTGAAGTCAGCATTTCGCAAATTCTATGGTCGTTATAACGATCTACTTCGTCAATACAACCTCGCATTGGGTCAAATGCTGTCTGACGTGTTTCATACCGATTGTTAAGCCGTTCTTGGCACACTGATTTGACTGCGGATAACTCCGTTTACCTGATCAGGATATGGGGCTCACGGCGGGTGTGACCGGTCAACAGGGGATGCTTACTCCTCCTAGGCACCTGATCCCACCTCTGGTGTGTCCAGGGGTCCGTGTTTGCCCAACTATCTATTTTGTATTGCTTGTAGGAGTTATGAGATTGATCACTGTTCGTTATCTTCACCTTGCATCTAAGTGTAACCAAAGAAGTAAAAAAAAAATAATGAAACATCATAAGATTGATCAACTGAGTAAATTAACAGAACCTTTTATTCCAACACATCTAATTCCTTTGATTTTAGACAAAAATGGAAATATTTTTTATAATACTCTTAATGATAATGAAGTAAAACCTACAGGCCAATTAAAATGGAATGAAAGGTTTCAAATTTTACAAGTTGAATGGAAAAACATCAATATTAATGTATTTTTATTAGTTAAAGAAAGAAAAATACAATGGTGTCGATATCGTTTTAACCATAGGACAATAACTACTAACACATTCTTAACAATTATTCACAAGATAGGTTACAGATTTATGTACATTCTGAAGCCAACAAAGAGAAAGTATTAAACATCTATTGTATGAATGTGACCTAGTTCAAATATTTATCAGGAACGTATATGAATGGATCAGTAAATGTTTTCTTTTGATGTTGTAACTTGTAAAAAAGAATTTATTCTTGGATGTGCTGAGAATGAAATTCGTAACATTATCAATTACGACCTTAAATATTATATATATTGTTGTAGATGTCAGAACAAATCACTTGCGTTAAATAGTTTTAAGCTGACTTTGTCAAATGTACATAATATAGATTTGAAATTATCTATAAGAAAAAACTATGTTGAAATGTTTTTGAAAAAAAACCGGAAATTATTCGAGCAACTTAGAATACAATAATAAGATATTATGAATTTATATTGCTATATGTATGGATATTGTTAAGGACACAATTTAGTAAATTACATGCAAAGACTGTCATTATATGACTGTCCTATACCTTTAAACCTTGGCCTACTTTGTGTATAAGGATTATGTAGCCAGAGTATTATACCACTTTTTTTCATACTGTTCTGTCCAATTTTCTTCTTTCTTTATTTGTGAGTGCTTGTTGTATACATATTGTTTTACATATATACTACTTAAAATTTGATAAGGATCACTAGGTTATATGTGTGTAATTTACCACTAACATAACAAAAGACATAAATTTGACTCAGAAACGTGTTTACTCAGGTTATGAAAGAAAATTCATGAACGGCATGGACTTTTATCAATACGGAATGCTTGAAATCTGATAACAACACCAAAAGGCATTTCATTACAAAAAGTTAACAGCAAACCAGAGAAAGAATTACACAGTGTTTGGGGATAGTCCATCATTACACTTAGTCGATGAAGTGTCAATACCGGGTATGGCCTCCCCTTGCATCAATGACGGCTTGACAACGTCGAGCCATTCTGTCAATAAGCACCCGGATGTTTCCAATGGGAAGGTTGTTCCACTCTTCCACGAGGGCGTTTCCGAGCTCTGTCAAAGTCGTGGGTTGTGCTCTACGGCGTGAAAGGGCAACCTGCAGCATGTTCCATACATGCTCAATCGGGTTCAAGTCCGGCGAGCGCGCTGGCCAGTCCATACGGACAATTGTCTCCTGCTGAAGGTACTGCTCCACCACCCTGGCGCGATGAGGACGGGCGTTATCATCCATCAGGATGAACTCAGGACCAACAGCACCAGCGTAGGGTCTGACGTAAACATCGAGGATCTCATCCCGGTACCGCACCCCGTCATTGTTCCTCTCTCCAGGACATGAAGATCTGTTCTTTCATCCCTGCTGATTCCACCCAAGACCATGATGGAACCACCACCATAACGGTCATGTTCACTGATGTTGGCATCATGGAAACGTTCAAGTTGTCGTCGCCACACTCGGTGCCTCCTGTGTGTAAAGTCCAAACAATACCTGGACTCATCGGGGAACAGAACTTGAACCCAATTGTTCTGTGTCCAAGTGACATGATTTTCAGCCCAGTCCAATCGCTGCCACCGGTGTCGAACAGTCAGAGGGACTCGGAACACATGCCCTTCTCGAGTTGAGACCTGTATTGTGAAGCCGATTCAGTATCGTCTGAGTGGACACATTCACCCCCGAAGCGTTCAGGAGGTCGTTACGTAGGCTGGTTGCTGTCCAGAAGGGATAGCGTCGTGTCTGAAAAGCCACAAAATGGTCTTGGCGTTGGGTTGTCGACCTCTGACGACCACCCCCCATGTCGGTGTGCTGCTGTACCAAAAGTTTGCTGTCGGTTCCAGGCTCGGTTTACAACGCTCTGGCTGACGTTTAGTGCATTTGCAACGTCACGTTGTGAATAGTCAGCGTCAAGCATTCCAATACATCTGCCCAGTTGTTCTGTCATCAGGCGACGCCTTACACGTTGAGGGGGCATTGTGTTGATAAACGTAGTGTAAACACTCAAGTGAGTTTGAAATTTTAGAAAGAATCAGACACCGATGCCTGAGTGAAAATCGTACAATGGTAGCAAAAGCATAAACTGTGATGAGAAGTGCATTTCTCATGGCATGAAATGCACGTGCAAGTTTGTTGAAGACGTTTTTGATTTCACTTGGACACAATATCGCCAGTTATGCAGTTATTGATTTTTTAAACAGAAAAATATCTATGATCCTTATCAAATTTTGAGTAGTATATTAATCACCCCATATCCACTGGTTAGGTTGGAATGTAGGGGTTTGTAAATATCCCAACCCGATAAGTGCTAATAATATTTTCTCATCAAAAAAGAAAAAAAGGACGTACGAAGACCGATGGCAAAATATATTGGTGTAATGATATTATAATACTAGAATACACAATTGCAGTAAACCACACTGTATCATTAAAACATACAATTAGCGATTTTATCCAAATATTCTACACGACATTTACTTAAAATAAACCTATACTGTATGACATCATTTACTCACAAAACTTTTTATATATTATGTAGAGTAAATATTTATCAAATGGAATCATTATCCGGAAAAAACATAAACATATTGTGGAATCTTCGTGGTCTTTTTATACACAGAGGGAAGAGATAAATGAAGCGAAAGCTTGTTCAGCTGATCTCATTTAAGACAACGCCTCAGTTTTTGGGAGTTTTTTCATGATTAGAAGCTTATACAATACAAGACTGCTATTTCTTTCCTGTCGTATCTCTTAATACGATAAGGTATTCGTTCAATATGAATTAATCGTCGCCACAACACACGCAGTCGCAAATCAATGGACATCCAACGTATCGAAATGAAGGACTGTCTACAACTCGGTACCATCACATGACTAGTCTTACTTGAAAACCCAATGAATATGTTGAGATTTTCATTTTGTTCTCAATCTTCATTTGCGATTCCATTTGACAAGAATCGGCAATGTTAATTCATCCTTACGAAAGGGAACTGATCAAACACTATCCGTATTATATTCATAAGAAACTTCTTCAAATTGTTCCGCCTATTCTGATAATCATTGGTACCACGGGAAATATACTGTTGTTTTTGGTTCTCAAAAGGCACACCTCAAGAATTCCACTATACACGTACTTATGCGTTTTATCAATCCTGGATCTGTTGATTCTGTATGTGGGATTACTACGATTGTGGGTGGCGGAAATTTGGGATGTGGACCCTAGAAATGCATCTGTGTGGATGTGCAAGCTTGTTGTGTTTCTGGGATACGTGTGCAGTGACGCGTCTGCATGGACAATTGTTACTGTCACCATAGAGCGTTTCTTTGCCGTTTGTAGACCTTTAAACACAAGGACAATTTTCACCCGTGCAAAATTTTCAAACGTTTGTGCATTTGCTCCAATTTTTGTATTTTCCGCCATTAACTCTCATTTCTTCTATACTGTTGAGATACGGACCGTCCAAAACGTAAGTCTGTGCTACTCTGTAGATAAATATGATACTTTGGTCAACAAAACATGGCCTTGGGTGGACGCTGCGCTGTATTCATTTATACCAACTACTATCATTGCAGTTCTTAATACAAAAATAGTTAAGGAATTTATCAAAGCTAAGAAGAAAAGGAAAATTTTAACACGTGACCTGTTGCACAAACACACAGTAGGTAGCAGAAAATTTACAGTTATGCTGTTGTTGATATCTATGTGTTTTCTAGTGACGACTCTTCCAAATAACATTGCTCTTATTGTCACTGCCTTGTGGAACAATCACGGAAAAAGCGATGAGAACATTGTTATTTTCACATTAATTAAAACGGTCACAGAGTTGCTGATGTATACAAATCATGCTGTTAATTTCTTCTTGTACTGTGCCTCAGGGGAGAAATTCAGGAAGCAGTTGCTGAGATTATGTTCTCGAAGCGACCTCAAGATGCATAGACGACATGATAGCGATAGAACAATTTTCAAAGTAATTGGAAGCGTCAGGAATACAAGAAGCCAATGTCTTGAATTGCAGTAACAAAGAAATGAACAGTATGGAACATTTGTTTTATAATTGTATGGCATCACATAAAGCATCCAATTGTGGTATTAAAATGATCTACCAGATTCAAACAAGGAAATTAATTACCTTATCGTATTAAATGTATAATATTACAAATCAAAAGAGATTCGGTCTTTTAGAAGTCCTGGCATTGATAATACCCATTAGCTCCAATGCTACAAATACATGCCTTGGTCCCTAATAGATGTAGACCGAATCAGGATCTTAATTACTCCATTTCTGAGAAATTTCAGAATTGTTGGTAAAAAGAATGCGTCTAGTTTGAGTTCTTTTAAAATGTTTTCTTTAAAATTTCCAATAATTAAAATGTGTTAATGGTGACACCGTTGAATAAATAATTGATTCTCGTCAGTTAAATAAATTCTTTCCGTATGCTGGGCATACTAGGTCTGGCACTGTAACATTGTCACTGGTGATCTCTGTTCAGCTTGCATTTGTAATATGTATACGCAAATACCTATTCAATCTGACGATTGTATTTAATTTATTACGTGTTATTTTTATCGAGCTATCAAAATATATTTATAGGGCTCACAGAGGATGAGACCGGTCGACAGGGGATGCTTACTCCTCCTAAGCACCTGATCCTACCTCTGGTGTGTCCGGGGGTCCGTGTTTGCCCAACTATCTATTTTGTATTGCTTATAGGAGTTATGAGATTGATCACTGTTCGTTACCTTCACCTTTCATTCAGGTGATCGATCGCGATCCTTTTATGTGGGGCGTCGTCTGTTGTGCATTAACATTTTCAGTCTCTCGATACTGATAGGATATCATTTTTAGGGTAAAGAAGTATAATGCCATGAAATTCATAGCCTCTACTTCTCTAGCAATTACAAGGCAGGCTAAACCCTTATAAAATGATGCAATATTTAAGCATATTCTTTATTCAGAGACACGTACCAGACAAACTGTCTTTGGTATTAAATGATGAGCAAAGATGCCTCCACCACATTTCCAAACTTCTACAACACACAACTAAATTGAGTGACTTTTAATATACATGTAGTTATAGTGAGCAGAAAGCATATACGAAAACTGAAAATAAAATTTGTGGTCCCGGCTCAAGGGTTAGAGTAGTATCTATCCCCATTAATGATTATTTCTTCAGAATAGCCATTTTTCCTGACGATATAGCTAATAAATTAAGTTTATAGCAACAACCCCTGCAAACATGGTTTCCAAAATATATAGGAATCACTATGTCGTATCTGCCTATCTGTCTACATGTCCCTCTTCTGCCCTCTCCTCCTGATAAGGCTCATGGACGTATGTTTCCTACTTTAAGCCAATTTCAAATTCATACAGATCAATCTTTATTGCCAACTATACTGATTTATTTGCAAATATATATTTGTCTTTTTTCTCTTGTTCTGTTATAAATACCCATCGAACTGACAAGGAATCAGTATGCATTTCACGATTTTACTGACGCGTCTTTTCTTCTTGCTCATGCATATTCAGTTTTCATTACTGATACGGTGCTACAATCCGCTACATCCATACACTTTTCGCAACGCATAAATTCGATGCACTGGCAACGTCTTCTGAAGAACTGTTAAGATATTCAGTGTGATGGAAGACTCTCAGGATGACCACTTAAAAATTCGACAAGTACACAAAAACGGAAATATCTGAAGAAATCTTCATGAATGTATCATTTGAAGTTCATAAATATATGATTTGAAATATTGGTAATTGTAACAAAACTGAAAACGATTTTAATTTAGAAACTTTCGGAGGTTTCATAGACCTAAAGCGGATGTCCTTAACGATTTGAAATTGATCCCTCCCTGCCTATACCTAGTTGACTCATGTATTTTCTATCGATACATAATTATGAATTTCATTCTAGGAGAAAGAAATAACAAAGACACCTGGTTCTAATGTTTATTACTTTAATAACTTGTTCGATACGTTTAAAATGTTCCTCTTGTTAACGTTTCTTGCTCTTGTAAGACACATTTCTTTCTAAAGGGGAGGTCGTGGGTTTGTGCCACATTCGTATCTCGTCCGCGTCAAACCTAAGACTAACATACATGTAGGTAAAGATTTATTCTTCGTCAAACGCTCGACGTTTAGAAGTGAGAGTTGCAGATCTTTCGGATATGACCTGAGAAACCGTGGTACCATTTCAGGAAGGTGTTGGTACTTCAAAGAAACCCTACTGCCACAGCACCTTGCAAAGATCTAAAGCCTTTCCGGGCCTCCGTGAAACTCAAATCTTAAAAATTGAAAGGAAAACAAAATATCTTATTAAAAGATTATATCCAATGCAGTTTCACATCATTTTCTCCGATATTGACTGTCATTTGGGGTTCATGCCTTTTAAAGTGACATATAATTTCTTACTTTTAATCAAATCTAGTTAAAATCCTGATTTTTGTGAACGATTTTCTGTCATAAAACATTGAGAGCAACTTAAAATATTTTTTAGAAACTTAACATGTCCAAGCGTACGCCCAATGTTTGCTAAAAGAAAAACTACCTGAAATAGTCATTTTATGTCAAAATACCGATAATAGAGGTAAATCTTCATGTTGGGGCATCATAATCTCAGTTATGTTATTTTTATCACATTGAGAATAACAACTGAGTTACAACGAAATTCTTGCACAAAATACACTTAATTTTCAACAACATCACGATAGGCAAATAGAGCTCGTATTATACTTTGTCCTTTGTGGCACTTCACGAACATTTGGTGAGGTCTCGATATGAGTAATAATTCACTAAAAACGTTAAACAAACAAAGATTTAATTCTATGCACGTTCAGCTGGTTCCTATAAAACTTGCTGAAAGCATCGACTTTAATAATTTACATCATATGAAATTTAATACTATTCAACAGTTTATGAATACTTGCATCCATTATTAACGGATCGTAATATTTAAATATCTAGTCTGACATGTAAACATGTTTAGCGACACTATCATATTGTCAAAGTTTGATGTTCCTAGTCAATTAAGCACGATTTCACATTCAAAAGTTATATCAACAAACGATGTATTCAGAAACGCTGCTCATTATCCAATACATTTAACCCCCAGTGTTCCCATCTGAGATTGTTTAGATTAAATACTCAAGAGAATATTTCCCAGCTTCTACTAGTATTGCTTTAAATGTTGTTTTACTTTCTTTTTCTATTGTTGGCACGTTCTTTTTGACACTAATTTACTCATCTTATTCCGAAAGTCCATAAAACACGCTTTCTATTTTGCACAGTCTGACGATATACCTTTATATTCTTCACAGAGGTGATAATGACTGAGTTAGGCAGTCAATGAGGTTTTCTTCTCCTTTCGGCAATCGTTTTACACGTATGACGCCGATAAAGGAAGATATATGTCACTTTCTTTATACACAATAGACATCTGTGAGGTTTCGCCCTTATGACAAACCCAAAGGCTCGATATTGTCATGAGAAAAGTCAGAGCTAGGACAAGAACTATCAATACAAGGAACGTTAAATAAAGGACCGTGCTTTGAAAGGTTTTGGTAAAACGTCAGTCGGCAACGTCAGAGCGACGGACTAGGTGATGGCGTAACCAACACCTTCACCAATTTTTTTTTAGATCTTGACAGAATATCAACAGCCGAATCTAACAATACCAGCATGATTACGGGCGCAAAGATGTAACAAATGAAATTGACAGGGTGTTGTTGTAATACAATAAAATATTTCAAAGTGGTTGTTTTGTAAGGCACTCCACAGCTGCCTTCAAGTCCGTAACTTCCCACTTCTCACATACCTTTTTCGTAGTACACTGCAAACCAATGCCATCTAGCATTTGTTAAAAAAGATAAACTGAAATCTACCCCTCAAGTTTGTAGTTCCATTTCATGGAAAGCACGTCACACACATCCACCTCCTGATGAAAACAATGTCACACATCAGCTTATCGAAAGAACAATGTGTGACGTCATAGTTACACACGATCTCAAAATAATCTTTTAAAAGACAACATTGTAACGCAAGACAACATTTCCCAGTTACCCTTAGGCTAGCTTCGTAATATTTTGGCAGGATTCATGAGTATGAAGGATGGACTCCATATTGGATTTTTTTTTCAAGTCATGTTCGCGCGCTGCTGTGTTCTACGTTTAAGTCCTTTATCGGTCCACGTCAAATGAAGACTACTAATGGTGGGAAAAGTTTGAGAAAATTCATCAAATTTATTTATGATAATCAGCTTAATAGACTTCCTCGTATGATTATGTTTTGATCTGGTCGGATTTCTGTTAAATAAGTATAAGTTAGATATTATTTTGACGTTTCTTCAGAATTAAGAATGTGCAAAACGTAGCAAAGATAACTGTTAATCCGATGAAACGTCAAATAATATCTAACCTGCTTAGATGGCATTTCATTGGACAACGATTTTGGGTCCTGCTAACTTGTTTTTCAATTGCAGGGTGCACTCGGTATTTTGAATTGTACCGTTGAGCAATGGACTTGTTTAACATAGATGTTTTAGGGGGGTTGTTTAGTGAAGAAAGCTGCCCCCATCCCAAATCTCTGCTTCTCCATCACCTGCATCCGTTCTCAATATGCCTTCTATTTAAGCTACTCAAATCTCTCCGAACCTTAACGATGATTCCTTCTCTTTTTTTTATTTGCTCTTTAATCCTCTGGATCTGCTTTCGAACTTTCATAGATGGTGCCCCCAACCACCCTCGAGAATGATGAAACAGTAATATTCAATTACCAAATAATGTGAATTGTTTTTTATTGTTCTACTCGAGTTGTAAGCATGGTAAAACTTGCTTTAATAAAAAAAAAAGATGCAATGTTATTTATAAACCTGCCACTTTTCCATTTATTTTATTGGGCGTAAAAATGCATATTGATTCAAGTTTATATTTTCTTATGCTTGTCGACAACAAGTGTAGCAGTGATTTCGCTTCTGAAATCTACATGATTAACTGTGTCATACAATCATGGTGTGAATGTCTGTCAATGTTGATGAAATTTCTTTGTAAATAAATTACAAAATGTATTGGCTTCTGATAGGCAAGATTGCTAGAGGTAGCAAAGTTTTAGTTGCCCTCTAATTATTAGTGAGTGCATTCAGAAGTGCTGAATACGAAATCTTTTCTGAATGCAGTCTTGTATAAAGAAAATACTCGCAAAAATAACCTATCACGCCTGAAATGCCTCACAGCTACGAAATTAAAAGTTCGTCACACGATTAAACCTACAAACCCATCATATGTTTTTCTGTTGGTTACACATCGTAAATAATTACGCAACCAACATTAAAAGTAATTGCATTTGTATTAAGAATACTCGGCTAAAAACAGTATCTGTGTAATGCCCCTTTTTTGAAAGAGAAAGAGCTTTCAGTTGGTAATTCAATTCACAAACAGAATATATATATATGGTCCATCAATTTCTATGGCCATCAGAGATAATGGCTTAATGTTGTATGTTTCATTCACCCCGCAAACGACAGATTTACTACAAAAAAAATACTGACATTAAAAATAAGGCATGTTTGTACATATACAGTGTGAACTTTAATTACCTGGGAATTGATTTCGAGATCTACATTTCATTTCTATAGTGAGTGATGATTTCTCGCTATTTTTCTTTTGGCATACAGTAATTAGGTTATAGGTATGTGAGTGCGCTTGATTTATCCATACCGACCACAAAATGTACACCTTTCCGTAATCAATACAGAATATCGGAACCATTATTTCGTCTCCGATTCCATCGCGGTTTTAATATTTAGTATGTCCAACGAGATCACGTTTTCTGCGTTAACTTCGGCAACTTTCAATAGACAAGCACTTAGGTATTTATATAGTGAGTTCATGCACAGTTTAGCGTCGTTTTTGAAAGTTGAGGGGTGGGGAGCAAACGGAGAGAAAGATGCCGTTATATTTGTAGAATTTTTTTTAGCAAGAAAAGCAGATACGCCCGAACCCCAAAATCGTCAACTCAAGGAGAGGGGGGTATCCTTCAGTACATATATGATTTCAATACATCGGCTCAACCTTGTATTTCTACTACCTTTCATTGCCACTATAACAAGAGACCAGCTATTAATAATTCGATCTTTGCATGTACTTATAACAAATGTTGTATACGATACATGTAATAACGCGATAAGTACGTCACATGTTAAAAAAAACTCAAAACAAAAAACGGTGGAGGGGGACGAAGTGTGTGTGTGGGGGGGGTGGGGGTGGGGGGGGACATGTTGCTGCATGTACGTGTGTCTGGAGATCGATGCATAAGTTGTGATTATTTATATCATTTCATAGCGGTCGTTTGTTTTGATGACTTGAGAAAATAAATTTCATTAAGAAAATGTCCACATACGTGTATACGGTAGAGGAAATATTTTTGTTTTTTGTTTTACATATATCTCAGCTACCAAACATCAGAAATTTAATCCAATAACCTTCAAACCAGGCATATATTTCTATATCAGAAATGAGTCGTCTTTAGCCATCATTAATTTGTATACAAGAGTTGCTCAAGTGACGCATGATTTTCGTAACTTCTTTTTCTGAAGAGTTCCAAAAGTTTCTAGTTCCTATATCCTAGAACACTCTTTAGTTTTCACCTTCTACACCCCGAACAGGGCATGAATTGGTAAATGCACCGAACATTGAATATGGCTGAAAGATGATGAAACGGACAATTTGCAGATTTCTCTCTCCGTATTTTGTTCGCTGGGAAGTATCTAAGAGGACAATTCCAGTGTACTCTATGTAGTCATTTACAAGAGTTTAAAATGTATTTTAAAGAATAAAAGAAAACGAATGATATTTCGCATAATCACCAAAAAAACAAGTTCGGTGCCAAGAACAACAACAACAAATATTTTGGAGTACGACTTTTAAAATTTATTTGCATTAAAATCTTAATTCTCCAATGAGGAACGCATGCTGAACGTCTATATTGAATATACTACACTACTCCAAACTTACACTTGATTATAAGGTGTAAACCGACAACACCCGGTGTATGACAGTAATGACGAATCAAGCGCACCATCTGATTTCCTGTTCAGTAATGTTAGAAAAGGGACTCATTCGGGCGTTGTAAAAGAGCTTGAGTGTGTAGTACAATAAGAGGAGGTCTATGGGTCACAACTCTCACCTGCATTACCTTGCTCATTAGCCCTACGTTTGGAGCACTAATATTGTAGAATTTTACACTCCTTTTATGATCCCGCGTTCTGATCTCGGGACCATGGTAAAGCAGAATCACATCTAACCGATACAGTGACAAGTGAGGTTCTGAAGAATATTTTGAGGAGATTTCCTTTATATAGCTTTAAACTCCCACTGTAGTTCTTGGCCCACACCGCTTTCCTGAGTTATCCTGCTCACAATACTAGTATATCGTTTGGAATACTATCATCTGCAAAGGAGCATCAACATGTAAGTCAACCAATAGCGTGCACCGTGCACGACGTGAGACATGCTGATTACATATCAAATAATTAAAATTTACTTTTTTGTAATTTTACTACTTTTATTTAATATTTGTCTCGGACACGTGGTTCTTGTTCCAAACATGAGCAATATCCAGGGAAGTGGTCCACGCTACATACATTTTATCAGATTCCCTATTATAAGAGTTCCACCATTGCGGGGAATACACAAAATTATCAAAAAAAGAGAACTTCTAATTTTTCATGGAAACGGTATTGGTAATGAATGATGTCCCTAAAATGTTCATATGGTCAAACTGAATATTCGTATCACCTTTTCTCTGTTTGCCAAAAAAAAAAAAAAGTCCATGTTTTCAAATGATGGTACTCATCCTTTCTAACCCTTCCTTTGATGTCAACATCTCATATACTATTCTTGAATGTACCGTAATTACATATTCTCGTGATTTAAAGCGAGCTGGCCTGGATTTCTAGAGAGAAAAAAATCTTTTAAAGTTAAGGACGTTTCTGACATTTTCTCTATAATTAAAATTTTTCTTTCATTTTCTCGATATGAAGAGTCCTTGTATGATTTCCAATCTAGATTTATTCAGTAGTAATATTACCATACTTTGTTTATCGTCCTGGGTAGCTCAGTGGTTATATCACCAAACTAGTAATGCGAAATTACCAGGTTCGATACCCGATCGTTCCAAAGATTTTTCTCGCCTTCTTTGCTACGGTATTGGCTATTTATACCACTTACTGTAATACTTAAGAGTCGACTTTACATTTTTCATTGCAACAACTAGGAACTACCAAGATATGCTAACTCTAAAACAGACATAGTACGTGTAAAATACCCCAAGATATTTTGTAGAAACGAGATAGAATGCAGGTGAATTACATGGGAAATGTCAGGAAAACTTACATGTCGCGTATGTCCTCAAGCCTGAGAGTTTATTGTCCGTTCAAATAAAAGAAAACTCAAACAAAAGTTTTAGAATATTTTGAGAAATCCAAGCTTGGATGTATATAATTTTCACTATAATTTATATTCTAAGCCTAGATGCATTTATATTTCAAACTTTTTACTACAATTTATATTTTAAGTCTGGATGTATTTATATTCCAATTTTATCTTTATAATTCATATTGATAGCAATCTGAAAACAGTAAAATCTTCATTTAAGGTAAATATACATGTACATGTAGCTATTGATAGGTTGTCCCTCAAAAGCCCACGATTGAATGATCCTCTTTATTTTGTTGGTATTTGAACTTTATCCTTAAGAAATTGTATTTAAAAAAAAACAACAACCAAACGATATAGATAATCGGGCTTCTTCGCAGCCCCGGAAGACACAAAATACCAATGTTCAAAGAGACAACTTCCTTGGTCAAACTTGACACATATATTGCGTTTCTCAGACACAACCATTAGTAAGAGTCAACAAACTGACTTGGCTGTTACACGCAGGTCTGCAACTCGAACTGTAATATTCAGAAAAATAGAAAACATCTTAAAAGGTTACATAATTAATCAGCAGGTTGAATTCAGAAAGAGGAGCTGGCTCAGTAAACTTGCTTCATTGCGCATGCGTGACGCAAGTTTAAATCTGCAATCCGAATTCTTTGTTGAACTTTTAATATCAAGAAAAGAAGCTCAACAAAAGTTTTAGTGAAATTTTAAACAAGAAGCCCATGAGCCACATCGTTCACCTGAGTCACCATGGCCCATAATTAAAGATTTTCGCTACATGCATGTAAAACTTTGATCCCTACTGTGGCCCCAACTTACCCTAGAGGCCATGATTTTTACAAACTTGAATCTGCACATGTCAGGAATCTTTTCTAGCCCAGTGGTTCTTTAGAAGATTTTTAACGATTTCCCCTTAATATTTATATGTAATTTTTTTAACCCCCGATTGTGGCCCCACCCTATCCCCTGGGGCAGTGGTGTTAACAAACTTGAATCTGCACTATGTCAGGAAGCTTTTATGTAAATGTAAACTTCTCTAGCCCAATGGTTCTTTAAAGATTTTCTTTATATATTTGTATGTAAACCTTTGATCCCCTATTGTGGCCCCACTCTAATCAGGGAGCCATGATTTTTACAAACTTAAATCTGCACTACGTCAGGAAGCTTTCATGTAAATATAAACTTTTCTGGCCCAGTGGTTCTTGATAAGGGAATTTTTAAAAAATATTTTCCCTATATATTTGTATGTCAAACTTTGATCCCCTATTGTGGCCCCATCCTATTCTAATCCTACTCTAATCTGAACAAATTTGAATCTACTTTATACCAGGAAGCTTTCAGGTAAATCTTTACTCATATGGCCAAGTATTTTTGAGAAGACTTTTTAAAAAAAATCCCTACATATTTACATGTAAATATTTGATACCCTATTGTGGCTCCACCCTACCCCTGGGGTCATAATTTTAATAAATGTGAATCTCCCCTATGTCAAAAAGCGTTCATGTAAATTTCAGCTTTCCTGGCCTAGTGGTTCTTGAGAAGGAAATTCTTAAATAACTTCACCATATTTTGACATTTTTGTGATTATCTCCCATTTGAAGAGGGAATGGCCCTTCATTTGAACAAACTTGAATCGCCTTCACACAAGGATGATTTGTATTTATTTTGGTTGAAATTGGCCCATTAGTTTTGGAGAAGACGATTTTCCTATATATTCGCATGTAAAAATTTGATCCCCTATTGTTGCCCTATTCTACCCTCGGGTGATGATTTAAACATACTTGAATTTCCACTATTTCAAGAAGCTTTCATGTACATGTAAATTTAAGCTTTTCTGGCTCAGTGGTTCTCGAAAAGATCTTTAAATGACACCACCCTATATTTGAATTTTTGTGATTATCTCCCCTTCGAAGAGATCATGGTCCTGCATTTGAACAAACTTGAATCCCTTTTACCCAATGATGATTTGTACCAAGTGTGGTTAAAATTGGCACAGCGGTTCTGGTGGAGAAGTCGAAAGTATGATATGTTTACAGAGAGACGGTGGACAACGGGTGATCAGAAAAGCTCACCTGAGATTTCAGCTCAGGTGAGCTAAAGATCGTTAGAAACTGCACAGTTAGAATTGAATTTGGAGAAAGGGATATGCAAACTCAAAATTAATAAGGATTCTTTTAATGCACAAAAATGTAGACTTTGGAATAACAGTTGCACAAACTGGGAGGTGATGAAATATGGTTGTGCAACTCAAAAAAGAGAGAAATCAAACTCCAAACAAAGCATCATTTGTTTTTACATGTATTTATATTCATCAATGGTCTCAACTCTGTCCCTAAGCACCTACAAGTACACGTGCATATTCGAGTTGAATAAATTTCAAATCATTACATAATCTTTAACATTCCCACTCAAAGCATCTAGTATTACATATAAATATTCATAACGAACGTTAATAAAATATTCTATCAATACTAATTTTGATATTTCTACACTGAACAGATTATTCAACAATACCATACTGAAAACAAAACGTAAATTCTTATTTTACTGAATATCAAGGAGTTTTTTAGTTTGATGAAAGATGAAGATAATGAACAGTAACCAATCTCATAACTCCCATAAGCAATGCAAAATAGAGAGTTGGGCGAACACGGACCCCTGGACACACTAGAGGTGGGATCAGGTGCCTAGGAGGAGTAAGCATTCCCTGTCGACCGGTCACACCCGCCGTGAGCCCTACATGTATATCTCAGGTAAATTTGCATATGATTATAATGATATGATAATTAAGCTCCAAACAAAACATCATTTGTTTTTACATACACTGTATATTTATCAATGATCTCAACTCTGTCCCTAAGCACCTACAAGTACATGATATACATGTAATGCATATTTTAGTAGCCTGATTTTTAAAATTCGATAAGTCTGTCATGGAATTCTTAATTAAAGAAGTTTGCATTTTGTTTGTTCTAAAATTAGGTAGGGTAAATTATAGCAATTGCAGAACAAGATTTTTGCATCTTTTTTGCCCTTAAAATAAACTTCGACTAAGAAATTTAGTTCCATCAAAATTGAAAAATAGTAGATAACGGTATATCTCTGGTTCGGTGTATAGACTGGATAAAGGCATGTTCAATGAATGTAGTTATCCTATCAAACTAATATGAGTTGTGTTTTTAACTCTATTTTTAAATGGAATATTTGTAATATACCAGTATATAAACCAAGACGTTCTAAAACGATACACAGTGGACTTGTTTACAGCGAGATTGGACATGAAGTGTATGGACTTTTTTCTTATAGGCACGGCTTGGAAAGTTACAGCTTTTATATCAAGTACTGATGTCGCTTGGTGCCTGGTGAGAAAAATAATTTACTTGACGGTGACCGTCAAATAAGTTTCTGGTGGTGGTCACACAAAATTATCTGGCGGTCGCCATATAATTATGTTGCGGTCGGCTTAAACTTATCCGGTGGCCGCCAGATCTCTCTCTGAAGACAGACAGATAAAATATTTTTCTCACCTGGCACGAGCGGTTTCCGTAACTACGCGTACCTGCAGAAATTAAATTTCACGTGAAAAATATTTTCTCCGTAGATTGTAAACTCAAAAATAAGTGTATCATTTCTTCTCAAAGATTACCTCTTGCGATTAACACATACAAGAAGAACAAAATTCCTGTGAACGAGAGTGTGACAACCAGACACAGAAGGTTGAACAATTCTGCAAACATTTTCCACGTAATATCGGAATACGGATCATCCGTGTTTTTATTCTCTTTCGGTTGTTTCTCGTCCACACTGTGAACTTTGATCTGTCTCAGAGATGTTGGTCGAATTCCGTTCATCTGCACTTTCTTAGTTCCGTGGCTTTGTGTGCCCTTGAAGTCACGTTTAACTTTCGACGTACTTTTCGGTGTTTCTACGGTAACAATGACCCTCTTATCATCTGCTTTTTGCGTTTTTCGTCCTCTACACAGCACGTGGTATACGAACTTCTTCAAATATATCGGCATCGGTGACTTCTCATCCTTGTGATGCAACCAGACGCTTAATATTGTCATTAGACAAATACCGGCGGATGTCATCACCAGAAGCATTAAGAAACAGGCAAGGACCGACAATGGATCAGATGTTCTGGGTAAATTGTCAGCCGTCAAGGTCAAGAAGACTGCCAACGCTAGCAGGCACGTGATGGAATATCCCACGCGTTCACCGCTGTCCGTCGGCAGAAGAAAAACGACAGAATTGAGAAGAAGAAGCATAATTACAGGCATAAATATCGTCAGAACAAAATAGGACGATCTTCTTTCCATGTCAATCGTATATTTTAATTCAGCAAACCTGTATGTTTGACCACTTTGAGAAGGCCGCAATATGTAGTTAACCGTTGATGTCGTACTCAAGATTTTCCACATTCCGTTTTCCGAGTATAAAGTTAAATCAACGTTGCTATACGATTGCTTGAAATCAACACTGCCACTGGTGTAAATCCACGGAAAAAATAAAATTTCGCATTTTTGGCGATCAAACGGGAAATGTGTTACATCAAAATTGCAGACAGTTTCTAGATAGTCAGCAATATTCAGGGATACCCATCCGTCACTGGATATAGTGACCACGTTGTTTTCCAGACCTAATTTTTTCACTTTCTTCGCAGAATTTCTCATGATAATTGATGGCGTCCAGACTTGGTCCTGTGGGATGACAATAGAGCTGAGATTGTCGTAACTCGAAGAATCCCATTTAAGTCTTTCGTCTTGCCAATATAAAGCTAAATTGACCATGGTAGAAAACGTTCCTGAAACTTCGTCTAAACCACTTATAGACAATAGTGTCAATGACCCAGATACTACTGTGTATTGAGCCGGAGGGACATCCTTCAGCAGTTGTGAGCTAGCTACGGTCAGTATTAGGTCTGTGTACAGGTTTTCGATGTCTGTTCTGTTGACAGCATATCCCAACTGTGCAAAAATGAGAAATAACGCAACAACGCTCAAATTCATTGTTCTTTCACTTATCCGGGTAGGTTAAAACCTCAAATAAGATTCAACAGAACGTCGCCACCTAAATGGAACCTGCAAGAAGATTGTGAAATGTGATATGGAGAGTTGTCTTATTGTTGCATGATTTTATTCACACTTGACCAAATTTCAAATCAAAGCAGTCGTATATTTAAAAGGGAATTTAATTTATCGAATTCAATACTCTATTTAAAATTTAAATCTCATCTTTACCAGATAAAGATCTCTTATTTTATCAGCGAGAGGACAGGTTGTCACTAGCGCTAATGGTCAACCTTCATACTTATGGTCAGTATTATTCAAATCACATTAACTAATTACAATCTATCACGTTATAACTACATTACACTAAGTTTGATGGGAGCGGCATCTATGCATGCACGATGCATGATAATACTTATTTTCATTTTTAAACTTGTTAATTGATACCTGTCGGTTTCAGTTTCTTGGCATGAGTATTTACTGCTGAAGTTAAAAATACTGAAAAGCTCTAGGCGTGTGAAGTCTGGCATGTATAGGAAATATGACTTTAATTTGACAACATCAAGTTAACACGATGTAATACTACTAACCATTAACTACATGTAGTAGTTCTGAATTAGAATCCCATCAGGAACTCGACAAAGACGGGGAATGGATATTAGATCTTGTACGTTTATGCGGTCACGAGGTTTTCTTGATCCCGCTTTCTGAAAGATTGGGTCTGGTCTGTTCTAGTTGCAAGACTGAATTGACATTTTAAAATCCAGCATCAGGCTAAACTAGTTCCTTATCTGAAATAGCCGACAGGTAAACTTGTTTTCAAGGTCAGCTTATTTGTGGTGGCTATCCGGTAATTGGAGATCGAACTAGTGACCAAAAAACAAAAACAAAAAAAACAAAAAAAAACCCGCTACAGCTACAGCACTTTTAAAAAGAAAATTTCATTTTTTTTTTCTGTGTTCTTTTTATTACTGCTGATAATTTCAATTAAGTATTATCCGGTACACCAGTACAGCACAATGATCTGATAATTACAATTTCATTTCATAAAATAGGGGGCGATTTGTACTAGTAATACTAGCATACATTCAAAACTTAAACATGAATGATCTATTGTATCTATAAATGACTTCCACCAGGACTCGTGTATTTCATTATGTACGAATTTGAAGGATCAAACAGACGTAGTTTCGTACAGCTGCCATCCTTTTCATACATTATAACAGCTCTTTACTCCAATCACGATTTCATTTATTGAACGTCATCTGAAGTAAAATACAATTGTGTAAAGTGTGCGTGCGACAAAATGCAGTATGTGTTTAAAGTATTCATGTATTAAAGGGAAGCAAAGTAAATTTAGCATGTGCATTGTAACAGTATATCTGTATCTAAATTGTTTTTGAATATTTTATCGTAACATATCCCATCTTTCTTTGACTCCTTTTTGAATCACAGAATAGGATTCAATTCTGATGAACATTTACTTTTAAATTGATGAAGATCTTCGTGCTATTTCATTACTTAGTAATTATCTTACGCCAATTAAATTTGCATTACAGAATTCTATAATTTTAGCATAGAATGAAATAGTCTGCATTTTAAGATACTTTTCATCTCAAATACTTTTCATCTAAAAATTGACTATATCTATGATTTGGTAATATTGTACATCGTGCAGACAAAAGTGCTCTATCTGTAAATTATGTAAATCAATTATGGAAACAGCAATTTGAAAAAACATTCAGCTTGTTGAGTATTTCTCTGCAATCAAAATTTTTCGGATGTACGTATGAGTGGTGGATTTAGAGTGGGTTACAGAGGTTGCAACCCCCTACTTTAGTTTAACATTTTGAATAAAAATGATCTTGCTTGCCATTTTGGGCTTTTTACCCCACCCCCTTTGGGCGGAAAATATACAAAGGGTCGCACCCTCCATTGAAATTTTCTGGATCCGCCCCTGCGAATGTTGCCTTTATTTCACAATGGTGTATAATATTTTATGTACCAAGATGTATTTTTGTAATGTTTATACCTCTGTATATTTGACTGAAAATGGAAATTAATCTGCGTGTGCTCTATGTACCTCGATGTATTTTTGTAATGTTTATATATTTTTCTGGGAGAGATTATTAGTCCGTCTTACATAATTAAAGTCTCTAAGCAAATGCAAATATGATCTGCGCATGTTTAGAATGTTGCAAAGCTCTTTAGGTTTTGGATTTCCGTTGCTTTGTGAAAGGCGATGGGAGATAGTAGTGAGTTATGTTCCCCTGTTTCTCGCTAGTCGGCGCTATTTGACCTGATTGAAGAATGTCAAGTTTGCATGGGATGCGAGAGAACGTACAAAGTTTAACAAACATTTTCTTCGCTTAAATTTTCAATCGGTGAAGTGAGCTGTGCAAAAGAAATTATAATGAAGAACTACAAATATGGTTTAATAAGTTTGGTTCAGTTTTAAAAACGAATTAAGAAAACGAAATGCGAGAATTTTTGGTCGGAGGAGAGAACTTGGAACAGGTAATTCAATACTCAAACCCGCATGTTACATTATCAATACAACCTATCATCGGATCAAATACTGTCTGATGTGTTTCACACCGATTTTAGACCGTTCTTGGCACACTGATTTTGACTACGGATTACTCTGTTTACCTGATCAAGACATGGTTTACGGCGGGTGTGACCGTTTGATAGGGGATGTTTACTGGGGGCCTATGTCAGGCCCAAGATCCCTTGCAAATATGGTTGGGTCTTCCATGTTACCAAAGGCAAGCTACGCCCCTGCGTGACTTGTGTTCCTTAAAAACAAATGGTTTCACCTTTAATTAATCCTTTAAAAGCAGGAATTGTGAGCACTCCTGCGATCCAAATATTGGAACGTGTTGACGGTTTCAATGTATGCTTTAAAACCCAGGATTTGATTTGTGTCAAATCTATTACTTGGCAGTCATCTTATTTAACTCAACGGTCAGCTAAAATAAGTGTTTACAATGAAATTGGACCGGAACACGTAAAGCCGCTACTCTAGGAACGATAACTCACTTCTATCCCCCATTTAGACCCGTCTAAATAACTTACACTAAAATCTACGCCTTTTCATCCCGAAAAACGGCCCTTGGGCGCTAAGCATATGTCTAAATTAGCTGATGATGTCTCAATGAGTGAAAAATTCTTCCAGAAAAAAAAATTAACAAAGTAAACTTCAATTACGTCAGAATGAATTACATCGGGGGAAAATAGAATGTGTCCGTTGAGATTAGATAGTATTCAACTGTTATGTAGGTCAGCATCAGTTATTTTTTCCTCTACTGAATTAGTAGGCTATAAAGTCTATCTGCGCGATTTTGATCACTTTTAGATTTATCATGATGGCATGTTATTTAAATGTAAACTTGATCGTCTTAAAAATTTGTTTCCTTTCGAGATTTGTCGGTTGTATGACCGCTCTTACATGTACATATGTGTTGTTGGTATACAAAACAGATAAACAAAACTCTGTTTCTGTTCAGGATTACCATGATTTCCCGTTAAGCATGCTTAGAGATTACTAGAGTGAAAAACACATTAAGCATGCTTAGAGATTACTAGAGTGAAAAACACATAACATTATGAATGTTTGTGTACACCTGTTAAAGAGTTTCTAAATAATTTCAAAGGTTGTACATGTGTCAGATTCTAAAGACACAGGGATTACAAAACAATATTTATTCTAATATTTAAAAATATTGCAAAACAAATTACCTCCGTGGAAATTAAAATTTAAAGCACGACTAATGGATCATCCTTATTACACATTGAAAGTAGATATTAACAACAAACTAACAACTCAACTTTATGCCAAACGGGATGATTTCAGCTTCTCCATCTTCAATTTCCCATATTTATGTAGCAATAATCCATTATCACCTGCATATTCAATTCCACACTAAGAGCAACGATAACCGTTGTCATTTCAAAACACTATGTACATCCTCTCGCTGTCCAATTCGCCTCCATGATAAACAATGACTTTAGCGCATGCGTCACCTCATTTTGTAAAACGGCTAGTGGCCCAAGAGGGATGAAATGTCTTACTTTTAGTAAATCGCACAAAAATCTAACCTTTTCAGCTGATTTCTTTTTATTCCCAATTGCCCTTTTATTAGTCCCCTACCGACGAAGTCGAAGGGGACTTTAGGTTTGCGCTCCGTCTGTCTGTCAGTCAATCCAGTTGTCCGCACTTTTTTTCTATGTTCTTGCAGATATTTATTTTATATTTGATACATTGCTTTGCCATAAACACGTTACTGATCAAATTCGAATTTGGTCCCGGTCCGTTGATTTTTTACTTCGTTATGGCCCTTGGACTTAATTAGAAAAATAGTTTGAATTATAAGTTTTCCAGACTTTTTTTGGTTGTGCTTGTAGATATTCATTTGATATTTGGTACATTGCTTTGCCATAACAAGTTACAGATCAAGTTTGAATTTCGTCTCGGTCCGTTGATTTTTCATCAAGTTATGGCCCTTGGACTTAGAAAAATCGCATGAATTGTTAGTTTACATCCAAGTTTTTTTTGTCTCTGTAGAAAAGAGTACTACACTCATTAAAACTTCTAGCATAGTAATACAACAATATAGCTAAATTATTCATGATCACCTACATGTCACAGTTTAATGACTTGGTTAAAGACCCAATTCAACCTAATTATGAATTTCTCTTTTTCCCCCTGGTCTAGTCTCTACTCGAATTGTAGTTGATTTCCTATCCTGGTTCCCCAATTTTCCCTTTTACCATAACCTACATAATGAACTTTGAATAATTTTGTGGTACAGTAATTTTTTCAACCGGTAGGGGACTGTATTGCCATGCAATACTCTCAGAATGCTTGTTTATTTTGTTTTCAGTAATTCATTATTTTCATGTTCAGAAGAATAAGTGCATTCACAGATGGGCTATATACTATGTGTGTGATGAGAAAATAAACTGAAAATGTTAAATTTTTGTGCGATTTATTAAAAGTAAGACATTCCACTCCTCTTGGGCCTCTAACTGTTTTACAAAATAAAGTGACACATGCGCTTAAGTCATTTTTTATCATTGAGGTGAATTGGACAACAAAACGATGTAGTGTTTTGAAATGACAACAGTTACCGTTGGTTTAGTTTACGAACAATTCACTTAAAATATAAGCTGAAATAAATTCAAACCGAAGCGTGACTGATTTCCCACATGAAGGCTTGTACAGAAACAACGGGGATAGAAAAGACCGAATATAAATATATGTACATGTAACCCCCTCGTTTCCACAGAAATTAGGATTTCTGCTGCTTTGCGAAACCCGATGGGAGATAGTAGTGAGTTACGTTCCCCTGTTTCCCGCTAGTCGGCGCTATTTGTCCCGGTTCAAGGATGTCTAGTTTACATTGGATGCGGGAAAACGTACAAAGTTTAACAAACATTTTCTTCGCTGATATTTTCAATCAGTGAAGTAAGCTATGCAAAAGAAATTATAATGAAGAATTACAAATATGTTTTGATAAGTTTGGTTCAATTTAACAACAGGTCCAAGGGTCACATCGCTCACCTGAGTTACCTTGGCCCATATCTGAAGACTTTCCATATATATTTGCATGTAAAACCTTAGTCCATATTGTGGCCCCAACCTACCCCTGGAGGCCATGATTTTTACAAAATTGAATCTGCATTATGTCAGGAAACTTTCATGTAAATCGCAGCTCCTCTGGCCTATTGGTTCTTGAAAGGATGATTTTAAAAGATTTTTTCTATTTATTCCCAATTTCCCATGTAAAACGTTGATCCCCTCTTCAATTGTGGCCCAAATCTACCCCCAGGGGCCATGATTTGAACAAACTTGAATCTGCACTGTCAGGAAGCTTTCATGTAAATGTCAGCTCTTCTGGCTCATTGGGTCTTGAGAAGAAGATTTTCCCTATATATTTCTATGTAAAACTTTGATTCCCTATTATGGCCCAAATCTACCCCTGGGGGCCATGATTTGAACTAACTTGAATCTGTACTATGTCAGGAAGCTTTCATGTAAATGCAGCTCTTCTGGCTCATTGGTAATTTAGAAGAAGATTTTAAAAGATTTTCCCTATATTTCTATGTAAAACGTTGATCCCCTATTGTGGCCCCAATCTACTCCCCCCCGGGGGGGGGGGGGGCAGGCATGATTTGATTGATTAAATATTGTTTAACGTCCCTCTCGAGAATATTTCGCTCATATGGAGACGTCACCACTCCCGGTGAAGGGCTGCAAAATTTAGGCCTATGCTCCATTGAACAGGGAGGGATCTTTATCGTGCCACACCTGCTGTGACACGGGACCTCGGTTTTAGCGGTCTCATCCGAAGGACCGCCCCATTTGGTCGACTCTTACGACAAGCAAGGGGGTACTGAGGATCTATTCTAACCCGGATCCCCACGACTTAAATCTGCACTATGTCAGGAAGCTTTCATGTAAATCTCAGCTCTTCTGGCTCATTGGCTTTTGAGAAGAAGATTTTTCCTATATATTTCTATGTAAATCTTTGATCCCCTATTGTGGCCCCAATCTACCCCCGAGGGCCATGATTTGAACAAACTTGAATCTGCACTATGTCAGAAAGCTTTCTTATAAATTTCAGCTCTTCTGGCTCATTGGGCATCGCGCTCAAAATCACACGGCCTCTCACCTCTGTCGGCGCGGGTTCGAATCCCGCTCGCGCCGGTAAGTGAGGAAGTTTCCCAGTTTACTTTCGGAAGGTCGGTGGTCTCTTCCCAGGTACATTGTATCTGGGTTCTCTCTTCTACCAATAAAAACTGGGTGCCACCAGATAACTGAAAGATTGTTTAGTGTGGCGGAAAACATCAATCAATCTGGCTCATTGGTTCTAGAGAAGAACATTTTTAAATGACCCCACCCTATTTTTGCATTTTAGTGATTATCTCCCCTTTGAAGGGGCATGACCCTTCATTTGAACAAACTTGAAAGCCCTTTACCTAAGGATGCTTTTGGCCAAGTTTGATTATAATTGGCCCAGTGGTTCCTGAGAATAAGATGAAAATGTATTGTTCAACGACCACGACAGATAACGGGCAAATTTTGATCTGGTCGGTGGAGAGAACTTGGCAACAGGTAATTCGATACTCCAAACTGCATGTTCCATTGCCAATACAACCTATCATCGGGTCAAATACAGACAGTTACTCTCTGACGTGTTTCAAGTTTACAACGACGACGCCGACAGACAACGGACAAATTTTGATCTGGTCGGTGGAGAGAACTTGGCAACAGGTAATTCGATACTCCAAACCGCATGTTACATTGCCAATACAACCTATCATCGGGTCAAATACAGACAGTTATTCTGTTAACCTGATCAAAAAGACATAGGGCTCACGGCGGGTGTGACTGTTCGACAGGGGATGTTTACTGGGGGCCTATGACGGGCCCCAGATCCTTTGCAGATATGGTTGGGTCTCCAAGCTACGCCCTTGCACTAGTGTTCCTTAAAAACGAATGGTTTCACCTCTAATGAATCCTTTAAAGCAGAAGAATTGTGAGCACTCCTGCGATCCAAATATTGGAACGTGTTGATGGGTTCAATATATGTTTTAAAATCGAGATTTGATTTGTGTCAAATCTATGACTTGGCAGTGTGTTCTGATCTTGTTTAACTCAAAGTTCAGAAACAAACAGTATAACATTACAAGTTTACAATGATTCGGGACCGGGACACATAACGTCGCTATACTAGGAACGATAACTCACTTCCATCCCCCCAGTAGACCCGTCTTAATGACGTACGCCACAATCTACGCCTTTTCACCCCGAGAAACAGGCCCCTAAGCGCTAAGCATATCTAAATTAGCTGATGATGTCTCAATGAGTGAAAAATTCTTCCAGAAAAAAAAATTAACAAAGTAAATTCAATTACGTCAGAATAATTCACATCGGGGGAAAATACAATGTGTCCGTGGAGATCAGATAGTATTTGTTATGTACATGTATGTTAGAATAAGTCACTTTTTCCTCTATTTGATTAGTAGGCTATAAAGTCTATCTTACCTGTCACTTGTGCGCGATTTTGATCGCTTTTAGATTTATCATGGTGGCATGTTATTTAAATGTAAACTTGATCGTCTTCAAAACTTGTTTCTTTTCGAGATTTGTCAGTTGACAATCAGGAGCGTAGCTTCGTTAGGCTCGAGTAGGCACATGCCTACACATAATTTCAATTACATAATTTTACAAAAGAAAAAGGAATTTTCTTCACATACTTTTGTCATTACTTACGTCATTTAGAAGATTATGGTAATACGGATTAAAGAACAACAGTTCAGCCTTTATAGATAAGTTTACAAAGATATTCAGTTTATAATCCGCCAAAATTCGAACATAATTTCTATATACTCCAGCGACAGTGTGATGAGCAAGTCTAAATCTTGGATAGATAGAAAAACCAAATACCAAAATTCATTCAACAAACATCCAGGCCTCGACCGGTCTCTACGATCTAGATACTGACATAAAGTACACTGTAACAGAATCATTATAAAGGAGGATTGATTGATTTGATATTGTTTAACGTCCCTCTCGGGAATTTTTCACTCCTATGGAGACGTCACCATTGCCGGTGAAGGGCTATAAAATGTAGGTCTCTGCTTGGCGTTTATGGCCATTGAGAGCAGGGAGGGATCTTTATCGTGCTACACCTGCCGTGGCAGGATGTTGCTAAAGCGCGGAACGGTAATCGGAACGGAATTTAAGAATAAGAATGATTAATGTAGATAAGCTAACGCAAACAAATCGGGAAATAATGATTCATTTTTATTAAAATCAACAATTTGGGAATTCTTAACAAGCGATAACACAGCTTTATCTTAAACGTTTGCATCATAAATTGTTTAAGCGAATTAAGTTAGACGTTTGTATAAGAATTGACAAATAATTTTACAAGAATTTTGAAATTTCGGCATTTGACAGAGGTGTTAGCGAGCAGTGACACCTATGGTAGAGAATGACAAGAACACACGTGTAGATGTGTACTTTAAACAGGGAGTGTGATATGTATAGAACGAGATTGCCTTGAAGTATAGACGCTTTCCATGGGTCAAGTATTTTGCATCAGTAGTTCAAATCACATGTTAATAGTTTGTTAATTGTGTTAAATCGCGATAGAAAATTCAGATTGTTCTACATTAAATGGGGAGCGGCATACACAAAACTGTACATCAGTACACATATCAGTCATATATACATGGGATGCGACAATTAAATTTCGGTGCCGGTGTTATAGAGCCAGACTTCCCCCCATAGTGAGACACTCCCCCCCCCCCCCGGAAGTCTGGCTCTAGAGTGAGCTTTCCCCCAGGGGGAAGGCTCACTCTAGAGACAGACTTCCCCCCAGAGTGAGCCTTCCCCTGCGGAAGTCTGGCTCTAGAGTGAGCCTTTCCCCGGATGTTTGGCTCTAGAGTGAGCCTTCCCCCGGTATTCTCGCTCTAGAGTGAGCCTTCCCCCCAGCAGACTTACTCTAGAATAAACCTTACCCCCAGGGGGAAGACTCACTCTAGAGCCACAAAACCCTCTTGAAGTCTCGCTCTAGAGAAACACCTCCGCTTTCACCCCCCCCCCCCTTCCTGCGCAAACTATGAAATAAATTTTAGTTTATCAGAAAGGGAATTACCTACCTACCTCTCTACCTACCTATCTGAAGTTGTACAAGTTTAAAAGCATAACCGATATTTGTACGAAGATGAGAAGAAACATGAATTAGAAATTTCCTCATTTCATTTTTCAATCTTCTAAAACTAACCAAGGCATAGGTATTGTGTGGGACAAAGTTCAAGGTCTATGGGTCAAACAAAATGACTTATTAGTTCCAATGTGTTTTATTGACCGTTTTCTTCTCTTGAGTTTAATAAACGACTTAAGCAAAATAATTCAATGCCCTGCCGAAAAAGGTCTTGGTATCTAAACAATCTCCATAAAGTGATAGTAGTTTACCAGGGATGAATGAAGGGGGAAGTCCTGCTAGGGGGGGGGGGGGGGGGGGGTGACTACAACTAGTGATAGAGTAGGTCTTCCGACGGAAAAGTCTGGCTCTAGACTTTCCCGGGGGTTCTCCTGCTCTAGATTGAGCCTTCCCCCAGGATCACTCTAGAGCCATAAAACCCTTTTGAAGTCTCGCTTTAGAGGGACACCCCCGCTTTCATCCCCTCCTGTGCAAACTATGAAATAAATTTTAGTTTATCGGAAAGGGAATTACCTACCTACCTACTTACGGGGAAGTCTGGCTCTAGAGTGAGACTTCCCCGGGGGTTCTCCTGCTCTAGAGTGAGTCTTCCCCCAGGGGGAAGGCTAAGGCTCACTCTAGAGCCAGGCTTCCGGGGGAAGGCGCACTCTAGAGCCAGGCTTCCGGGGGAAGGCTCATTCTAGAGCCAGGCTTCCGGGGAAAGGCGCACTCTAGAGCCAGGCTTCCGGGGGAAGTCTCGTTATGGGGGAAGGCTCACCCTACAACACCGGTACAAGACAATGTATATATTGGAGGTCTAAAATGTAAACAATTTTCATTCCGGGGATTTCGAAGCCGATGTCGCCAAAAATAAATAAAATGAAACGGGAAATGAAAAGATTGATTGATTGAATATTGTTTAACGTCCCCCTCGAGAATATTTCACTCATATGGAGACGTCACCACTGCCGGTAAAGGGCTGTAAAATTTCGACCTATGCTCGGCGCTTATGGCCTTTGAGCAGGGAGGGATCTTTATCGTGCCACACCTGCTGTGACACGGGACCTCGGTTTTTGCGGTCTCATCCAAAGGACCGCTCCATTTAGTCGCCTTCTACGACAAGCAAGGGGTACCGAGGACCTATTCTAACCCGGAAGTACTTAGGTTAAGAAATGGAAATAGTGAAATAAGTTGTCATGATGAAAAATAAGAGTATTTGTGTATTTTTTCTCGAGATGAAAACTTACTTTGTCCGCCATTTTGAAATTGCGCGTTGTCATACAGCAAATCAACCGGTGCCTGACCTCAATCTAGAGAGTGCGCGGACGGAATTGTGGGAAGGGGGCCCATACTACAGGATATCGGGAAATGGTCGAACTTTCACATAGATTCATCCCAAATGAGGCAAACCTTTTTTTCCCACCGGACTCTTCGCTTTAAAATTTAATGTGATACATAAATGTATATTGTACCAGGTTTAGAACTAAATTCAAATTAAGTTATCGTAAACATATCTAGTTCGATTAACAGCACGTTTAATTGAAAAAATGCTATGTTTGGGAGGAAATTCTTCATTTTATCTTTTACAATGTTGTTTTCGGGGGTAGGGGGTGTCATTTTCTTCATTTGATAGGCTCATAAAAAATCTTTTCTTGACAAAGCAGCCAGAATGAAGTTATAGAATTTGAAAGGGGTTCAATTATAGTTCACTTGTATGACCGCTCGTACATGTATTTACGTATTGTTGGTATTTTTAAAAAATCTCTGTTTCTATTAAGGATTACCATAATTTCCCGCTAAGCATGATTAAAGATTACTTGTGAAAAACACATGAACATTATGAATGTTTGTGTACACCTGTTAAAGAGTTTCTAAATAATTTCAAAGGTTGTACATGTGTCAAATTCTAAACATACGGGGATTACAAAACAATATTTATTCTAATATTTCAAAAAAATTGCAAAACAAATTACCTCCGTGGAAATTAACATGTAAAATACGCTTATTACACATGTCAGCGATAAAGAGGTTAATTACACTAATAAATCGTATATTGCATAGGTTTATACTTTTAAAATGAATATATTCAATATACATGGATTATGCAATGAATGAATAACGAGACTTCGTTGGCGATGTTTTCTCTTAACTATTCAAATCTCGTGGGAATTCGGGTTAGAATAGATCCTCAGTACCCTTAATTTGTCGTAAGAGACGACTAAATGGGGCGGTCCTTCGGATGAAACCGCAAAACCCGAGGTCCTGTGTCACAACAGGGAAATACCTCCCTGCTCAAAAGGCCGTAAACGCGGAGCATAGGCCTAAATTTTACAACCCTTCACCGGAAATGGTTGAAAACTTATCGAGCTAAACAATATTATCGAGTTAAACAATATTCAATCAACCAATCAATTATTCAACAACATTTTCTCACTTATATTTCTTTCCAAAATTTCCACTTATTTGAGCCCCTCATTCATCCTTTGAGGACAAACACATTGCAAACAGTCTCAAACTATTCATGTATTCAATGGTCTATCCTCATTTTACAAAGAAACCCTTCGAACACTTACTGTAGTTGTGCCGTGACTGGTGGAGTCTGTGTAAGAAATGTTTTTGACACGTAAGTTTAGAAAATTTTGTTCAGGAGAAGATACTGATGCTTTTCTTCGAGATAAAACGGTATACTGGATATGTAATTAGACAGAAAAATCTCGGAATGAAGATTGTCACCATTTCCAAAGTTGTGAAAAATCTGATTGATCAGATAGGAATGGGTGATCTTTATACTAATCATTCGCTGGGGGACATTGCTACAAGAAGAGCGCACGATGTGTGCTAATCTCCTGGAACAACTAATTTAAGTGTGGGATGATCATCGATTTGATGTCCAATGATACAAGGGTTCAACTGCAAATCAGCAGTAACATGACGTTATTGTTATTCAAAATTGAGAAGGTAATGTAAACTTGTGCTTGGAAACAGTAATCCATCTACTAAAGAGTCCAAGTGTAATATACAAACCTTGTTCTGATTACATGTAATATACAAACCTTGTTCTGATGACACGTAATATACAAACCTTGTTCTAATTACATGTAATATACAAACCTTATTCTGATTCCATGGAATATACAAACCTTGTTCTGATTCCACGTAATATACAAACCTTGTTCTGATTCCATGTAATATACAAACCTTGTTCTAATTCCATGTAATATACAAACCTTGTTCTGATTCCATGTAATATACAAACCTTGTTCTAATAACATGTAATATACAAACCTTGTTCTAATTCCATGTAATATACAAACCTTGTTCTGATGACACGTAATATACAAACCTTGTTCTGATTCCATGTAATATACAAACCTTGTTCTAATTCCATGTAATATACAAACCTTGTTCTGATTCCATGTAATATACAAACCTTGTTCTAATAACATGTAATATACAAACCTTGTTCTAATTCCATGTAATATACAAACCTTGTTCTGATGACACGTAATATACAAACCTTGTTCTAATTCCATGTAATATACAAACCTTATTCTGATTCCATGGAATATACAAACCTTGTTCTAATTCCATGTAATATACAAACCTTGTTCTAATTCCACGTAATATACAAACCTTGTTCTGATTCCATGTAATATACAAACCTTGTTCTGATGACACGTAATATACAAACCTTGTTCTAATAACATGTAATATACAAACCTTGTTCTAATTCCATGTAATATACAAACCTTGTTCTAATTACATGTAATATACAAACCTTGTTCTAATTACACGTAATATACAAACCTTGTTCTAATTCCATGTAATATACAAACCTTGTTCTAATTCCACGTAATATACAAACCTTGTTCTAATTACATGTAATATACAAACCTTGTTCTGATTCCATGTAATATACAAACCTTGTTCTAATTCCATGTAATATACAAACCTTGTTCTAATTCCATGTAATATACAAACCTTGTTCTGATTCCATGTAATATACAAACCTTATTCTAATTACATGTAATTTACAAACCTTGTTCTAATAACATGTAATATACAAACCTTGTTCTAATTCCATGTAATATACAAACCTTGTTCTGATTCCATGTAATATATAAACCTTGTTCTGATTCCATGTAATATACAAACCTTGTTCTAATTCCATGTAATATACAAACCTTGTTCTAATTACATGTAATATACAAACCTTGTTCTAATAACATGTAATATACAAACCTTGTTCTAATTACATGTAATATACAAACCTTGTTCTAATAACATGTAATATACAAACCTTGTTCTAATAACATGTAATATACAAACCTTGTTCTAATTCCATGTAATATACAAACCTTGTTCTGATTCCATGTAATATATAAACCTTATTCTGATTCCATATAATATACACACCTTGTTCTAATTCCATGTAATATATAAACCTTGTTCTAATTCCATGTAATATACAAACCTTGTTCTAATTCCATGTAATATACAAACCTTGTTCTAATTACATGTAATATACAAACCTTGTTCTAATAACATGTAATATACAAACCTTGTTCTAATTCCATGTAATTTACAAACCTTGTTCTAATTACATGTAATTTACAAACCTTGTTCTAATTACATGTAATATACAAACCTTGTTCTAATAACATGTAATTTACAAACCTTGTTCTGATTCCATGTAATATACAAACTTTATTCTAATTACATTTAATTTACAAACCTTGTTCTAATAACATGTAATTTACAAACCTTGTTCTAATTCCATGTAACATACAAACCTTGTTCTAATATATTACATGTAATTAGAATAAGGTTTGTATATTACAGGGAATCAGAACAAGGTTTGTAAATTACATGTTATACAAACCTTGTTCTAATAACATGTAATTTACAAACCTTGTTCTGATGACACGTAATATGCAAACCTTGTTCTGATTTCACGCGGATCCAACGCTGGGCGCACGTACCCCCTCCCTATTTTGTTTTTAAAACCTAAAGCCTTATTTTGCCAAAACTTGGTAACTTCCGCAGGCTTCACCCTTGGGCCCTCACAATGGATTTGCTCTAAACCCACTGAGTGTTTCAAGACAGCCCCATCTCAGACCCCCTGCATTTTACGGCGCCCCCATTCAAAACTTTTGGAATTGCCACTGGTAGACAAGGTTTATTCCCCCCTTTCTCTCTCTCTCTCTCTCTCTCTCTCTCTCTCTCTCTCTCACTCTCTCTCTCACTCACTCACCCTTTGCTTCTCGTAAGAAACGACTAAAAGTGGCGGTACTTCAGATAAGACCGCAAAACCCGAGGTTCCGTAACACAGCAAGTGTGACACAAAGAACCCTTCCTGCTCAAAGGCCGTAGGCGCCAAGCATAGGCCAAAATTGTGCAACCCTTCACCGGCAATGGTGACGTCTCCATAAAAGTAAACAATTCTAGAGAGGGATGTTAAACAATATATAATCAATCAATAAACTCCCATGTTGGAATCATCTTCCATTATCGGAGGAGGGGCTTCTCCACCATTCGTTCACATTTGTTTAGAAAGCGTGCTTATTTACAACAATCATTTCCGAGATGTGAGTGGAATACTGTTAGTAGAGTAAATTTAATCATAAGATACGAAAATTATAAACAATACCTATTTATTTACATAAACTGTCATTGTATATATCGTATGGTCAGTTTTTATATCGAGGCAAGCTACTGACAAACAAGTTGATGGTGCAAGGGTTTCAACAGTCTCGTTTAAAATCAGCATTTCGCAAATTCTATGGTCATAATAACGATCTAGTTTGCCAATACAACCTATCATTGGGTCAAATGCTGTTTGACGTGTTTCATGCCGATTGTTAGATCGTTCTTGGCACACTGATTTTGACTACGAATAACTCCGTTTACCTGATCAAGATATAGGGCTCACGGCGGGTGTGAACGGTCGACAGGGGATGCTCACTCCTCCTAGGCACCTGATCCCACCTCTAGTATATCCAGAGGTTCGTGTTTGCCCAGCTCTCTGTTTTGTATTGCTTATAGGAGTTATGAGATTGATCACTATTCGTTATCTTCGCCTTTTATGATACATATATCCTATATTAGCTCTGTTTTTCTAAGATAAGAAGATCTAGTTAAAATTTATTCGATCTGAATCAATTTTCTACACAAATTTTATTTAGGTAACATTGACCGTGTGTTACGCTAGAGGAGTGTTTAAAACTGAAGAGAAAACGAATTAATTAGTGTAGGTGTTTAAATTTTGAAACCTTTGGGAAGTGACTGTGCATTGAAGGTCTACCACGTTTGGTTTTCTTGGGCTTTGTAGAAAGTAGAAATACTTGTATGTACAAGCATTTCTTTTCAACAGCATAGACAATTGGTACATTTATAACATTACAATTTAAAATCCACACACACCAAATACTGCACTTTTATTTTGCATACAATTCATCACGGGATTATATTTCGTTATAGAAATTCTTTCTTCTTACGGCTTTCTATTTGAGAACTGTTTTCCGTCACAGACCAAAATTAAAGTTTAAATACTGAGATAACATTTTCTATACAGGAAGCCTTACTCACTGAGTGAAAAATATTCTATATTTGGTTTTGTGGTTTCAAATTAGCCACGCTATGCAAGTATCAATAGAGTTTAAGGTACATTTGTACAAGTGATAGGTCAAATTTAACACCGCCTGACTTGCACCTACATAGTGAACCAAATACATGTATTTCTTTGTGATTATGCAATTCTTTGAAATAAATGTAGATATGAGAAATAATGCTTTGCTAAAAGTTAGTTTCTTTTCTGCCAGCGCTACACTACCTGACAACTCTCAAGCGCCATGAGCGTGAAATAAGATGACTGTCGTTCACAGTAATACTATGTACACGCACAGGGGCTAAGCCCGTTTTGGGCCCGAACTCTGTGATACCATAAATATAGAAAGGAGTCTAACTCTGATCTAGATAAAAAACTAACCACTCGCTTCAAATGCGTAAAAAATCTTAAATTCGGTACGCTATGCGTAATTTGCCGGCCTCCTTGCATAGATTAATGTTTTAACTACTTGCATGCCAAATTTCAAGTCACAGGTTCTTTAAATAACAAAGATATACGTCATCGTTCTCTCGATTTCACTTGTTTATTTTTACTAGGACATTTACCGGTCCAGGTCACGGAGTCGTTTCTCGCCTATGACAGCAGCGGAATTCAGACTAGTGTGGAAGATTTCAGACCTGTCAATTAAAATTTCACATCAATTATACGCTACTTACATCCTCATAATTTAATAATGTTCTTCGTGTAGACGTTACACGACTTATTTTTCCTCAGCAGCATCAACTGTTGACAAGACCTGCCATTTTAATGAAAGCACTATAAATACCCGATATACTTAAAATCTCAAATACCTTAAAATTGATCAAAACATTATTCTTGTGATATTGCACCTAGAGAAGGAAATTGAACATTATTTGTTGGCTTTCTTAATTTTTTGTTTATTTTATTTTATTTCATTTAGATTATTTTTACCCATTTCCCTTTCTTTAAAGTTTTAGATAATTCGGGTCTTTAATGCGTTTCTCAAAATGGCAGTTGAAGCACAGGAGTCTGAAGTTTTTTCAATAATAGAGCTGAAAAAAAAATACACCCCCTACTAAAACAAGAGGTACTGTGAGCAATGCTCACTAAGAAATACCCCCCGCTTACCCCCATCTCCCAAAGGGTGTTGGTAATAGGTATAAACTACCTCTTTTCTGAGTGTAAAAAACAAATGGCATGACAAACCGAACCATATTGCTACTTCGATGTCCAGTGCGCGTGACCTTTGACCTTTTGACCCCAAAATCGATAGGGAACATCTTCATCCCATGGGTAGTCCATATGTATGATATGGTGACTAGGTGGAAAGGATAACACTTTAGAGCCCGGAAACCATATTGCTACTTCGATGTCCAGTGCGCTTGACCTTTGGACCCCAAAATCGATAGGGAACATCTTCATCCCATGGGTAGTCCATATATATGATATGGTGACGGTAGGTGGAAAGGATAATGCTTTAGAGCCCGGAAACCATTGCGTCTACAGACGGACGGACGGACAGGCAGACGGACAACCCGATTCCAGTATAACCCCCCCCCCCACAACTTGTTGCGGGGGGTATAAAAACACCAGAATGGCAATGCGTTTTTCGAAGTCCCGCCTGAAAAATTATGCCTTGGTTCAACCGCGAGAATTTCGTGAGAAATTCCGTAACCGGAATGTATGGACTGTTTATTCAAGCAGAAATTTCCAACCTGTGTGACGATTATGGGCCATTTCTGGCCGTTTTTTTCCACTTCGATAGCTCATCCCTGACTCCATGATGTGAAAAACGGAAGTGCGCTCCGCAGTGAATTTCGCAGGTTAGTAAATATTAAATCACAGAATAAAATGAAAGAAATTTAAATCAACGGGATTGAAAAGGTTGATTTTGGATATAATAAAAGGTATCGTCAAATAGTTATTCATTTTTTTTTTTATTTCACTCGTTTAAAATTGATGTGTAAATCAGAGGGAGGTAATCAAAATTTTACATGGCGCCAGATTTAAAAACGTTCAAAAGCTGAGAAATATGGCCCAGCAGTTAAACCTAGCAGCTTGGTACGTAACACCCCCCCCCCCCCCCCATTTATTTCACTACCTCTGTGTAAAATATTTTGCACTTCATAGCATTTACTGCAAAATAATTGTAAATAAGCTTGTTGTACTAAATATTTATTTTTTTTTTTAACTTTTCTTGCCTCGTCCTTTTCCTTTGGGTGCGCAGTTGCTACAGTACCATGTGGATGATGTTTTTAAAAAAAATGTTTCTGTCCCTTTTATGTTTGCACATTTGTAATGAAACCAGCAGTTACATTTATCACAAGCAATGCTCTCATATTCCAACAGTTCAGGTTCCCATTCACAGATAACGTTACATGAATTACATTTGTAAACTGTGTCACTTTCTGTCTCCACAACACTACTTTGGCCCCTTTTCTGCTTTTTTGGTTCAACAACAATACTTTGTTCCTTCTTCTGTTGTTTTGGCCTGGAATCTCTGTCACCAAGTGCACTGATCTTGCTTCGCAAGGCTTGTTTCTTTTTCCGAGGTATTGTTGACTTAAAATATTTCAATGCATCAACAAATGCTACTCTCATGAAATGTTCTGTAATATCTTTAAAAATTTCCATAAGTGTAAGAAATATTTCATCTTCCAAATCCGGATCCTCAAAATTCCCAAACAGTCTGACCCACTTCTGAAGAATATCTTCATTGGAATCAACAACATTTCTGCAGTATGTAAATATTTGTTCACCATGCAAA
Source organism: Ostrea edulis (assembly GCF_947568905.1). Taxonomy (NCBI): domain Eukaryota; kingdom Metazoa; phylum Mollusca; class Bivalvia; order Ostreida; family Ostreidae; genus Ostrea; species Ostrea edulis. The sequence goes on along the minus strand of NC_079164.1, from coordinate 19,835,018 downwards.
TGAAAATGGAATGAAGACAAACTAGACTGCACCAAAGTATTCAAAGCAATAAAAAAAACCTCAAACATTACATCACGAACAATGGTCAAGCCTCTTGATGGTCCCTGCTTGTACATTATCTCCGACATACTAGGATCATTACAGGGAGCTTCATCCTCTTTTATGCGGAAATACTGCAACATCCTTTGCTTCTTGTAATTCAGTTTACATGCAATTTTGCTTCTTTTTGAGGATTTTCCAATACTTCTTTCCACAGTGCTTCTCACTTTATTGGTTACTTTATGTGTACAAACTCCTGCTATGTATCTTATTTTGGCTTGACCAGCTGAGGTGAAAGTTTGTTCCCCTCTTTGAGAAACATTTTGTGTGTTTTTCCACTACTTCATTTGCTTTTAGTGCGATCACTTTGTCTGTCAGCCAAAATACTAATTTTGAAGATAGTTTATTCTGTAAACTTGAAATATGTTCAGTTTTAAACAGCTGATGACAGGCTTTTATGTGGGTGTCACTTATGAGAAATTTATTTAATTCTCCATATGCAAGGTTCCATTTTGGGACTGTGCTTGATTCCAAAGGTTTGTTCATAATTTCTATATCGCTATGATATAAAAATCTAGAGTGTTGTTCTAATTCTTGAGACTGCATAAAGTCAACTGCCAAACCAGATGTGTATGATTGTCCTTCATTTTCATGAAAAAAATCCTCCAAGGTCCATGGGAAAACAAGCTGAGAAAAATCAGACACATCCATTTGAATTTGAAAGTCATTGTCATCATCTAATGCTGTGACAATACTGTCTGAAGGACCTGCAGGATAAGGACTACAAGTGGGGAGAGACATGTCTGATTTTCTGCAGCAAGAAAGATCATCTAAAGGTTCAATGAAAGTATTGTTGCTATAAAAGTCATAAACACACTGACGATGCTTCAAAGTAGCTTTATGTAGATTAAAATTGTGTACACGTAGACCTTCTTTGCTCTTGCATCTTCCAATAGCTACTCTGAGTTGTCCTGGAGCAACGAAAGAGTGGCAGTCTACATCCACATATTGAATTGTCTGGCCTTGGGCTCGATGGACTGTCAATGCATAGGCCAAAATAATTGGGTACTGAGTGCGACTGGCAGTACTTTTGATTGCTCTGGTGAATATACTTCAAATCTGTACTGAGGAACTTCAATTAATTTTCCATCAATGTTAATCACTGGTGCACAATCTTTCTTTAATAAATGAACTTTTCCTCTAGCTCCATTACACAAACCACCGGGCAAATTTCTAGTCAACATCACTGGAGCACCTTCCTTTAATACCAGCGTGTTTGGAACATTCAGATGGTGTAGAAGATTTGTTGGGCCTTGTGGAGAAAAAATATATTGTATCAAAATCCAAATATCAAGTAAAATTATAACATTAACAATGTTAGAAAAATTAAGAAAATCAATTTGAGTCAGCTTCATAAATATGTACATTTCCCTCTGTTTCTATGCCTTATAAGTTAAAACAAGAGGTCCATGGGCTCACCTTAGCACTTTGGCTACAGAAGCTGAAACCAGTTCAGAATTCAAAAGTTTAAATGTATACATGTAGGTATCCCCAACCTACCCCTAGGGAGGCATGATTCGAACAAACTTGAATCTACACTAACTAAGGATGCTTCCATATTTCTTTGACTAATCATGGCATAAAAAGATTTTTAATTTTTTCCCTATATATTTTCGTGTAAAAGATTGATCTTCTATAGTGACCCTGTTCTATACATTCCTATGTAAAACTGAGATCGCCCAATGTGGCCCCACTCTAACCCCGGAGGTCATTATTTGAACAAACTTGAATCTACACTACCTGAGGATGCTTTCATACAAGTATGACAAATCATGGCTTTACAATTCTAGAGAAGATTTTTCCTATACATTCCTATGTAAAACTTCGATCGTCCATTGTCCTGGGGGTCATGATTTGACCAGACTTGAATCTACACTATATCAAGAAGCTTTCACATAAGTTTCATCTTTTCTGGCCAGGTGGTTCTTGAGGAAAAGGTTTTTTAAATGACCGTACCAAATTTTTACTATGTCTTAATTAGAGGGTGTGGCCCTTCATTTGAACAAATTTAAATCCCCTTCACCCAGGGATACTCTGTGCCAAGTTTGGTTGAAATTAGTCCGGTGGTTCTGGAGAAGAACATGAAAATGTGAAAAGTTTACAACGACGACAACAGGCAACGGACAAATTTTGATCAGAAAAGTTCACTTGAGCCTTCGGCTCAGGTGAGCTAATAAACATGGATATGGTTTTGAGACCGATTTTTTGCTATGTATAAATAATAAATAAACAATCAAATCCCTTAATTTTTAAAAATTGTTTTAGGTTGTGTATTAATTATGCCAGCACCATGGGAGGTATGGTAACACTGGATTCCATTGTGGAAAGCTGTTTCAAATTCTTTAAATCCAAGTCCCTTTGCATTCCAAATAAGGATACCATAGGCAAGTTAATGTAGCTTCTGTTCAATGCAGTTCCATGTTTCTTGTACGAAAAGGGGAAAAGGTGTGTAGCTTATAAGGGAGTTCAGCTGAGATCACCTGAGACACATGATAGCGTTGCACTACCAAACCACTGTGAACTTAAAGAGATGAGTCACAATGTTTTATGTTTTGAAATTTGACATGCCTCTTGTGGTAGTTCTTGATGGGCATATACAAAAGTGTGAGATTTCATTTGACAATGGAAAAGTAACTTTAAAAATCCAAAATTTACCATTTCATATTAGTTTTGACTTATTACCCACTCAACAAAATGTTGATGGTATCATTCATCTAGTCAGTTATTAAAACTTACTGTGGAATAGCAAGCTTGAATGAAACTGAATCACCATCTTTTGTTGTTGCAAATTTCTCTATACTTCATGATGAAAATAGATTTGAAAGAAGAATTTAGAGTAAATCTTGTAAAGTAATTCTAAACTGGACAAAGAAAAACAGTCATTGTGAAGTGTGTTCTGACTCTATACTTAAGAACAGAAAAAGAAAAAATGTGAGTTTAGAAACCACATGCACAAACAGAAAACAAAACAAAAAGACACATTCTTGAAAAACATCAAAGACGATGGAATACAGATGTTATAACTATCTGTCTAAGTTTGTATATAAGATCACCTAGAGGGTATCAAGACCTTAAAAACTCTGGCCTTCTGGTATTACCTTCTCAGAGACTTTTGAGATATTATAAAAACTCCATCAAACAAAGCCCTTGCTTTAACCATGAAAATCTTCAGTGGATGAAAAAGGAGGCTGTTAGACAACAGGTATCACACTTTGGAATGAATGGAGGTATTATTATCGATGAAATATCCATACAAGATGATTTAGTGATTCAGAAGAAAGGAGACTCCTGGAACTTAGTCGGATTTGTGGACATGGATACCACAAATAATAATATTGCCATCCTCTGTCAAGGAGAAAAGAAGATACATTAGCAACACATGTTCTTCAGTTAGTGTTCCATGGACTTACTGGATTCAGGTATAATAACAGTCATAAAAGTTAACATACACTCTGATAAACAATACCATTTAAGCCAGAACTCTAAATTAACTTTATAGCTGTACACATCATACTATCCAATTTAAATTGTGACAATGTAAAAGCTGTATTCAAAAGTTGACATATACTAATTGAATTTATAACGTATATTTTTACAGGTGGCCTGTTGCCTATTTTGATTCAAGTACTGCCGCAGCTCATCAGCTATATAATGTTTTTGGAAGTGTGTGGATGTATTAAATGAGAATGGATTTACTGTGGATTACGTTATGATGGACGGAGCTTCCACAGACAGATCTTCTGTTAACATGCTGTTTGATAGCAACCCCAGGGAAGCATTGTTTTCTGATGTATATGACATTAATCACTCAATCTGTGCCATTCAAGACATAATGCATGTACTAAAGAGAGTCCGAAATAATATCGAGTCTAGTAAACTGGAGCATAAACAAAAAAAGGGGAGACTTTTACTACTCAATGACTCTTATATTGTGTGGGATTATTGGGTGGAATGTTTCAATTTTAATATTCAGAATGGCTTTGGTATCCATGCCAAACTTTCTCCAGAACATCTAAATCTTACACCTGCCTCAAAAATGAGGAATTCTCTAGCTCTAGATGTTCTCAATAAAGATATGCTTTTCCTCATGAAAAGCTATCAAGCTACCTTGGAGGATCCTTGTAGATGTGTTCTGTAACTCACACCAACCTTTAATCTTTCTCAGTGATGACAGATTCAAATCTCTACAGAAGACTTTGGATTTCTTGAATAAGTGGGGAAAAGACCATGAAGACTCTGACACTAAAGCGAAAAATTTGATAACAAAGGAAACCAGGGATGATATAAATTCTACAATCACAGGATTTACATCACTTTGTATGTTAAAACTGGGGAAAGGAAACAGCATTAATTTTATAAACTCAGATATAGTTGAAAACCTGTTTGGTCAGCACAGAGGGATCAGAAATGGGTTAAATGATAATCCAACTCTCTCGCAGTATTGTCCAGCAACTACTGCAATAATTCTTGGCCAGTGCAGTATTTCAAGCAAATGTAATTTTGGAAAAACTGCAGCATTCTATTCGGCTACAACTCCCTGTGCATTAAACACTATAAGAAACAAAACCAACAAGAAAAACAGAAGGCCCCTTCGCATATGATGCCATAAAAAGGATAAATAAAATCCTACACAAATAAAAGGTATGATCATTTTCAGCAACAATGTTTTCTGATGTCAAATGAAAATTGCACTGATATCTGCATGTTTAATTACCTCAAGATGTAACATGAACTTTTGGCATCAGCCATAAAATGTTTTCATGGCATATCTAGAAATTCTGTCATTAAAAAGTTTTCTAGTAATACATCGAGGTATCATAGTGATTGATATTAAGGAGCTGGGATGTCTCATGATACTTTTGTGTATGCATGTATATACATTGAATATGTATTCAGGAGTGGATCCAGCAAGGTGATGGGAGTGTTAAAATCCCCTCAAATTATACTTATGTAGGATCTACTTTTATCATTTACACTCTTCATATTCCCCGCCCCCGAAAAATGACCTGGATCCGCCCCCGCAGTGTCCCTAGTAATTATCATTTCTGTATTTCTAAGTTCAGGGAAAAAAAGTTGATTTATTTATTTTCATAAATATATACTTTAAAAGGTGAGTTTTTCCTGTTCCACACTGGCCTGTAACTATCACATTATGGCTTGAAAAAGCGAGGCTCTTTGCTTTCTCAGCTTCAGACATTTTGGCGCGTTTCGGATTGGTTTTAATATTTACTAACCTGCGAAATTCACCGCGGAGCGCATTTCCGGTTTTCACATCACGGAGTCAGGGATGAGCTATCGAAGTGAAAAAACCCGGCTAGAAATGGCCCATAATCGTCACACAGGTTGGAAATTTCTGCTTGAATAAACAGTCCATACATTCCGGTTACGGAATTTCTCGCGAAATTCTCCCAGTTGAACCAAGGCATAATTTTCAGGCGGGACCTCAAAAAACGCGTTGCCATTCTGGTATTTTTTTTTTAGTATGGGGATGTATTTTTTTTTTTTTATTATTTTAGCTTTATTATTGAAAAAACTTCAGACTCCTGTGGTTGAAGTTAGGAGTTGATGTTTTGTAAAATAAGCGACCCAGATACAGCGAACATAGAGAACATTATTAAAGTATGAGGAAGTAAGTAGCATATAATTGATGCGAAATTTTAATTGACAGGTCCGAAATCTTGCACACTAGTCTGAATTTCGCTGCTGTCATAGGCAAGAAACGACTCCGTGACCTGGACCGGCAAATGTCTTAGTAAAAATAAACAAGTGAAATCGAGAGAACGATGACGTATATCTTTGTTATTTTAAGAACCAGTGGCTTGAAATTTGGCATGCAAGTAGTTAAAACATTAATCTATGCAAGGAGACCAGCAAATTACGCATAGCGTACCGAATTTAAGATTTTTATTTTTTTTTTGGCATTTGAAGCGAGTGGTTAGTTTTTTATCTGGGTCAGAGTTAGACCCCTTTCTATATTTACGGTATCACAGGGTTCGGGCCCAAAACGGGCTTAGCCCCTGTGTGTACACGGGCACCCATCGATCTACCGTAAAAAGTTGTGAACACCCCCCGCAAGATCAACATCCGGTTGTGCAGTATCTAGTTGAGTAGATCGGGTCCCCTAGATTTTATAAATTAAATTGGGCCTTAAATTGAAAAAATAAGAATGTGATGCTCTAGGCAATTTAGTATTCTATGATTTCATAGAAAGCAATACACTCTGATGGTTCGTTTGGGGGCTGGAATTGTTTTGACGCGAGAGTCGGTAGTGAATTTTTACCAATGAAGTTGAACCTTTGAACCAAATAAGACCCACCCCAGTTTCATCTCATTCCTTATAAATTTGCAAATAGAATATACATGTACTTAATACCACCCTTTGTTATCATGTCTTGTAATTGTCACTCGTTTTTCAATAAATTTGATATAAATAAAATGATTGTGCAGGAGATCGCCCGTTTGCACCAGGGATTTTGTGTTGTGCAGTAGATCGACCATATTAAAACAAGGAGACCAATGTGATATTTTTTTTTATTTTACTGGATATTGGAAATCGATAGTCCACCATTTCTATAGCTGCAGAACTGTAGCTCTCTGGAAAAGATATTGTGACGGAACAGGGAGCTACATATCTACCCCTTATACAAACCTCCGATTTACGGCGCATGTTTATCTGTCAAGTGCATTGAAACGAAACACCCAGATCACAAGCATGCTGTCAATGAGGCAAGTTCCTTATATATACTTACTTCAAAAGTTTAAATGTAAGGTGCACGTAAATGAAAATAGAAATTATATCATATGTGTCTTCCTATAAATGGCTAAATTAATGTACTTTTTATTGAATATAATGGAATATTGAACATTTAAATCTTGATATCAATAAAAACCAAAAGGGACATATTGAATGATCAAACTACATACTCTGGCTGCCGCTGTTGATACTGTTTTCTTGAAACGTGCACAAATGTTCCCAGGCCACCATCAATTTGAGTAAACTGTATGTACATGTAGTTTGCTTGATAAACTCAGGCCTACATATAGTGGTTTTTGTTTTCAAGAAATAAGAATGGGGTATACAAAATGAAATTGAATTGTATTATTTTAATACCCTAACAAGCAATTAAATAAATACCTATTAAAATGGGTAGAGATGATTTTGATGGGATAGGCAGTTTTTATAGATACATGTATATCAAACAAAATATTTTCTGTTAGCCAATACAATGTCAATTGTTTTATTTTAGGTAACGAAAGAAATCAATGATATCGAGAGGAGACTGAAGAATATAACCGATGAATTGAACAGCATCAAAATGTTTCAAAACCATAACAATACTAATTTTGTGTCTGCAATGCGCCCACTATTAAACTCACTATTTCCTCTGAAATGTGAAAGTAAAGAGGGAGCACAAAATTTACAGCATGACTTGCGGTATATCAAAATTGCTACTAATGGTCAAATTCCTAAAGACAATTCCCCTTCTTACATAAGTAGCTTGATGATGAAGGGGAAATCAACAGTCACCAGCAAAATTCCCAACTTGGACACTCAACAAACTGCCAGTATAATGCCTGATCAACATAAGACCAATGCAACAGACACAGTCAAATGCAAAGCAACCCCTACTACTGACTGTGTAACCGAGGCAATGCAGTCACCTTCCAATACTGCATCTGTCCAACAACAGCCATTACATGTACATGTAATACAAGAGTTCTCCATTCCAAATTCCACAGTACAACCCCTATAATTCAACAACTCCTTACCAATATCAGTATTTTGTGTACCCAAATCATGTGTATGATGTGTATGGAAATTACATGTATCCCATGAATTTGACCCCTTCCTCTACTGTGAGTCCACCATTACCATTGGATTCACCACCACAAAACCGTCCGCTGCCAAAGGACAGTGACTTGTGAACTGTTTGAGTAGATATTTTACACATACTATTATAGTGTAGCATTGTACTCTCGAAGAAATTTTTATTCTGCTGATGGGTTTAATATTTACAATTTTGAAAGTTCGTACATTTTATTTTATACTTTGTACATATACATGTATAAATATGTATCGCTGGTTGATAAGAAACAACACGAAGATACTTTGCTGTAATGTTCACATTGTAGTTAAATACACTACAAATTATACATGTATTATGCTGATACATTGGTTGTAATATTTTCATAATGTAAGTTTGATAATTTGTTTTTCAATTAAGAAATATCAGAAGTTGATAAAAAGGAAACAGTATTTTAGTGTAATCATTTTTTTAAGGAAATGCACTACTAAATTGTATTGCATTTTATGCCTGTGAGTTTGATATACATGTATTTTCATTTATAACTTCTAGGAGTTTCAGAATTTATTTCCAGTTATGAAATGCTGAGTTGTAGCAAGTTCAAATAAAATTTGAAACATCCAATTCACTGAAATATAGCGAGAGACAGTTCAGTACACCTCGGTTATCTTTGTGAGAGACAGTTCAGTACACCTCGGTTATTTTTGCAATGAATGGAATTATTGACTGTAGTTAAGATGCATTTTTGACGGGAAAGTAATTTCTGGTACCCAAGAAAAGTCATGTCACGAGGAATACCCATGTGAAAAAATATGAAAGCCCTATTACTACTGAAAAGTTATGACAGGGTTCAAGTTTTTCAAAATTAGGTCAAATTGCAAGGTGAAGGTCAAAACTTTTGCAAAACAAAAGGTCTGGTCACAAGTACAAATGTGAAATATGAAAACTCTATCAACACCCATTCAAAAGTTGTCATGGTTAAAGTGTTTATGCAAGGACATGCCAAAAACTATATATGATTCGAATCTTCAATGGCAGGGATATAAAAATAAATTGTCAATTTTGTGGTCAAGATTCTTGAAATTTGTATTATATTCAATGATGAACATGTTAACAAAGATTTTCATCCACAAAATATAGATTGTGCAAGCTTCAAGATGTATCATCGTCAGTAATGACAAAAGCTAGCAAATAATCAAAGCTTTATAGATAATTATTACATCTATTTCTACAAATTTTAATCGGTAACCATCAAGGTCATGAACTCTTCAAACAGGAACAACTGACAAAATCTAACCACGAATCGATGGTTCAGACAATCTACTAGCATATGTGACATACAAACATATCAGTGGTACTCAATTTCACAAGATTACTCAACAAGTATTAGAATTTCCATGAACTATTTGGTAATGTAGATTCATGAATGCAATTGCTAGAAAGTTTGACCTGAGAGAAGGACATGTAACAATTTTTTTTATTACATTCTATATGTGGGAAGTAAGTTCTTTCACAATCAACACGTTTGAGGTGGCTCACAACACCCTGAAAGAGTTTCAAATCAGCACGAAACTATTTAATTATGAAAGATGCGATAAGTACATTTGTCATAAAGGCAGAAATTATGCAATTTGGATTTTACAAAAAACATGATTTTCAAAAATTTAATTATGTAAATACGAACAAAATAATCTGGCGGATTTGAACTCGGGATCTGCCACCAATTCAATGCTTTAAATGATGTATAACCAAATCGATCCATTTCACAAAACATTGAAATCGCCATCATGTAGTGTAGTGTCATAAAGAATATAAAGCTCCGCCTTGGTGTAGTGAGGTAGCTTAAGCATGTCGATATCATAGTTAATAGAATACTCTGATCAATATAATATAAAATACTTTTTAAAATTTTCTGTAAGGATAATTGACTTTTCAAACAGATTCTTAATTTCAGAATAAAGTTCACAAAATATCGCAATAAAAGTCTTCATGTCAAATAATTGAGGGAGAGCATACAAATGTTAGTTCAGTGTATGCATAGATCTTTACAAAATATTCCTATTTAGGAAGTATATAACCAACAAAAAAATAATAAGTTATTCAATTTAGCACTGACTATTGTATTTAATAAATTGAAATTTAATCAACATCACTGCAGTGAAAGGTTTGATAGATCACCTTAAGCATTGTATATAGATATACTATGTATTTGTTCAGAGTATGCAATAGCGGGCATACACATAATAACTTAGCAACTGAAGAAGTGACACCACAAAGTTGGGTAGATAGGGTTATCGAAACACAACAATTTTCAGTTTGGCTGAACTTAATGTCATGCACATAAACTACTTACTCAAAATTTGATAAGGATCACTAGGTTATATGTGTGTAATTTACCACTAACATAAGAAAAGACATAAATTTGACTCAGAAACGTATTTACTCAGGTTATGAATAAAAATTCATGAACGGCATGAACTTTTATCAATACGGAATGCTTGAAATCTGATGACAACACCAAAAGGCATTTCATTACAAAAAGTTAACAGCAAACCAGAGAAAGAATTACACAGTTTTTGGGGATAGTCCATCATTACACTTAGTCGATGAAGTGTCAATAAAGGGTATGGCCTCCCCTTGCATCAATGACGGCTTGACAACGTCGAGCGATGCTGTCAATAAGCACCCGGATGTTTCCAATGGGAAGGTTGTTCCACTCTTTCACGAGGGCGTTCCCGAGCTCTGCCAAAGTCGTGGGTTGTGCTTTACGGCGTGAAAGGGCAAACTGCAGCATGTTCCATACATGCTCAATCGGGTTCAAGTCCGGCGAGCGCGCTGGCCAGTCCATACGGACAATTGTCTCCTGCTGAAGGTACTGTTCCACCACCCTGGCGCGATGAGGACGGGCGTTATCATCCATCAGGATGAACTCAGGACCAACAGCACCAGCGTAGGGTCTGATGTAAACATCGAGGATCTCATCCCGGTACCGCACCTCCGTCATTGTTCCTCTCTCCAGGACATGAAGATCTGTTCTTCCATCCCTGCTGATTCCACCCCAGACCATGATGGAACCACCACCATAATGGTCATGTTCACTGATGTTGGCATCATGGAAACGTTCACGTTGTCGTCGCCACACTCGGTGCCTCCTGTGTGTAAAGTCCAAACAATACCTGGACTCATCGGTGAACAGAACTTGAACCCAATCGTTCTGTGTCCAAGTGACATGATCTTCAGCCCAGTCCAATCGCTCCCGCCGATGTCGAACACTCAGAGGGACTCGAACACATGCCCTTCTCGAGTTGAGACCTGCATTGTGAAGCCGATTCCGTATTGTCTGAGTGGACACATTCACCCCCGAGGCGTTCAGGAGGTCGTTACGTAGGCTGGTTGCTGTCCAGAAGGGATGGTGTCGTGCCTGAAGAGCCACAAAATGGTCTTGGCGTTGGGTTGTCGACCTCTGACGACCACCCCCATGTCGGTGTGCTGCTGTACCAAAAGTTTGCTGTCGGTTCCAGGCCCTGTTTACAACGCTCTGGCTGACGTTTAGTGCATTTGCAACGTCACGTTGTGAATAGCCAGCGTCAAGCATTCCAATACATCTGCCCAGTTGTTCTGTCGTCAGGCGACGCCTTACACGTTGAGGGGGCATTGTGTTGATAAACGTAGTGTAAACTCTCAAATGAGTTTGAAATTTTAGAAAGAATCAGACACCGATGCCCGAGTGAAAATCGTGCATTGGTAGCAAAAGCATAAACTGTGATGAGAAACGCATTTCCCATGGCATGAAATGCACGTGCAAGTTTGTTGAAGACGTTTTTGATTTCACTTGGACACAATATTGCCAGTTATGCAGTTATTAATTTTTTAAACAGAAAAATATCTATGATCCTTATCAAATTTTGAGTAATATATAATTATTCCAAACGTGCTAAAAAAAATGCATATTTATTAAAATTTAGTTTATTAATGACACAATCAGAGCTCACCATAGTGATAAAGTCATATGACAATGACAAAATGGTGAGAATAACTAAGTTATACATTACTTATAACCACATCTTTTAAAACATGCAGGCATATTTCGTTTCATATCCGAGTAGTCCAGTGCATTTACGATGGCAAGTTCCGGAAATTGCGACACAAATTTGTCACCTGTCTCATCACACCAAATACACACTCTGTAACATTATACTCAGGGTTGTATGGGGGCTGAAAAACCAAGTCAACACCGTGGTAGCCAGTAATTCTTTCAATGTTTTCCATGTCTTTGTTGGTGAAAACCGCAGTTGTCCTTGATCACCACGATTGAACATGGGGTTCCCTAACTCATTTTTTTTTCGGCAAGCGCTTCGCTAAAAAAATAAAAATGCTATCATTCCCATTGCGTTTGATACTCCATTTAAAATATTGAAATGATTCAATCCAAAGAAATCACAACATACGTTGATTGTATTTGAACTTGTGTATTGCTGAACTTCAATGGCTCGATCACTAATGTGTGCATGTCCATAATGACGGTTTCCGGATCTTCCAATAATTGATGCCTCGTCAAAAAATGCACCTGCGTGTAATTGTAGTTTAAAATAGTACTTAAAAAAGCCTCGACCTTCTGTTCGTGGTCTGGTCTTAAAGTTTCGGCTGGAATAACGGTCAACTTTTTGTGAGAAAATTGTAGCTTGTGTTTCAATGCATGCATTTTTTCTGCACAGATGGCACATTGTTTACAGTACATACTTGATCGTCCAGTAATTTCTGCCGAATTTCTTTACAATAAATTGACGGCTTTTTCCATTTCTGATATTCGATGAATTGAAGAACGATTTCCGTGATTTTACGGGGACGTGGGGAACTTTTCCTCTGAGATTTTATGGTTCTGGTTCGCAAATACTCCTTAACAACACCATCACATGAACATACATGTATGCTTAGCGCGGTTTTTGCTGCTATAGCTCTGTAGCTTTTACCACTGAAATACAACTGTATTATAAGGTCTATAGTGCGAAACTGTCCCCTGCTACCCTACGTGTGTATGTAAATGATGTTAACTCATTCGTTGTTTATTCATTTACACAGAGCAAATAAGATTTAAGATAAACCGGGGTATTTTCGTCAGTATTCTGTTAGAATATTAGTTCAAGAATCGCCATATCATTTATTTCCACGGAATATTATTATAGTTTTTTTTTTAAATCATAGTACTGATTGTTTAACGTCCCAGCAACAACGCATCATTCACACCGAGGCATCAACAGCTTTTTGGGAAAAGCAACAAACTTATGCAAACTGGAGTTTTTTTTCGTTCCAGCTCTATCATGACATCGGACCTCGCTTTTCAAAATGTCTCATTCTAAAACTCTCTTTTCATGCCGAGAGTTTGGCGAATAACCAGTTGCTTCCAATTCTAACACTTGGAGTTGAATCCATGATCATCCGCGTACGAAGCGATCGTTCTAGTGACTGCGTGATGTAGAAATGTTGTTTCTTTGTTGGTTTACGCCCCCATTCAAGGATTTTTTTCAATCGTGTAGAGATGTCGAAAGCTTTAGATGAAGAGCCACAAATAATGACCCATAAATAGTACTTACGGCCGTAACAGGGAGGGCTCAAGTCTACCGTGAAAAGGGCCCTCCATTTTTAAAGTCAAATCCGAAAGACTCGTGACTTTAACTTTTAATATCGGGCGCTTGTCGAAGATATAATTTAATTTGTATTAAACGTAAGTTAATGCAAATTAAATCTGAACCGCGTTCACACGGAGATTTTAATGCGCATTAGATTTTTTCGAATTAAAATTTACGTCGCGATTTAACACGAATTAAATTTACTTCGCATTAGCTCCGTGTGAACGCAAAACGAAGCCAATGCGCATTAAAGGTAGACGCATGCGTAAAGGCAAAGTTGGGTTAGATGCATCATACCCGTGGTCATCTACATGTATATATGTCAATGCTAGTTTTGAGAGGGAAACTAATCAAAATTTGATAATAATAACTAAAAAACATGTACAGACAGCATGTCATTAGATAATATCAGACGTACATGTAAATCTGTGCTCTGCATAGGCATACTGAGTAATACTATCAATGTTAAACGTCTTAGATTTGACGTGCCGCCAGAATTGACAGAGCCGCAGAGCACCTGCTTAAGTCGTGATTTGAAACATTCACAAAAATTAAAAGTTTCCTTCTGCAAAGCTACATATATCTATGCTAAAAATGACTCAAAAAGGTGACAATAATCTCTTCTTTCACATAATCTTTGATTTGGATTATTTACAATTATTCTGAACGTTTCTCTTAACCCTATAGCAAGCTTGACATATTGTAATGGGCTAAACCATGATGTTAACTACCCCATCAAAATATGTTTCACCAGATTTGTTACATAAGATATCAGGTACTGTTGTGGTGCCCGTATGAATATTTGTACTTAAGACAAACCCCCAAAAATAATTAGTGTAGTGAGCATGCGCGTAATAAGATGATATTTACGTGTACTTTTTGTCATATATCAACGAAGCTCGTCTTTCCTGTCCTGTTCTTACGACTTCCTATCCGACACACACACATGTACTTTAACGTGAGTAACACATTTATAGTCACAGTTTCCTATCCGTTACTTACCTGATGACAACAATAGATGACGGCGATAGAAACGACAAGATGTGTTTAAATGCCCTCTATACAGGAATTATTATCACTGTAATAGCAGTATGTAAGTAAAATACTAGTATTCTTATCAGCTACATGTGCATGGGCTTAGTCTTCATTAGAAGGTTCTTCGATACTAACAATTTCATATCCGTGGGAAAGCACCCCACACAGTGAGTGATTGAAATGAAAAGTAAACAAATGCATCATTAAACGCGAATGATAACAATTTACTTACTATTTACAATTTAGCAAATAATTAAAAATCACCTCACACAGTGAGTGATAGAAATGAAAAGTAAACAAATGCACCGTTAAACGCGAATGATAACAATTTAATTACTAATTACAATTTATTAAAATTCACTACATTTAGATTACCTCTTACTTTTAAAAGAACATCCAAAATAATAGTAGGTTATGTCTGAAAATTACGATTTTCGAACTTGCCCATGTTAGTAATGCTACAGTACCAAACTTTAAAGCAAAGAGGCATAGTAGATTTTGCTATTGATATTGCCTACAATTGTCTTTATAGTTCTGTTCAGGAATTTCTGCTTAGATAGATCAGGTGTCTTGAGAATATACTAATAAATAGTGCTATAAACATATCGTAGATATATTTGTTTTGAAATGCATATACTTAACGTTTTTAAAATTCTAAACACGTAGTAAATATACATGTACTTTGTAAGCTGCTGTTAAAATAAATCGCACAATGAATGATACAGTATCGTTAATTCCATAAATTGATTTATTAGTATGATTATAGTAAATCTACATATAATTCAATAAAGCCGAAAATATATCAAAATGTGAAACGTGCATATATATTAAAGGGGCATGGTCACGATTTTTGATCGATTGGAATTGAAAGGTTTTTTTTTTTTTTTTTTGGTTATAGAATATTTAAAGTAAAAGTGACACGTGCATAGTATGGTTCAATCCCATAACCTTGGAAACTGATTCTATGCCTCATACCACTTCACTGGATGATTCAAAGTAGAATGAGTGCGACTTTTGGGGTTGTAAATTTACATGTTTTTTAAATACCAAATTAAACCAGAAAACCTACAAGATAGTGATGTGCTACATGTAACCAAAAACCGTAGTCGCCTTTATATATCGTGGTTTAACATGGTTTAGATACTTACATATATATTGTATAAATTTCAACTTTTTCATATCCGAATATTCCCTATAAAATGAAAAAGTCACATCTGACTACATTATAATAAATCATAACTAGTAATGGTGATATTGATTTTTTTTAAATTGCCAGTACAAAGTACATGCATTATATTAGCTGCAGAACTGGCAACTTTACATAACTACATCAAAGAATGAAACTATTTCAAGTTGTGAGTTTTCAGTTTAATGGAACTGTAATAAATGTATAATATATAATAGCTCTAAAACTTCATTGTTATTTCGGATTTCAAACATTTCGGTTGAGCATCACTGAAGAGACATTATTTGTCGAAATGCGCATCTGGTGCATCCAAATTGGTACCGTTCAAGTTTTACATGAAGGTGTGCTTTGACACAAGTGTTTTAAGATTTTTTTAACACTAAAATTTTGAGAATGCATCGAAATAAGACCCTGTAGATCGGAAGCTTTTTATAAGGTGTTGATCTGTAGATCTAGTATCAGTGGTACTTCCCAATATTTTCCAAAAGAAATACCTACGGCTTTACATGAGTACATGTATCTAATACCAAACAGAAAATCTTACTTAAAAAATCAAAGAATTTTTATTCTGAAAGCGTCCCACCATAAATATTTCCTTGAAAAATTAGCGAATCAATATAACATTTGAAGCTCAAAGCATTTGACGTTTGAGAATCAATTTAAGATAATTATTTACAGCATAATTCCTATAATATCGTTAATAGGCATTCCAGAAGTCAGCCTGCAGATGTGTTCGGGATCGCGCTGTGGAGAGTGTCTCGTCACCAGGGGCTGTGCTTGGTGTAAGGATCGGGTACGTTTCCCTTTTTCTATTGATTAACACAACCTCTCTCCAGTTCTATGCTTTGATTTTTCAGCTGATACAGTCTTCCGGATTTCTTTCAAATTAAACTATATTTCTTACATCAATGCCAATGAATATTTAAGTTTTTATTTCAATTTGTTGTGGTTGTCGATTCTTGATAACAATGATATCTAAATGCAGTAGAACTTTCTAGAATAGTAAATCGAATGTTAACAACCTGGCTAGTGAAAATTACAAATATGTTGGCTTGCTGTTTAATTTTGATCCTCTCGCAATTCATTGCGACATGATATAATAACAGGGCCGTTTATACATCGGTGAGTATGTAACAGTATGCGAGTGTATATATGTGTGTGTGTAACTCTGAGCTTGTAGACACTCTACAGGCCACATTTCCAGTTAGATTGATTTGATACGTCATAGGTAGCTTTGTAATCAAGAGCATTTAACGAGGGAAAACCCTATTAATTTTGAGGTCAACGTCGATACGGGACTTCATAGAAAAAGTTTGTAGATACACTACAGACCACTGGTTTTGTGTGATTGATTCGATACTTTACAGGTAACTTCGTTTTCAAGAAAGAAAGAACAATGTTGATTTTCGGGGTTAAAAGATCAAAGTTCAAGGTCACTTTTGAACGAGACTAGGACGTCATATATCGTAAACTGAAATATCAAGGTCAGATATCAAGGTCAAATTTGCCATAATGGAACTTAGGTACTGTCGGCAGCATGCCATCTGTATCATATTTCCTAGCCAGCGGACACTAGTCTACATTCAGCAAGTTTCAAAGACCCCTCGTAAATACGGTCGTCATGATGTCTGCATGAGTATTTTCACCTCCGGTAAGGGTTTTATTTTGAGTCATTCGTGAACAGCAGGTTGTTATATTGTAATATTCTGTGTACACCTCATTGAAAGGAAGATGAAAACAAGCACATTATGTAAGCACCGGACGGAAGAGAAATAAGTGTTTGAATGATATACATGTACAATGTTATCATGCTAATAACCCTATCTGCTGTAAGAAAAGAAGGTCTAGAGGTTAGAGCGTTCGACCCGCATGCGGAAGGTCGGGGATCGAATCCCAGCCGCGACAGACCTAAGTCGTTAAAACAGGTAGTGACAATTCCATCGCCAAACGCTCGGCATCAGGTGTGAATGCCATGGGTCCTCGGAGATGACCATAAAAACGGATGTCCCGTGTCAAGTAGGTGTGGCACGCTAAAGAACCCTCACTGCTCAATGGCCGTAAGTGCCGAGCAAAGGCCTAAATTTGATGCCCATCACCGGTCTTGGTGACATCTCCATATGAGTTAAAAATAATTAAGAGAGACGTTAAACAAGATAAAATCAATCAAAAATCTCTTTAAATTAAAAATACATATGTACACATATCGAATTATCAAAATTAAAAATGAAAGGACTATTTGAATATCATAGCATGCAACAGATCACAATATGTTCCTACCTTTGATCATAAATAGAAGTATACTAACATATTCTTTTTTGCATGTGATTAAAGAAAGTGCGCTAGAAACATGCCGACATACTTAAAACCGTGTAGCAGGATGTTACATGTAGTTACAAATAGATCTTGCATAGAATTGTCTGCCATGTTGTGTAATATTTGTGCCAGTGGTTTTATTTCCCATAAATGAACGAAGAATTCGGCTCAAGTCAAACTTTTTCTACATGGTCTTGTCCAATTTCAAATCGTCCGCAACCTGTCATATTATACATGAAAACGTTTTTCTTCATATCATGAACATATAAACACATGCAATCGGTTTGATACTAATGCTGTGTCTTTTAATCAATGAGAATTACTTTAAAATGACAATGAAATAAAACGATTTTACGGAATGCTATAAGATACAAATATAAAGCTAGAAATCTTTTTCAGAAATGGCGTTATATAACATTTCACACAATGTAATCTATTTGATTTTATCCCAGAAGTTCACTCTTGACTAGATCAACGATCTAGTTTGCCAATGCAACCTGTCATTGGGTCAAATGCTGTCTGTCGTATGTCATACCGATTGTTAGACGATCTCCATACGAGTGAAAACTTCTCGAGAGGGACATTTAAACCATTGACTTACGTAGAGTAATGTATCTGTATATTAGCTACAGAAATGTAGCTCTCTGAGGATCAGAGACCTACAGATTAAACCCTTAAAAAAATCTTCAAGGGGTACTGAGGACCTATTCTAACTTGGATTCCCACGGGGTACTGAAGACCTATTCTAACTTGGATTCCCACGGGGTACTGAAGACCTATTCTAACCTGGATCCCCACGGGATAATGAGAACCTATTCTAACCTGGATCCCCACGGGATAATGAGGATCAATTCTAACCTGGGTCACCACGGGATAATGTATTCTAACCTGAATCCTCATGGGGGTACTGAGGACCTATTCTAACCTGGATCCCCACGGGATAATGAGGACCTATTCTAACCTGAATCCCCATGGGGTACTGAGGACCTATTCTAACTTGGTTCCCCAAGGGGTAATGAGGACATATTCTAACCTGGATCCCCACGGGATAATGAGGACCTATTCTAACCTGGATCCCCACGGGATAATGGGGACCTATTCTAACCTGAATCCCCATGGGTACTGAGGACCTATTCTAACCTCGATCCCCACGGGATAATGAGGACCTATTCTAACCTGGATCCCCACGGGATAATGGGGACCTATTCTAACCTGAATCCCCATGGGTACTGAGGACCTATTCTAACCTCGATCCCCACGGGGTAATGAGGACCTATTCTAACCTGGATCCCCACGAGGTACTGAGGACCTATTCTAACCAGGATCCCCACGGGGTAGTGTGGACATATTCTAACTTGGATCCCTAGGGATACTGAATACCTAATCTAACCTGGATCCCCACGGGATACTAAGGACCTATTCTAACGTGGATCCCTACGGGAACATGTGCCAAGGAAATCGTTCCTCATTTCAACATTTTTTGAACAGATATTAATCATATATATATCATTAAAAAAATCATAGGGAAATGACTTTCAGACAAAGATCACTCAAGGTCATTTTGTAAAGGTCAATGTAGGGGTATATATTTATATATGGTTGTTCGTGTCGTTGGTTATTTTAGTGCTTTGTGTGTATGTGTGTGTGTATATATATATATATATATATATATATATATATATATATACACATATATATTTCAACAGTTATTAAACATTGTGCAGGTTATTCGTCATAGAAAGTAGTTCATTGGGTAGATGCAGTTCGGTCGGGGAGTATCCATCAATTTTGCTGATATTATTGTGGAAATTTTCATTCGTCTAAATTTCAAACTTTTATTGGCGAATCTTAAATCAGGAATCCAGAGTTTGTTAATACTCGTAATTGAACTATATTTTTTAAAGGATTACGGATTTGACAGATGTGCGAATATGAACAAGATAATCGATGATGGGTGCATTGATATAGTGAAGAGGAAAAATCATACCTTACAGATTATTCAGGTAATATGTACAGCATATTTGTTTTATTATGTGCCCATTTAACGAATATTTTTTTAAATACATTCACAAAAAATATCTTTACATATCGCAGCATTGGTTTTCAATACATCAGTTGTGTTTTCGAATGCATGATAGTCGAATAACACTGGTCTCAGATTAGAATACATGTAATTGTTTAATGCATTCAATGTCGCAATGTGTTTTAGGATGATGATTTTTCTGACGGAGGTCCACGGAAAGATCCGATCCAAATTAAACCACAAAGAGTGAAAATAAAACTCGTACCTAGTAGGTATACAACATACTACATGGGGAGAAATGATGCACCATACATGCGTGTATTTATCTTCAGTTTTAAAATATGCGGGTCTTAGATTTATATTACTCTTTCTTCCTTCAAGTTATTACAAATGAGGTCTTATCTGGGGGATTTGAATTACATGGAAATATTTCTTCGGTGGAATCAGCGGCGTAGTAAAATACCAGTTTTCCTAATCGAAAAGTGTAAAAGAACCGCCTTTTGCCTCGAGTAGAACAAATCACAAGAAAACGTATTTCAAAAATATGGGATTGAGACCTAAGATATAACAAAAGTAACAAAATTAGAAGCATTTCCATGCTATTTTGAACTACCTATCCCTTAGGGTTCATTTTACATACCCTATATTTAGTGTGTTTTGAAAAACAAAACAAGAGATGTTTGTAAAACATATATGCCCCCCCCCCCCCATGGTGCGAAATTGAAAAGGGTTACACACATGCATCATTTAATTGATAGTAGTATCACCAATTAAAAATATTGAGCAGATAATATTTTCCTATGTCAAAAGTGGATTGGCCATGTGACCTAAAATCAATAGGGGTCATCTACTCCTTATGCTGTACCAGTGTACCAAGTTTGATATCTGTCAAGCAAAGGGTTCTCAGGATTTTGAACGGACAGTATATTCCTATGTCCAGTTTGACCTTTTACCATTTGATTTCAAAATCAAGAGGGGTAATCTTCTCCTGAAGATGTACAAGTGGACCAAGTTTGGTGTCTGTCAAGCAACGGGTTCTTAAGATATTGAGTGGACAGTATATTCTTATGTCCAGTTTGACCCTTGACCATGTGACCTCAGAATCAATAGGGGCCAATTTCTCCTGAAGATGTACCAGTTTACCAAGTTTGATGTCAGTCAAGCAAATGATTTTCAAGATATTGAGCGAACAGTATATCCCTATGTCCAGGTTGACCATATGACATCAAAATCAATAAGGGTAATCTTCTCCTGAAGATGTACCAGTGTACCAAATTTGGTGCCTGTCAAGCAAAGGGTTCTCAAGATATATTTAGCGGACAGAATAATCCTATGTTCAGCTTGACCTTTGAACGTGTGACCTCAAAATCAATTGGAGTCATTTCTATTGAAGATGTACCAGTGTATCAAGTTTGATGTCTGTCAAGCAAAGGATTTTCAAGATATTGAACGAACAGTATATTCTTAGGACCAGTTTGATCCTTGACCTTTGACCATGTGATCTCAAAATCAATAGGGGTCATTTTCTCATGAAGATGTACTAGTGTACCAAGTTTGATGTCTGTCAACCAAAGAGTTCTCAAGATATTGAGCAGACAATATATTCGTATGTCGAGTTTGACCCTTGCCTTTTGACCATGTTACCTCAAAATCAATATAAGGTTCATCTTCTTTTGAAAATGTACATGTACCAGTGTACCAAGTTTGATGTCTGTCAAGCAAAGGGTTCTCAAGATATTGAGCGGGCAGTATATTCCTATATGCAGTTTGACCATGTGACCTCAAAGTCAATAGGGGTCATCTCAATATTGAGCAGACAATATCTTCCTACGTCAAGAGTGGATTGACCATGTGACCTAAAATCAATAGGAGTCATCTACTCCTTATGCTATACCAGTGTACCAAGTTTAATGTCTGTCAAGCAAAGGGTTCTTAATATATTGAACGGACAGTATATTTGTATGTCCAGTTTGACCCTTGGCCATGTGACCTCGGAATCAAGAGGGGTCAGTTTCTTCTAAAGATGTACCAGTGTACCAAGTTTGATGTCTGTCAAGCAAAGGATTCTCAAGATATTGAGCGGACGGTAATTCCTATGTCCAGAGTATATTGACCCTTGGCCTTTTGACCTAGAAAACCATAGGGGTCCTCATATACTCATAACTAACTCACATATGAAATATCATTACGATCAAGTGAATGGTTCTCAAGATATTGAGCGGACAACATGTGGTCTACCGACCGACCGACAGGTCCTAGGCAATATGCCCCTTCTTTGAAGGGGGCGTAATGAGGAATCATTTTCTCTATCCAATACCATTACCCCCTCCTTCATGTCATTCTTTACCTTATTACGCTGAAATGGCCAAAAGAAGTATGACCAAAACATCAGAGAAAATTTGGTTGTTGGTTGTTTGACGTCCCGGCTTACGGGCTAGAAATTGTCACTCACATTGAGACGACAACAGCTGTAGGTGAAGTACATGTACCACAAATTTAGACCCACTAGTAGGCTTAGCGCTCAGGGCCGTAGCATTGAGGGTTCTTTAACGTGCCGATGCTTGTCACTACACGCTCGAACTCACGACCTCCTGGTTATGAAGCAAATGCACTACCACTGAGCTACCGCAAGGAAATTCGGTCTATCATATCAAATTTGCAAGTGTTTTTGGTTATGCTTTCTAATTAAATGGACTTCCATTCATAAAAAAATGTGAAGTTAACGAATAGTGGTCAATCTCATAAATCGTGTAAATAATGCAAATTTGAGAGTAGGGCAAACACGGACATTTGGAAGTGCCTATAGGAGGAGTAAGCATCCCCCGTTGTCGGCCACACCTGCCGTGTGTCCTATATCTTTATCAAGTGAACGGAATAATCCGCAGTCAAAATATTATGTAATGAACGGCCTAACAATTGGTATGATACACCAGACTGCATTCGATCCAATGACTGATTGTATTTGCAAATTAAATCATTATAGAACGACCACACAACTTTCGAAATGCTGACTTAAAACGAGACTGTTGAAACCTCTGTACACATGTAAAATCAACTTATTTGACAGTAGCCTGCATCGATATAAAATTGATAGCATGTATACTGTCATCGTCGGAAACCCACGGTCGTTCGCACTTCTTTTACAAAGTTAAAAAAAATTCGAATGATCCACTATTCAGAATTATATAAAACCCGTGCTCATTGAATTTTAAAGTCCTCTCGCACGAAGGGATTGTGACTTTGAACTATGATTACCTTGACACACACAAAAACCAAGAATCGCGACACCTTATATTTTTTGGCAAATGTATAATTATATATTCTAGAGTTTTTGTAAGCAAAATATCGCATCTAAACACTTTTGATAAATACACAGGGACTAAGCCCGTTTTGGGTCCGAACTCTGTGATACCATAAATACAGAAAGGGGTCTAACTCTGACCCAGATAAAAAAAACTAACCGCTCGCTTCAAATGCCTAGAAAATCTTAAACTAGGTACGTTATGCAGATTTTGTCGCTTTCCTTGCATTGATTAATGTTTCAACTACTTGCATGCCAAATTGCAAGCCACAGGTTCTTAAAATAACAAAGATATACGTCATCATTCTCTCTATTTCACTTGTTTATTTTTACTAGGACATTTACCGGTCCAGGTCACGGAGTCGTTTCTTGCCTATGACAGCAGCGAAATTCAGACTAGTGTGGAAGATATCATACCTGTCAATTAAAATTTCACATCAATCATTATCTTCACCTTTCATCAACAGCACAGAAATAATCTTCGTATCATGTAAGAATATAAAAAAGTATATCATTAAATTTTAGAAGTATTAGTAACTAAATCTTTATGTATTTCAGACGCTGATGGGCTCGAACTCCCTATTTTCTACAGAACTGCCCGCAACTTCCCTCTCGATCTGTACTTCTTGAACGATCCCTCTTACACGATGCGATCACTGGTATCTACCCTTAACAATCTAGTCAATGATATAGGTAAGTGTGACCTTGTCCACCAAATATCAACGTCCAGTAAAGGATAAAGCATCGTCGCTAGCCACGGTTACTGAGTCCGGTAGTACCTACCCTACCTCAAACCGTGACTGCATGATCAGCGAAACCCTCGATTTTCATGAATAATTATGAAATGACACAATACTTTTTTGGACCTATCACAGTCACAATAACAGATTTCCGATTTTGTAATGGTTGCGCCCACAACTAAAACGTACAGTATTTGTTTACAATGTAAAACTTATACGTTACCAATTTTGATGCACCAGATGCGCATTTCGACAAATAATGCTCAACCGAAATGTTTGAAATCCGAAATAACAATAAACTTGCTAGAGCTATTTTTGGGGAAAACAGAGTGCCAAAAAGTGGAGTCAAATTCGTCTAAGGATAAGAGCTATGCATGAGGGAGATAATCCTTAATTTTGAAATGAATTTCTAAATTTTATCACAGCAATAAGAATACATCCGTATTTTCAAGCTAATTTTACAAGTAATAACCGACACAAAAGGCTGCGGATCCCTGTTTACAGAAGCAAGTAAAGTTTATCAGTATTTATTAAATGAAATCCGTATTACCAGCAGAGGTTACACTTGTAAATTCTGTGTTAATAAACTTAATCGTATTCTCAAACTTGATGAGAACATTTGGGTAAAGTGGATGTGTTGACATCTGAAAGACAAAGAGTTGATCGGACAATTATCTAAAGAGAGCGGCGTGGTTACACATATTATACGGTAAATTTATTACACTGGTGAAGTCAACAAGGAAGTGTCCATTAGTTACAATAGCTAAAAAGTGTCCAGTTTGTTCTCAATCAGCAATCCTCGGGTTATTCCGCTACGAGCACACAATGACCTCCGAATGATTTTCTTTCCACCAAAAATAAAAATAAAAAATGGAAGGTCACCGATTGGTTGGCTAATTATGGACCTAAATATTCATGAAGTCGAGGATTTTTTTATCATACAAACACAGCATTTGACGTAGTGTAAACGGAGACAATAGGCGTGGCTTGCGACGATGATGATATAGATAAGACTACCATTATTGTCCAGTCAATAATTAAGTATACGTTAGTATTTGCTTATTCAACTAATATTGAACGTCCAATCCATGATACAGACAAGTTTTAAGTTATCCAATGTTCTACCAGTGATATAGAAAAGTATAAATTTAGCTTACCTACCCAGACCATCCAAGTAATTATATTGCTAAGCAATAACTGATATATTTTTAACGTCCTGTCAATGATATTATAATAGATAATTATTAACCCGTCTGGTAGTAAGCTAACACTCGTTAGATTAGACAAATAACCTTAATCTTAAGAAAACTGGTGATATGCCATTGTCAACATTCTTTTTATTGTTTTTCATTTAACTTTCATATGATATAATTATATACATGTAATTTAACCCCACACAATAATATCATCGATATTCATAAGTAAAAGACATTTTCGTAAATATAAATTGAGAGAGAGAGAAAGAGAGAACACATAAAGCAAAGCAGCACATATTATGCAATCTTAGATTTCAGACAAACCTTTTAATACACTAATACAGTAATAATTTATCGTCAATATTTTGCCAGTATCTCTCAAACTCCATATACCTGCAGTTTTTCAACAACAAAAGTTATTCAACTGTAATTCTATCAATGATAATTTTTTTGGGTGCATCTATACTTAATTTACTTACACTTGAGAATTTACTGATATGCAAGGTGAAGATAACGAATAGTGATCAATCTCATAACTCCTATAAGCAATACAAAATAGATAGTTGGGCAAACACGGACCCCTGGACACACCAGAGGTGGGATCAGGTGCCTAGGAGGAGTAAGCATCCCCTGTTGACCGGTCACACCCGCCGTGAGCCCCATATCCTGATCAGGTAAACGGAGTTATCCGCAGTCAAAATCAGTGTGCCAAGAACGGCTTAACAATCGGTATGAAACACGTCAGACAGCATTTGACCCAATGCGAGGTTGTATTGACGAACTAGATCGTTATAACGACCATAGAATTTGCGAAATGCTGACTTCAATCGAGACTGTTGAAATCCCTGTACCATCAACTTGTTTGTCAGTAGCTTACCTCGATTTAAAAACTGACTATACCCAGAACAAGCTCTTGCATATCGAATCAGTTGAGATATATAAACACCATATGCAGGTGATAATGGAATATTGCTACACAAATGTGGGAAGTTGACGATGGAGAAGCTGAAATCATCCCGTTTGTCATACAGTTGAGTTGTCAGTTTGCCGTTAATGTCTACTTTCAATAAAACATCTAAGTATGAAGCAGAAGTGGACGACTCTGTGGTGTCCTTTATTTCGAGCTCACAGGGATATATCAAATCGACATATGAATGAAAGTTATTGTTAATAGACAAAACGTCATCGATATATCTAAATGTCGAATTGAAGGCCACAGCGAGAAATTTTTTCTTCTCACGTAGAAGTTTTTGAATAAACTCTGCTTCATATAAATATATTGCCTTATCATAAGAAGTATCAAATTTTCCACCTTGTGAATATTCTTATTAGCAAATATTCCGAAAAGAATTGCTTGTCTATCAAAACTAATATGCCTGTCCAGTTTTTCATAAAGCCATTCTTCAATTCTTCACACATGGACATTCTACAAATATGTGATCAATAGTTTCAAAATCCCTCTTGCAAAACGTGCAAATTGGAGAATAAACAATTCTAAGTTTATGTAAATAATAGATGCATGGAAATGTTGTCAACATTCTTTATTGACTAGCTGGAGAAATCGCCACATTAACCAACGATTTCAGATTCGGACTCGGGACGTCTATGGACAAAGTCATCATGCCCTTTACCAGAACTGATCCTCGAAGGTAAGTTGATACAAGTAGCGATAGTTTGATAAGAACTACAACAATAAATTCATTACTTGTAGAATTCTTCTTTATATTTTACGATTTGTGATCATTACGTTTTGAGACTAGTGCTTTTAAGATTATAAGCTATGTTATCATTGATGCATGTGCAATTCTTTTTCCGCATAAACATGATATATAGACAAATTCTGGTCATATGAAGAGACTTCTTGAAAGATACAACGATATTGTGCGATGCTACTTGTATTGTCACTTTTATTTATTGAACAAAGGAGGATAATAGTATCATGGACCCCATTTTTCACTTGACTGTTAAAAAAAATAGACTTCAAATTCAAACCCAATAAAAAATTGTTTCAAGATTATACCTTAGTAGAAATGTTTAATCATGGTGATAAATGTAACAACTGAGGCCACACTGTTATTTTTCAGAACAAACCCTTGTTATAGCGCAGCAGAATTTACTAACAAAAGGCAATTAAATAAATAATAAGATTTATTTATAATTAATGATTGAAAGAAAGTTGTTAAAATAGCAAAATATTAACTCACGGTAGTTGAACAATAATCCACAAACAGAATCTAAACACACAAAACTATAACTTCCAAAATCATTGTTCCCAGTATAATAATCCAGAGTGCATAAAAAATGTCCAAACAGAGCCTGTATATATAATGGGAATAAATTTTCTAGTACACTCTTGAAAGATGATGCAACCATTACGTAATCTTTCTACTGAAAATAGCAAGCTCTAGAACAATCAATGAAATAAACATCACTTTCCAGAAATAATATCATACATGTACATACATGTAGCTGCAGCTCTCTGAAAAAATAGTTTGGCGTAACAGAGAGCTACAGATCCACCCCTTATAAAAACCTTCGATTTACGGCGCACAAAAAGCTGCGCACGGTTGAGGCCTTATATCGTTGTATTCCCCTATCTTTGCTCCTCACGAAAATGTTAACAGCTGTGAAGGAGAAACTTCAAACTTACTGTGCGACTACATATGCCAGAAGTGGTGTTAATCAAATGTGGATTCTAAAAAATTCTAAAGAACTTTTAGTAAACTTCAAATCACAGAATTTTTCCCAAATCAATAGCATTAAAACCTATGACTTTTCAACACTATACACGACCATTCCTCACGATAAATTAAAGACTAGACTTTTTGACATCATAGACTGTTGCTTCTTCAACAAAAACGGAAAACGGAAATATTCATATCTAGTGATCAGTCATTCAAAAACTTACTTTGTTAAACACCACTCTGATTCCACGCACAAGTACTCTGAAGTTGAAATAAAAAATATGCTAGAGTTCCTCATTGACAATATCTTCGTGGTCTTTGGTGATCAGGTCTTCCAACAGTCTGTTGGAATTCCCATGGGCACGAATTGTGCTCCTTTGTTAGCTGACCTGTTTTTATATTCATATGAAGCAGAATTTATTCAAAAACTTCTACGTGAGAAGAAAAAATCTCTCGCTGTGACCTTCAATTCGACTTTTAGATATATCGATGAAGTTTTGTCTATTAACAATGATAGTTTTCATTCATATGTCGATTTGATATATCCCTGTGAGCTCGAAATAAAGGACACCACAGAGTCGTCCACTTCTGCTTCATACTTAGATATTTTATTGAAAGTAGACATTAACGGCAAACTGACAACTCAACTGTATGACAAACGGGATGATTTCAGCTTCTCCATCGTCAACTTCCCACATTTATGTAGCAATATTCCATTATCACCTGCATATGGTGTTTATATATCTCAACTGATTCGATATGCAAGAGCTTGTTCTGGGTATAGTCAGTTTTTAAATCGAGGTAAGCTACTGACAAACAAGTTGATGGTACAGGGATTTCAACAGTCTCGATTGAAGTCAGCATTTCGCAAATTCTATGGTCGTTATAACGATCTAGTTCGTCAATACAACCTCGCATTGGGTCAAATGCTGTCTGACGTGTTTCATACCGATTGTTAAGCCGTTCTTGGCACACTGATTTTGACTGCGGATATCTCCGTTTACCTGATCAGGATATGGGGCTCACGGCGGGTGTGACCGGTCAACAGGGGATGCTCACTCCTCCTAGGCACCTGATCCCACCTCTGGTGTGTCCAGGGGTCCGTGTTTGCCCAACTATCTATTTTGTATTGCTTGTGGGAGTTATGAGATTGATCACTGTTCGTTATCGTCACCTTGCATATATATATATATATATATATATATATATATATATGTGTGTGTGTGTGTGTGTGTGTGTGTAATTTTACATACATTTTCAATTTTTCCTTTCAAAAACATCGAGTACATGTTAATCTATGTGCCATTTTAATACCAAAATTGCAGCTGATACTCCTGTACAAACTATGTATATTTGAGTGGGAAACAAGTGTGTGTTCTATAGTTTTTGAAGGAACATATGGTTGATATTTCTCATTTTTTCAGTAAAAATGAGAAATGTCGGAATTTTCATGCAGTTTGTGAACTTGGAATATGGCAAATGTTAAAACTGATACTTATTTTTGAGATAAAACTGATTTTGTTCACTAAATATTGATCTTATATAGCTTTGTCCAAAATAAGGTAATAAAAGTTCCTTATTTCACCTGCTTCTTTCACATAGCCCCCAGAGGACCCAATAATTGAACAATGATATTATTTTACTCTCTTCGAAATCCTCTTGAGCTAATGTTATAAATATATCACAGCTTCTAAAAGATAAATTACGTTTCATTTGCATTTAAAAGAGAACTTTTCGGTGTTGTGAAAGGTGTCGTAAATGGTCGTTTGATGAAAGGTGAAGATAACGAACAGTGATCAATCTCATAACTCCTTTAAGCAATACAAAACAGAGAGTTGGGCAAACACTGGCCCCTAGATATACCAGAGGTGGGATCAGGTGCCTAGGAGTCATTTTAGACGACCCTGGAAAATTTAAACAAACAGTTTTGAAATAAGCAGAATAAGAAATATTTTTACGATGTTTTTCAGATCTAGGGTCAAACTTCATGGTCGTAAACTCATCGGCTCCTTGAAATCGGACAGAGTCTGCTTTCAGAGGTCTACCCTTAAATTTCTTACAATGGTGGAATGTAAGCGTTGAGTACATGTTTCTTCCGCTTTGATATTTTTATTTTTAGCAAACATTACTGCACCGTGGGATCTGGGTTAGAAAATGTCTTGTCGTAAGAGGCGACTAAATGGGGGCGGTCCTTCGGATGAGACCGCAAAAACTAGGGCCCCGTGTCACAATGTGCGGTACGATAAAGACCCCTCGCTGCTCAAAGGCCGTAAGCGCCGAGCATAGACCTAAACTTTGCAGCCCTTCACCGGCAATGACCATATGAGTGAAATATGCTCGAATGGGTCGTTAAACAATATACAACCAACTACAAATACACCATACATAACCCTGCCCACGTGTTTACAGTGGGCTTCCGGACTCATGTCGACAACACACTCGCACTGTGCCTCTACGATAAACCCCTTGTTGACATCCACTGAGTAACAGACACCGCATCACAACTACATCTTACACAAGTGAAAGAATCGCTTACTGACACACGATAATACATTTGTAAATCAGAAATTTTCCTCGTATAGCTTCACAAAGGCTTTATAACTTCTCGTAGTAACTCTCTGTACTTTCCCCGTGATCTGTCCAATGAAGGGTGTGTCTGGATTCGCGTCGGAATATGTATCTTTTACTACTGGGGCATTCATACAAAAATCCAGCTCCAATTGCTCCTCCTTCCCGACATTACTATTTCTGTCATAAGCTTCCCAAGACACATGAAGGGCTCGGCGTCATTTATTTATTCGAGACGTCTCACTGGAATTAGATAGATTTAAAAGAATTATAAACAAAGCTAGTTTGATCAAGATTTGGTGATGTAAATTACATACATGTCGAAATCAAAGCAAGCATGCATCAATAGAAGAACACCGCATTACATTTCAACTCATTCTTTTTTCCTTCCAGACAACTTCTTCAGCTCTTTCTTCAATTGCGAAAAATTCATTTCGCTCTAATTTTGTTTATCCATGAGTATGAATAGATATTTTAAGTCGTTTAAGAATAAATGAATGAAAAACAAATAAAATCTCTACGAGTTTGAGTGCGTTTTTAACGTAAACAGACCGGGAACAGCATCGCCACCTAGCAAAAGACAGGGAAATGTAACCCACTTCGATTCGCCTTTTCACTGTTCTCAGAACCATATTGTTCCTCTAAAAGGTGGCTCACTATACCTTGAAATGGTTTCTCAAATCAGCATTAAATGATTTATTTTTGAAAGATATGATATGTAATAAATA
This sequence comes from Ostrea edulis, assembly GCF_947568905.1. Lineage (NCBI taxonomy): Eukaryota > Metazoa > Mollusca > Bivalvia > Ostreida > Ostreidae > Ostrea > Ostrea edulis. Next base: position 19,803,713 of record NC_079164.1, on the reverse strand, counting down.
CATATGTCAAAAAGGCAGAAAATATGCAATTTGGGATAAGAACACACACACACACACCCCTCCTGATTTTCAAGAATTTATTTCAATAAATATCAACAAAAGACCCTGGCGAATTTGAACTCGGGATTTGCGAGTCATTAACCCGACACTCTATCCACCGAGTTAGGATGATAGACTAATAAATCATTTCACATAACATTTAATTCGCCATCTTGTAGTGCCATTAAAAGATCCAGTTTTGGTGGAGTGAGCTACCTTAGGATGACATATATCATGAAGTCGGCAATAATAGAAAAAGTGGAATTTGTCGTTTTTCTTATTTTCTTACTACTTGTATATTTGATAATGTATGACATTGTACTTTCCATTGTAGTGTGGAATTTCCCTGTGGGGATGTCGCTATCTACTGTGACCAACCATACTCTTTCATTCATCGACAACCTCTCACTCGAAACATTCAAAACTTTAGGGTAAAATCAACCTTTAAATACGAAAGCATTGTTATCATATCATTGCCATTCTAAAGGTACATACTTATAATGGATATTTCTCTCATTTGTTGATAATTATATTGACCAATCAAAAACTGTATTTTATTGAGATGGAAGGAATTAGAGAACAGGTAATGTCTGACAGTTGTATATCCCCTCTAACTCCATTTCTATGGACTCTTACTTTATGTTTTCATGCACAGGCCGCTCTAAGTCGCGTGAACACAACCGCTAATACTGACATCACAGAAGGACTGTTTGACGGACTGATGCAAGTCATGGTTTGTGGTGTGAGTACCAAACCAAAATAAAGGTTTGATCAATTCTATAGATTGAACTGTCCTATTTTTAGATCCTTGACACTTATTTGTAATTTCAAGGTCAAAGTAAAACAGCCGTCAGATGATAGTGATATGTTTCCAATTCTTTTCTGTACATTTTAATTGCTGTTGTTGTAACCATTAGACATTTGGTACCTCAGCTGTCCAACGACGAGGTTATCCAACCGTGTTTGTTTTTTTTGGTATGTGCTAAACGCATACTATAGTATTAATTCATTTCGTGCTCGATTCTTTATCTCGTGTGAAATCAAATTTTGTGTTTCACTCATTTAACTTAACAAAAATGCTGCGAACAGGATCGAATAGGATGGAGGAGGAAATCTAGACGAATGGTTATCTTCGCCACTGACATCAATTTCCATCAAGCAGGCGACGGGAGGGTAGGTAGATGTCATGTTTTTGAAATATCATTAATTTACAAATTCCCAAGCTACAACGTATTTAATATGAGTTCTATATGCTCCAACAACTTGCATGAGATGTGCAACACCTTCTTTCTATGATCGATACCAAGAATGTTGCGTATCAGAATGTTTAGCTTCAAGTTTTAAGTCACCGGGGTCACTCGTGTGACCTATTGATATTGGTCTGCGTCCGGCGACGTGCGTCGTCCGTTAACAACTTCTTCCCAGAAACTACTGGGCCAATCTTGACCAAATTCGGTATGTAGCATCTGTAGGTGAAGGAGACCGGAAACTGTAAATTTCATTACCCCCTACCTTAAGAGGCCTTAATTTTGGGGTAAAAACTGTAAAATTGATGTATTTCTTTAAAAATCTTCTTTACTCCTGGGCATCTAGCAGAGAAATTGAGTATATAGTAATGACGAACAAGGAAGCTTCTACCAAAATTGTAAATTATGATCCCCGGGGTAGGCTTTCTGATCCTAGGGCAGGGCCAAACTGTGTACAAAATAAGTGATCGAGAGGGATCGATGTACTCTAAAAGACATTTATAAGAAGACCTAAAGAATCTCAATTGATTGTTTAAAAATTCATATACATGTGTTCTCGAGCTGTAAAATGTAATAATATTTTCAGTTTTCTGGAATTCTAGAACCAAATGATTGTTTGTGTCACCTAGATAGCAATGGGAAATATACAAAGGCAGAAATTCAGGTACATTAATTCTACATATTCACCAAATGACTGTAGCTTCGTGAAACCAGAATGAAAGTATTAAAATTCTGTAAAAATATAATATCTAACAAACATTTCTTTCAGGATTATCCATCTGTTGGACAAATCTTACAAAAAGCACGTGAAAACAACATAAACGTCCTGTTCGTTATAGGCGGTGAAGACAATGCTTATGTTAGAAGGGTCTATTATGACAATTTGGCTGCTTTCCTTCCTGGCGGTATAGACAAAGCCTCTGCGCTGAACACGGATGCTTCCAACATTCTCAGAATTGTTGGCGATAGTTTTAGGGTAACCAAACGAAATTTTGCAACACCAAAACGCAGTGCTGATAAACAAAATAAGCAATACAAGTTCACAGCGCTCGCCTGCGTCACTTCCTGCTAGAATCCATACACCATGTTATGCAGTAACCTCACCATATGGCATTTCTTCCACAGGGCTAGGATTTCATTTGTTCGTTTATTATTTTCTACACTTCGAATTTTTTCCCTCCAAAAGAGACGTCATCAGCTATAGGCGAAGTGCCACAACTTGAGCATGGACTCAGGGCTGTAACAGGGAGGGTTATTCATCCTGACAATATCTGTCGCGATATGGGACCTCCGTTTTAACTTATCATCACTGTTCTTCACCTAGAGCTAGTGACATCTTTCTATGTGTGAACAATTATTTAACGGGACGAAAACCATCAAAAACAACATAGGAACAAACAAAATGTCGACACATACTTGTAAAAAATTAATTCGCTATGCCACTCTAAACATGCAAATATTTTATCAGCACAGGTTGGTGTTTTTCATTCTCATAATGATATGCGATGTTGCTGTTCATTCATCTGTTTATCACATGTTGTATTCATGTATCTACATATAATATATTTACTGTTATTATTACTATGTTTATTCAGGCAAAGCATCAGATAAATTACAAATCTTAATCATAAACATTGTAAAATACATTAATAATGTCAATTAGGGATCACAAATGAATTTTTGGCACATTGCTATCATATGTACGCATTAGCACTCCAAATATTATCACAGCTATAGCCACCAACATCATTATCAAAATACATGCTTATCACTGTACCAGGTCCTATCACAGACAATATAAAGTATATACTTTAAATAAATCTTTGCCTGGGATAACCCAAGAAAGCAATTTATAAATCTTGCTTATTTCCAATGGGGTCCTAAGATGTTATAAGTTAATTATAGATTATGTATGACTAAGACAGCATAGACAAAAATAAGATTGAATATCTGAACGGGTTATTAGATACATATTTGTACATATAAATACAACCGAAAGATAAATGATCAGAGGTTCCTGAATGGTTATTGAAATGTACTAACTGATTGTCATTGAGTGATATAATAATACGTCTTGTTTTCTAGTGAAAATTGTTGCAAAGCGTAACTTATTGAGTTTTTCTTGAATCTCCAGTTTGCTATATATGAGGGGAAAACGGTTTCCGTAAGCAAAGCAAAGGAATTCCATGTACATGTATATACTATATTTAATATACTTACATTTATTTTAAAAGGTATTTCAAATTACAAAGAAAATTTCAATCTTCTTTTTTCAGCGCCTTCGCGATACTGTGAAATTAGTGACAAGCAGTCTTCCAGAGGAGCTGGTACTGACCCTGTACACCGACTGCAACACCAACGGGTCTAGTATCCAATTCATTGTGTTTCTCATCCTGTTCTCAATATTATAATGTTTCACACTGTCTGCTATATGATCTTCGAAAATCCCCGTTACTGTTTTCTGAATACCATAGTTTTATTTATCGAAGTACCTTACAAATGTTAAACTTTGGTAGTAAAGAGCGAATCGCGATTAATATTACCTTTGATTCATGCAATGGTTCAAGATATTTTCATAAAGAATCACACCAATCGGAACACCGTCTCCATTATTTTTTTACTTGCGGAAATGGCCTAGTTGTTACGATTGTTTCGGCACATGCATACTAGTTATGACGCCAAAAGTCGCATGTTAATGTACAGTCAGTTTTATAACGTCCTAATAAGACCACGTGCTAAAGTCAACGCTAACACGTTTATTAACGCGCCTTGTCGGACGCACCACCCGCTTCCAAAAGGATAGTGCTAACCAGAGGCAGTGGATATGGATGACCAGCACAGGATTATTCTTTTGTGTAGACAATAATTTGTTAGCAGTAAAATGTTCCTAAATTCCAAGGAATCTTAGCGTGCCAAAACTGAGCAATTAGTGAACGCCAACCTTTTGTGAAATAATGTAATCCGCACCGAAACATGACAGGTCTTTTTATTATTTACATCCAACCAATGTATATATTCGCCAATGCAAGTTCGATAACCCTGTAATCTTGCGTGTGTTATTATAAGATACACCATGGCACCATGGATATGTACATGTACGCGTAAATATATAACGGGAGGTCCACATGCCTTAACGGTCACCTGAGAATTATAGCTCATACAGGAAGTCTTATATTTGCTTTTAAGTCTCAATATAGAGTCCTTTGTGTACATGTTTATGATCTTTCAAAATATGCACACAATTTCTGTTTATTCACAGATGAAGCAAACATGGAAGTTTGAAACATATAAATCATTTTAACACCCCCTACCCCCCCCCCCCCCCCCATCCGACCCATGAATTTTACAACTCAAGAAGTTTTAGAGGACATTACGGACATCATATCATGTATTTAATTTGTCTCCTGTGACTGTGAAAGTAGAGAAGAATTTTTATATATATATATATGTTTTTATTATGTGGCCATATTAGCCCTGCCCAAGGGGCTGAACTTCTGACCCAGGAACCATGAATTTAATAATTTAGTAGAGAGTTTCATGAACATCATCACCATGCATTTAGTTGTTCTTTATATATATATATAGAGAGAGAGAGAGAGAGTTTATTTAATACATTTTCACTATATGGCCATATTGGCCCCGCCTTAGGGCTTGAACTCTGACCCAGGAGCCATGAATTTCACAATTTTGGTAGAGGTACCTTTGCTCATTATAACCGTGTACTCGGTTTGTGTGCTAGATGCTAGAAGGAGTAGAAAAGAAGATTTAAAGAAAATTGTATAAATTTTTACAGTTTTTACCCAAAATTCATGGCCTCTGGGGGTTGAGATCATGAAATTCACAATTTGAGTTCCCCTCCACTACAGATACTACGCACTAAATTTGGTCAAAATTGGCCAAGTAGTTTAAGAGAAGAACCTAAAGATGTTCAAATGTTAACGCACGACGGATAAAAACGGATAGCAATAGGTCACTTGAGTAACTCAGGTGACCCCCAAAAAATCAACTACAGGAGTAGTACTACATATTGATGATGAACATGTAAAAAATGAATACCATAATCCATCAAATATGTACTGGATAGCTGTCGAATAAGGGTATATAATATAAACAAGAGGTCCATGGGTCACATTACTCATCTGAGGTACCCTGGCCCATATTTAAAAATCTTCCCTACATGTTCGCATGGAAAACCTTAATCCCTATTGTGGCTCTAACCAACTCCCGGGACCATTATTTCTACTAACTTGAATCTGAAGTCCATGTATGTCAGGAAGCTTTCATATTAATGTAACCTTTTCTGGCTCATTGGTTCTTAAGAAGATTTTTAAAGATTTTCCCTGTATATTTGTATGTAAAACTTTTATCCCCAATAGTGTCCCCATCCTACCCCCGGGGACCATGGTTTTTACAAACCTGAATCTGCACTACATCAGGAAGCTTTCATGTAAATATAAACTTTTTCTGGCCCAGTGGTTCTTGAGAAGATTTAAAGATTTTCTCTATATATTTGTGTGTAAAACTTTGATCCCCTATCGTGGCCCCACCCTACTCCTGGGACCCATGATTTTAAGAAACTTGAATCTGCACTATGTCAAGAAGTTTTCACGTAAATGTAAACTTTTCTGGCTCGGTGGTTAATGCGAAGAAGATTTTTAAATATTTTCCCTATATATTTCTATATAAAACTTTGATCCTCTATTGTGGCCCCATCTTACCCCTGGGGGCCATGATTTTAATCAACTTGTATTTGCACTGTGTCTGGAAGCTGTCATGTAAATTTCAGCTCCTCTGGCCCAGCGGTTCCTGAGAAGATACTTAAATGATCCCACCCTATTTTTGCATTTTTGTGATTATCTCCCCATTGAAGGAGGAATGACCCTTCATTTGAGCAAATTTTTATTCCCTTTATCCAAGGTTGATTTGAACCAAGTTTGGTTGAAATTGGTCCATTAGTTCTGGAGAAGGTGATTTTCCTATAAATTGTATATCAGCATGTAAAACTTTGCTCCCATATTGTAGCCCCACCCTACCCTCGGGGCCATGATCTGAACAAACTTGAACCTACTTGATACCAGGAAGTTTTCATGTAAATCTCAACTCTTATGGCTCAAGGGTTTTTGAGAAGAAGACTTTTAAAAGATTTTCGCTATATGTATGTAAAAATGTGATCCCCTATTGTGGTCCCACCCTATACCCGGGGGTCATGATTTTAACAAACTTGGAATTCCTTTCACCTAGGAATGATTTGTACCAAGATTGGTTGAAATTGGTCCAGTGGTTCTGGAGAAGTCAAAAGTATGAAAAATTGACAGACGGACAGACATACGATGGACAACGGGCGATCAAAAAAGCTCACTTGAGTTTTCAGCTCAGGTGAGCTAAAAATCAATCGGATATGACCTTGAGAAAAACGGAGGTTCCTCACTGCTACGTTCCAGAGCGCTAAACATAGGTCCAAACGTTTGGCACTTCACCTACAGCTCGTTACACGGGCACTCGCTCGGCTTCATCATCCGGGTATAAGTAAAATTTGATCAGAACCTAAGTAATATTTGGTCCAGTTTTGTAGGTATCAAGCCGAAAAATATCGGAAATGTCTAATGGTGTGGTGAAGATTTGCTTTCACGCACGCACAATAATAGCGTTTTTATGCCTCTTTCCAGGGGATATAAAATGCACTAAAATAAGATAATTGTGTATGTTTACTCCATGGATACATACATGTATATGCTCAAGGTTTAAGCCCGTTTTGACCCAGAACTCCTTGTAACCATAAATAAGGATTCATGGTTACGAGGAGTTTAGAGTTAAAACAGGCTAAACCCATTTGTATTCATGTACCAGCTTCATGACTTTTTTTTTAATCTTTCAGGCGACTCAACGATTCAACAAATATTTGCACAAATCTGACATTGGATAAAACGGTGTGTATTACGACTCTTAAGGTAATTCCATATACCACGTCAATATAACGTTAGAAATGTTATTCACGAGTCGTGAACGTTATCGCACATTCAACGAACCCGACTGCTTGTTTTAACGTGATGTGTTCTGTTTTTAGAAGTGGCTGTACTCTGGGAAAGGCCGCTGAACATATTTTTCTTCGGGAATTCAGTCAATATACATCCTCGACAAAATACATGCGAATTTTGATAGAAATCTGTAGGTTTTTCAATATTAAGATGTGGTATGGGGAATTACCTTAATAGTGCTTTGTTGCTTTTTATTGCTGTGTACAATGTATATAGATTTCTCATCAGTCAATGTCCCCTCGTTAAACAAAAAGATTAACAACGACGACAACCGGGAAGAATTAAACATACAATTACTGTATTTTCAAATATACGTTAACACGAAATGAAACTGCATGCTCACTTCAGTCTTCGGATAAGACCGCTAAAACCGAGGTCCCGTGCCGCAGCGGGTGTGGCACGATGAAGAACCCTCCCTGCTCAATGGCCATAAGTGCCGAGTATAGGCCTAAATTTTGCAGTCGAGCGGGACGTAAAACAATATTGAATCAATCAGTTAACAGTGTATTACAATTTGTTGTCTTCCGTTAACAATTGAACATTATTAACTTCTTGATAACTACATGTACCATTCCAATTCGTCTAAAATTTAGTATGCAGCATCATTGGGGATCCGGGCTAGAATAGGTCTTCAGTACCCATTGCTAATTGTCGTAAGAGGCGACTAAATGGGGCGGTCCTTCGGATGAGACTGCAAAAACCGAGGTCCCGTGTCACAGCAGGTGTGGTACGATAAAGATCCCTCCCTGCTCAAAGGTCATAGATGTAAGTGTCCAGCATAGGCCTAATTTTGCAGCTCTTCACCGGCAATGGTGACGTCTCCATATGAGTGAAATATTTTCAAGAGGGACGTTAAACAATATTTATTCAATCAATCATTGGGACAACGGAGACATAAATTGTAAATTTCAGAACTCCTGGGGCCTGAGGGGCGGGACAAAAACTGCCAACATTTGACCAATTTTCTCGAACATCTTCTTTACAACCAAACATGTGGGAAATAAACTAAACTAGATGAAACCTCGTGCAAGCGCGGAAAATCACAATTAAAAATATTGCATAGAGGATAATTAGATAATGATTTTACGAATGCAATTGTAATCCGTCATGCCGAATAGTTGACCAAAGACAAAATGAATTCAAAATTTGAAACTTAGTATTGCAAATGTGTTTATAATGATAGTTTTTATCCAGTACAACAATTGGAGCAAAATTATGACTACATGTCGTTTCTTCTCGTCAAATACAATAACCCAAAACATAATGCACTATATGAATGACAAACAGAAAATCTGCTATATTGTAAAGAGTGGCCTGATTTCTTGGACATTGCCAGGTAGTGTACAACCTAATTTCGGTAAATTGTTTTAACTTTAAAGTTACCTGTATACTAAGGCGTAAATTTCCCAGAACAACCCCGGGCCATTTGAAATCTGACACTTTGGACAATTATCGACTTAGTACTTACTTTAAAGATGTGTGTCCTCACAAAACATGTTCAACCAAAATAAAAACTCTTTTGTGTTTATTCATGTGTCAGTAACTGTTAATAAATTATTACAAAAAGTCGTATAACAGTGACTCCTATAATCACGTAAAAAATTAAGAACATCGAAAATATCAGATGAATATCGTATTTAAAAATTAATCGATGTGTCAGATCGTTGGTCTCGGGGGGTCCTTCGTTGAATGAGATGTATATAAGTAATATCGTTAAAAATCTTCATGAAATGATAAATATGAGACTAATCAAAACTATTATAGGTATACGTAACACTGAACACCTACACAATCAGGGGCGGATCCAGGAATTGCGGTTGGGGGGGGGGGGGAGGGCGGCGCCACTGTATGAGGCAGGTGGTCGGGAAGCTCCTGAATTTTACACATTTTATAAGACTTGAAATATGTCTCCTATTTAAGTCATTTGTACTATTTTCCATCATTTTTAATATGGTGAAATTAGTAAAACGACGCTAATTGTAAGAGGTTTTGAAAAAAATTAAGTTCTCCCAATAAAGTAATTGAAGAAATCAAAAGATTTTGTCATTTATTTCACCAGGAGTGGAAGACATTATTGCTTCTTTTATCGTTTAGTATATTTTTCTAAACAAGATACTACGATTTACCGTAAATTTGAAAATTTTAGTGCCCCCCCCCCCCCCCCCCCCCCCCCCGTTAAATCCGCCACTGACAATTTTATGCTGATCATGTTATATTTCGGCTTGCCTGTGTAACCCGGAAAGGCCCGAGAACGTGCAATTGGTTTATAGATCTAAGCGTATATAGTGACGTTGCCTCGTTCTTGGCGCTTCGTTCTGGAAATTTCCATGAGGCTGATTCAAGACTAAAATCACGGATTGAGGAAACAAATAGGCATATCTTATTCAACAATTATCAACACTTATTTCTTCTGTAATATCAAAATCAAGCATCGATAAACAAGGGATTTATTTTATATCGTATAATCTTAAATTTTATTTTCACGTTGCCCTTGTACATGTACGTCGCCGTAAAATATACAGTTTCTCTTTAACTCTACCACTGTTTCTTTACTCAGAAGTATATTCCTTTTTAAGGCAAACTTCATCGCTTATATACAATCAAACCTGACAGAGTGCCCTGATAAAAACACCTTCACTTTCACCATCTTCCCTGAGGGTCTGGAGGAGCGGGTGAACGTTGACTTTGAACACGTGTGTGACTGCGACTGTCAACTTGAACCTGAGGCGGTAATGCAGATAATTACACCATATGATTTTTTCCCAGGAGTATAAAATTATTTCTACTTCTGATAGGATATCTACTCGAGTATCTTTATGTCCAGATAAAATTAAAACAAATAATGCAAAGTCAAGAAGTAGGAATGTCAGGGTTACAATACCATGACACATCGATAAAAATATTAATCGTAGCATACTTCCAACTGTCTGTTGTACATTTTTTATCATTGTACTATACATAGGAACCACGTAGTCCTAAGTGTAACGGGAGAGGGCGCTACGAATGTGGAACATGTATCTGTGACGATGGATGGTTTGGGGAGACCTGCGACTGTGACGGGAGGGGTACTGAAACCGAGGCTTGCGGCACAGAATCAGGGTAAGACATGATACAATGTAAAAATAATAATAATAATAAAATAAAACAAAAAACAACCAACAACAAAAACCCGGACGAAACTTAAAAACCGAACTCCCTTGTAACGGTAAGGCGTTATAACACAATTTAGAAGTTTTGTGCACCAGCATTAGGAGAACATGTATTGCGTCTCAATATGTTTGACGATTCTCGAGTGGGACGAAAAGCAACAAACACAGTGCCCCGTATCTGTACATGTACTTGTCTGTACGTCTACTTGTCTGTACATGTACTTGTCTGTACATGTACTTGTCTGTACGTCTACTTGTCTGTACATGTACTTGTCTGTACGTCTACTTGTCTGTACGTCTACTTGTCTGTACATGTACTTGTCTGTACATGTACTTGTCTGTACGTCTACTTGTCTGTACGTCTACGTATCTGTACATGTACTTGTCTGTACGTCTACTTGTCTGTACATGTACTTGTCTGTACGTCTACTTGTCTGTACATGTACTTGTCTGTACGTCTACTTGTCTGTACATGTACTTGTCTGTACGTCTACTTGTCTGTACGTCTACGTATCTGTACATGTACTTGTCTGTACGTCTACTTGTCTGTACATGTACTTGTCTGTACGTCTACTTGTCTGTACATGTACTTGTCTGTACATGTACTTGTCTGTACGTCTACTTGTCTGTACGTCTACGTATCTGTACATGTACTTGAACGAGTGACCGATTTTCTGGAAGGGGTGTAAAACAGAAAACCTTTTTTTCCTGCGAATACCGTGCCGTTTAATTGTATTTTGATATTCCAGTTTGATGATAACATACATGTATATTAGCAACATAACCCTACACAGCGAGTTGCGGAGGATACAATGTTTTAGACAGTCAGTCATGTTCTTGTCACCGCAAATCTTGTGAAACCACTCGACAGAATTTCATGAAACTTTGTATGTGTGCATATTCGTTGGAAAGTCTGATTCGATTTTTTTCTGGAAGTTATGTCCCTTTTAAACTTAGAAGTTTGACCAAAATTATATATACTATTGAAAGGGTGTGTCACCTGAATTCCTCTGAAACCTTTCATGTAACTATGTATTTAAAATGGACACTCTGTGCCTTGCATATAGATGTGCATATTCACAGAAAATATACTGATTTAATTTTTTACCAGGAGTTACGCCACTTTTGTACATTGAGGTTTGGTCAGAATATGATACTATTTGGTACTCTTCTGAAACCGCGGAACAGAATTCATGTAACTTTGTATTTGATATGGACATACTGTGTTGATGTTGTTATTCACAGGAAATTCTTATATGATTTTTTTTTGTTGTTGACTTTTTGAACATAGAAGTTTGATTAAGAAATACTATTTGGTGCAACTTGTGTGAAACCGGTTTCCAGCCCATATGTAATTAAAATAATTTTGTTTTAATATTATATATCGCTTACATTTCTAAACAATATTGCATATGACTTGAGTAGTGACTTGATCAGTGTCATCTGGTTACATGCATAAAAGTAGTACAGTATGGCACAACTGTAAACCTTGTAGAATTTGTTGTATTTCATGTAAATGTGTATAGCATTGCCATTCATTGTGTAGCATTTCATTCATTGTGGGGATGTGAGCTTACACGTTTTCTTTCATTCTCATATTGATTCCAGAATTTGTAACGGTGCCGGAAACTGTACCTGCCGGAAGTGTGACTGTTTACCTGGATACAGCGGAGAAAAATGTGAATGTAATGACCAGAACTGTCGTTCACATAACGGATTGCTGTGTGGAGGTAAGAATGTAACCGATTGTTGTATGATGGTAAAAATTTAACTGATTGTTGTGTGATGGTAAGAATTTAACTGATTGTTGTGTGATAGTAAGAATTTAACTCATTGTTGTGTGATGGTAAAAAACCGATTGTTGTGTGATGGTAAGAATGTAACTGATTGTTGTGTGATGGTAAGAATTTATCTGATTGTTGTGTGATAGTAAGAATTTAACTCATTGTTGTGTGATGGTAAGAATTTATCTGATTGTTGTGTGATGGTAAGAATTTAACTGATTGTTGTGTGATGGTAAGAATTTATCTGATTGTTGTGTGATGGTAAGAATGTAACTCATTGTTGTGTGATGGTAAGAATGTAACTGATTGTTGTGTGATGGTAAGAATTTAACTGATTGTTGTGTGATGGTAAGAATTTAACTGATTGTTGTGTGATGGTAAGAATTTAACTCATTGTTGTGTGATGGTAAGAATTTAACTGATTGTTGTGTGATAGTAAGAATTTAACTCATTGTTGTGTGATGGTAAAAAACCGATTGTTGTGTGATGGTAAGAATGTAACTCATTGTTGTGTGATGGCAAGAATTTATCTGATTGTTGTGTGATGGTAAGAATGTAACTCATTGTTGTGTGATGGCAAGAATTTATCTGATTGTTGTGTGATGGTAAGAATTTATCTGATTGTTGTGTGATAGTAAGAATGTAACTCATTGTTGTGTGATGGTAAGAATTTATCTGATTGTTGTGTGATGGTAAGAATTTAACTGATTGTTGTGTGATGGTAAGAATTTATCTGATTGTTGTGTGATGGTAAGAATGTAACTCATTGTTGTGTGATGGTAAGAATGTAACTGATTGTTGTGTGATGGTAAGAATTTATCTGATTGTTGTGTGGTGGTAAGAATTTAACTGATTGTTGTGTGATGGTAAGAATTTATCTGATTGTTGTGTGATGGTAAGAATGTAACTCATTGTTGTGTGATGGTAAGAATGTAACTCATTGTTGTGTGATGGTAAGAATTTATCTGATTGTTGTGTGATGGTAAGAATTTAACTGATTGTTGTGTGATGGTAAGAATTTATCTGATTGTTGTGTGATGGTAAGAATGTAACTCATTGTTGTGTGATGGTAAGAATGTAACTGATTGTTGTGTGATGGTAAGAATTTATCTGATTGTTGTGTGATGGTAAGAATTTAACTTATTGTTGTGTGATGGTAAAAAACTGATTGTTGTGTGATGGTAAGAATGTAACCGATTGTGGTGTGATGGTGAGAATTTAACCGATTGTTGTGTGATGGTAAGAATGTAACCGATTGTTGTGTGATAGTAAGAATGTAACTGATTGTTGTCATGGGTGATGGAAATTATACGTGCTTTTCAAATTAATAATTATGGAACATTCTTTACATGAAAGGTGAAGATAACGAACAGTGATCAATCAATCTCATAACTCTTATAAGCAATATAGTATGGAGAGTTCGGCAAAACACGGACAGCAAGATATACCAAATGTGGGATCAGGTGCCTAGGAGGAGTATGCATCCCCTGCCGACCGGTCACACCCGCCGTGAGCCCTATATCGTGATAATGTAAACGGAGTTATCCTTCGTCAAAATCAGTGTGCAAAGAACGGCCTATCAATCGGTATGAAACACGTCAGACAACATTTGACCCGATGGTATTGGCAAACTATATCGTTATAACGACCATAGAATTTGCGAAATCCTGACTTTAAAACATATATACAACATGCAAAAATTTAGCATTCACTTGTCAAAATACATTCTCCTGTGGTATGTGCTTAATTTTGAACTCAATATGCACAGCCATTTCAGTAACATTTTCTGAAAGAAACTTCATGTAGTATCAAAATATCTCAAACGGACAGTAAAAGACACAACAAAGTCCTCCACATCTACTTCGTCCTTAGATATTTTATGGAAAATAAATATTAACGGCCAACTAACAAATCAACTTTATGACAAACGAGATGCTTCTCCATCATTAACTTCGCATATTTATATAGCAATATTCTATTATCACCTGCATATGGTGTTTATATCTCTCAACTGATTCGATACACAAGAGCTTGTTCTTCGTGTAATCAGTCTTTAAATAGAGGCAGGCTACTGACAAACAAGTTGATGTTAGAGAAGTTTCAACAGTCTCGTTATAACGATCATTGTGCAATGCTGACCTGATCACGATATAGGGTTTAAAGGAGTTATGAGATTGATCACTGTTCGTTATCTTCATCTTCCCAGACCACCAGAGAGCGGTCATCACAAATAAATGTACAATCAGTTAAAGATCTTTCCGTCCTTACACAGGTCCAGCCCATGGCAGATGTGTTTGTGGAGAATGTGTTTGCAATGCTAATTATACTGGAGATGCGTGTGACTGTACGACGATAACTGATACATGCAGAGATAAGAACGGGGTATGTATCGCATAGGATAATTCTATATAGCAATTCATTTTAAAGCTATACTAATCTCATTTACTCTGACGTGAAGTTTTGATACATTTCTTTCTCCGCTGTGACCGGTCAACAAGGGATGTTTACTCCTAGGCACCCGATCCCACCTCTGGTGTGTCCAGGGGTCCGAGTTTGCACTTAAATTTGTATTCTTTACACGGATTATGAGATTAATCACTGTGTTATCGTCACTTTTTCCTTACTTAGACCCTGTGCTCAGATAATGGTGATTGTGAGTGTGGGAGATGTCGCTGTAACGTGGGATATAGAGGACCCGTGTGTAGACGGTGTCAGGTAAATACAAAACCTACATGTACCTGTACTGTACGTAAATATCAACAATTTATAGTGTCTCCAAAAATCGTAACCACTGATACTATTGCGTTTATATATATATTTCGATGACGTCACGAAATGAGGCAGATAAGGGCTGCATTGATCAAATCAATTTACACATTACAATGTATAGTGTAACGGGACTGTGTTGGCGTTATTCCCGTATAAAATCCAACATCCGAGTTCAGAAGAAAGCCAGTGTTTGAATTATATTGTAATAAATAGAAAAAGAATGGTTGATAATGTAAGGTAGCGTGATAATTACCGTAAAGTTTGGACCATGTCCCTAACATGTGTCCGAAATCTAATAAACCCATGAAAATATCTGCCTAAAACTCTATATGACTTTTTATATAAACGATAACAACCCAGACAGCTCGAGAATGGTTGTTCGTGAATAGACAACTACTGAGGTAACTTATTATAATGTGTTTTAGAATTGTCCTGGGACTTGTGAAAATAACAACGACTGTGTAGAATGCATCGGATTTAAACAGGGACGCTACAACGAAACTACATGCAATCGGAAATGTCGAAACGTAGAAACTGTACCTCTTCTGGAAGAGGCGTGTAAGTAAAATAGATTCGAAAGCTACCGTAAATTTATATCTATATATACTGTGTATGTATATATATAAGTGTGTGTGTGTGTGTGTGTTATGTTTATTTATCAATGGTGTTTCCTCACCTAAGAATCATCAAAGAACCATATTTAATTTTTTATAACAATTCAGTCTCATCCAAATCTCTTGTCCGCAATGTTTAACAGATTAAACTTTAAATCGATATTGTCGTACCACTGTGTTGATTTCTCTTACGGATGAGCAATCCATTTCACCCTTTTCCATTTTCTAGCCATCGACAATGGAACCTCTGTAACAGTTTGTGTTCTACAAGACGAATTTGGATGCATTATAAACTTTAACGTCCGTAAGTATACGTGGATTTCTATTAATAGGTACACGTATGATATTTGCTTCTTAGTAGTTGTTTTACGTTCCATTTGATAATTTTTCACTCATGTAGAAACGTCACAATCTTCAAGTGAAGTGACACATGGTATCGATGCTTAAAACCTCCGTTTTAAAGGTCATATCCGAAAGACCTGTGACTTTCAATTCTAATACCGGGCAATTGGCGAAAGACAGGCCTGCCTATGGTCTAGTTCAATCATCAACTTTATTATCTAGAGTCTAATCAAAGTACGAAGGAATTGTCTTTCGTCTAAACGGAGGGGTGTCACTGCGCATGTCTGTTTTTCTAAACATCAACCAATGCTTATAGAATGTTGAACTGTAGTAACCAGGCATGCGCACTAAAGGTCCGGATGCAATCCAGACTTGCGCACTGAAGGTTTGGAAGTCAAATGCATCTAGACAAATACTGATATGTTCGTTTGTTGAAAAAATCGAACTTAGCCGGGATTGAGAACCGTATGGCGAAGTGAGCGCGTTAGCCAGTAGACTACCGTGACAGGTTATATTAGCTGCAGGTAACATTTCCATTATAGAATAGGTCCTCAGTACCCCCTTGCTTGTCGTAAGAGGCGACTTAATGGGGCGGTCCTTCGGATAAGACCGCAAAAACCGAGGTGCCGTATCACAGAACGTGTGGCACCATAAAGATTCCTCCCTGCTCAATGGCCATAAGAGCCGATTGATTGATTGTATCTTGCTTAATGTCTCGCTCGAGAATTTTTTACTCGTATGGATACGTCACCCAGACCGGTGAAGAGCTTCAAATTTAGGCCTATGCTCGGCGCTTACGGCTAATGAGCAGTGAGGGTCCTTTAGCGTGCCACACCTACTGTCACACGTCCCATCCGTTTTTAAGGTCGTATCCGAGGACCCGTGACATTCACACCTTATGCCGAACGTTTGGCGATGGAACTGCCACTATCTGTTTTAAGGTATTCCATGTATAATGAAAGGATAATGAACAATTTTGAAGGATTTAGATCAACATAAAAGTTTATTGTTAAGTAATGATGAAAGTGACGCAGATGAAATTCACATGACTGGTAAATGATTAGAAGCTGACCTTTTTGCACTTAAGACTTTTTGGAAGAGTTGTCTGCCCTTTGTGAAAATAAGACAAATCTAATTTTCTACAAATGTGTGTGGTCAATGATTAATTTTATTTCATATTTTCATAAAAAGAAAATGTATGTAACTTTCTACCAAGAGATAATTATGAAAATATAATTTGTTTTTAAAATATTGTAATAAAACATGCCTTTCCCATATACTTCAATGTTAAATTCTAGGTGAAATAAATCAGGCAGTAAACACATTTTTAAAATTCCTATGGTGGATTATTTTTATTTGATGAACCCTTCAAAATGATACCATGCTTACAAATACTCCACCATCCATTTGTTAGATATGAAATATGGTCATTATACCCTAACCACTTAGGTCTGTCGCGGCCGGGATTCGAACCCCGGGTCTTCCGCAGGCGGGGCGAACGCTCTAACCTCTAACCTCTCGGCCATCGCGGCGGTAACCATAAGAGCCGATCTTAGGCCTAAATTTTGCAACCCTTCAACGGCAGTGGTGACGTCTCCATATGAGTGAAATATTCTCGAGAGGGACGTTAACGAATATTTAATCACTCAATCTATCTATTCTTAGAATATAACCCGCGCTTGTGTGGGACTATGGTGACACGTAGTAAATGTATTCACTAATGGTTCCAGAGTGGAAGTTGTCAGTCTTCAGCGAATGTTGATGCCCATTTAATCGGAGATTGGCGTGGATTGTAATAGGGCTTTCACATTTCACATGTGTATTCTTTGTGGCAACACCTTTCATTTTGGTTCCAAGAGTTTTTACCTTGAAGTTTGGCCTACTTGGTTGATGATATGGCTTTTATATTTCAAATTTGTATTCCTTTTGATAAAACCAATCTTTAGGTTAATCGACCCTCGTGTGATGTCATAGGTTTTTGCAAAAATCTTTATCAAATTAAACAAAGTATTTTTATAAGGAAGTGAAAATGAAAGGTGGAGATAACGGACAGTGATCAATCTCATAACTGCTATAAGTATATAGTTGGGCAAACACGGACACCTGGACACACCAAAGGTGGGATCAGGTGCCTAAGAGGAGTAAACATCCCCTATCGACCGGTCACACCCGCCGTGAGCCCTATATTCTGATCAGGTAAACGGAGTTATCCGTAGTCAAAATCAGTGTGCCAAGAACGGCCTAACAATCGGTATGAATCATGTCAAACAGCATTTGACCCAATGATGGGTTGTATTGACGAACTACATCATTATAACGATAAATAAGAATTTGCGAAGTGCTGATTTCAATCGAGACTGTTGAAACCCCTGTACCATCACCTTGTTTGTCAGTAGCTTGCCTCGATTTAAAAACTGACTATACGTATCGAATCTGTTGAGAGATATGAACACCATATGCAGGCGAAAATGGAATATTGAAACATATATATGTCATACAGTTGAGTTAAAATAAGATTTGCCCAAAGTTGTCTTTTTCCTACAGACAACACCGACAACGTCTCAGTTCATTGTAAGAACATTCATTCCCAACACACTATGACTTCCAATTCATTATTAGTCCGTAATCATAATTCGTCAGAAATGAACAGAACGTGGAATCTGGCACGACTTGAGAAAGCCAGGACACACTCCCCTCCTAAAAGTATTTCAGCTAGTATTATTTATTTCTTATCAGATAATGATACCACGTGTAAATAATACGTACACATAATTATTATTTCGTATCAAGTACCATAGCAAATATTTACACAAACTGTGTAATCTGGTTCATTTCTATTGAAATCCATTAATTTTAATTATGAAGACACGTTTTGTTTCAATCTAGTTAGATCCGGATTTTAGTGTCGTCTGTTTGTGGATGAATATCCCCATTTCATGAATTTTATTTCGCTGCATAATTGCAATTGTTGGAAATTTTGCCACGGTCATTGAAAAGATCAAAGGAATAAAGCGGTCATTATTCTGCGATATACATTCATACGTAATAACTGATTATGAGAAAACTGATACCCATTTCGTATTTTGCTAATACAACAATAAAACCGATAACTGATAATGTAATTTTTAAATCATAAACATTTATCAATATATGTTGTAAAAAAAAAAAAGATTCATTAATGACTGAAGAATATTCATCATTCGATATAAATCGATCAATCGTCTGCATTCCGAGATCGATACACATGTAAACATGTCGATGCGCACATAGTTGTCTTGTACTCTGTATTCAAAGCAGTTGATATAATCCGTCAACATCAAGCTAAATACTTGAAATATTTTTAAATAAATCTAGAATGTCCCTACCATCTTACCTATTTCGTCAGCACAAAACATGTAGGCCCAATTCGTTTCGGAAATTTTTCTGACGTCACAGTGACCTACTTCGTAGCTATATAAGAAAACGATCGGCTGTAGATTTCTGAGCCGTAGTAGAATAGAAATAAAGTTCTTGTTATCATTTCGGCTTTTATATTTCAAAACATTTCAAGACTAAGGAGGTTATCCTGCAACATACACGAAAATGCAATCATTATTTCTTAGATATATTTTCGGGTTTATTATTTTACCTTTTAATTGAATTTAGTGTAATAAGTAACGCTAAGTCAGGTGCGTAGCCGAAATAAAAATAAAGTGCACGCAAAATATGTCAAGGGGTCCCAAGTGGTTCCAGGGCAAAGCCCTGGTGGGGGCTCAGGAAGCGAAGCCCCAAGAAGCTCCTGGGTTTTTCCAATGAAATCACCTATTTTGGTGCATAGAGTCAATTTCCAAGCCCAAAAGAATTCACAAAATTTTCCAAAGTGTTTTATAATGCCAACTCACCATGTGTACTTGAATTCATTTTACATTCGTTTTTACGAATTTTACTCGTTGTTTTCGACTGTTGTTTATCAGAGAAATGTCTCTGTATATAAGGTATATTTTACTGATAAAAAAAATATGATGCGTTTACTACATCTACATATATATGATGTATACGAGTATAATATACCATGTTGTTATAAAGTGATATTCGACATGATAAAAATGATTTGCAATTCAGAGAGGACTTTTTTGATTGAATGGACATTTCATGCTGATTAAATTATAAATTGGGACTATATAATGCATTTATTTTTGAGGCACGAAATGGCAAAGATCTCTCTCTCATGATGTGTACACAATTGCGTACTTATGTAAAGGCAGCTACGCGCCAGTAAGTAAACATAAATCGGTGATTTTCAGCTGTTACGTTTCAATAACTTACAAATCATTAATATCAATATTGCCAAAGCGGCGTAAAACCGCAATCAGTCAATCAATATTTTACGTACTTAAAAGTATCTACATTTATATGTATAAAAAAAAATACAGAAAAATATGAATACAATGTTTTTCTTTGGTTTGTTGAACATAACCACAGAAAGCATTTTATTATTCAAATATTTACAATACGTGTCATAAAATTCTTATCAAATAGAAGTGAAACATGTACAATACTTGTTTCATATTTTTTATCAAATACAAAAGAAACGTTTACAATACAATAAAAGAAATGAAAATTCAATTAATATAGAGCAAAACTAAATAGAATTCAAATACTACTAGAACATTATAGAATAAAAATAGGAAATTATATATAACAAATGGAATACTGCACAATACAATTGAATATTTTACAGAAGATACAACATTTTTGAAACGAATAGCAATATAAAAGTGAATATTACAAGTGGAAAATGTAAATTACATCTTTTAAAAAGGGCCTCCGTGGCCGAGTGGTTAGAGCATCGCGCTCAAAATCACACGGCCTCTCACCTCTGTAGGCGCGGGTTCGAATCCCGCTCGCGCCGGTAAGTGAGAAAGTTTCGCAGTTTACTTTCGGAAGGTCGGTGGTCCCTTCCCTGGTACATTGTAGCTGGGTTCTCTCTTCCACCAATAAAAACTGGGCGCCACCATATAACTGAAAAATTGTTGAGTGTGGCGGAAAACATCTATCAATCAACGTATATAAATGTAGGTAGTGATTGCTCCTTCGCCAAACGCTCAGCATTTAGAAGTAAGAATCGCAGGTCTTTAGGATATGATTTTAGAATGGATGTCCCGTTGTCGCGACGGCTTTGGCGCGTTAAAGAACCCTCACTGCTACGGCCCTGAGTGCTAAGCATAGTTTAAAATTGAAATCCCTGCCATCTGTAGAGGCTGCCATGATGTGGAACTCTTTTGTATTCAAGACCACAAAAATCAATAATTCTGACGTCACACCGTCTGTATCGGGTTTCATGAAATTCTAAGATCATAAAAGATGTGCATATGGTAGATTTTACGAATAAATAGGTTGATGCCTTCCTGTCAAGCTGTTATGCACTAATGCGAAAGGGAGATATGAGGGGAAATAATTTTTAAATCCTGACCCAACCAAGTTATCAGAAAAGAAAAGACTATGTAAACTAAGGATCCATCATTTGCGTAATGACAAGTTGAGGTTCGAGACATTGGTATGAAGAAACGTGATACACGTGACTGAACGTCTTCTTTTCTCTTTTTCTTTTTGCGAAAGAACGGGCTCAAATCTCTACGGCTCCAAATTTAACTGTTCGTGACTTGTCATGCATATGTTTACAGTGCTGCTGAAGAAATAAACCGGAACCGACGGCGTGACGTCATAAATTAAATTTATATGGCCATGATAGATTAATATTGATTTAATCGTTAAGCAAGGATTTTTGTTTTTAAAAACTGCCATTTACGATATCAGTAAGTAATACTTTATTCATAAAAGCAACAATGTGGTTAGGGTTGCCTTTCCCTTTAAATATAATTATTATTTCACAATGTGCAAGCAAGCAATGACATATATCAAACTGCAGATTTAAATGTAGTGTACTCCGAAAGACTTCTAAATGGACCATACAAGATTATAATAAAACTTGAAACATTGACAAAGGTGTTGGTGAAAATAGTGTGAAAGATACCACGTTATCGACTTTCATACTTCGATGTGTTTTCAAAACTAAAACAAGAAGTGCGTGAAATACTACATGAATGCCCCCGAACGTGACAATAATCAGTTGTTGCAAATTCGACCTTAGCGAACGTGTTTGAACTTTACAATATATGTTGCATAGTTCAAAGGTTATGAGCAATGTTAAAGTTGCGGGCAAGGAAACAAGAACACAAGCAAACATATAAGCTTTAGAATCAAAACAATATGCAGGGTAATAGAAACCTTTGTATACATGTATGTACAGGTTTTACTAAGAAACTACTTAGATTTTGCCGTTGCAATATTTTTAAACTGTTTAGTTCCATTCGTGAATCTGATCTAATTACATGACGTCACTATTGTGCAAGATTTACCATGGATATCACAAAGTGTGGTATTTTGATACTGCCTAATGAAAGAAACGTTGTTATATGTATACATAGTTTTCTAATGGTTTTTTTGTTTGTTTTGTTTTCACATTTTTACAGATGACCTTGAGATGGGACAAAGGATACTAATCAAGTCTACTAAAAGTGAGTTTTGATTCATCCACTTTTTATAATCATTTGAATACATGAAAGGATTACCGCACACCCTCATTGCAGGATGTCCCCCTAGCCCTCCAGATCCACTGACAATAGGACTCAGTCTCTCCGGGGCCATCTTTCTGATAGGTCTTCTGCTTCTAGTCATCTGGAAAATCTTGACAATGTTATACGACAGCATGGAATACTCAAAGTTCGAATCAGAAATTCAGAATCCAGCCTGGGAACAGGTGAGATGTACTGGACTCTATCATCTTTAACATTAGAACAAAAATATCTTCCCGGCTTTGAACACTATTCAAAAAGTATATTACATTTTATTTCAGTCCGAAAATCCAATTTACAAAGAGTGTGTAACAACGGTTCAAAACCCTTTGCACGATACCGAAGGAAATGGAAATTCAGGTTTTTGAGGCGAAAACTGAACCACACTAACTCTGGCTGAGAGGTGCTGCATCTGGATGAAACACCCACTCTTCTGAATCGGATATAAATCAGAAACCGTGTCATTTTTAAAATGAGTTTAGACTTTATTTCCGCTTATTAAATGTGCATAATATGCCATTAATTCTAATTTTTGATTTGTTCACACGACGTTTTTCAGTGGAACATTTCAATAAAGTCTTTGAACTGTATGTTGAAAAGATTATTTAAAATCAATGTGTTTGACGAATAGTGTACGTAAAAGTTCACAGCGTCAATACTACTAATTGTATTTGATGTCATAATGTTTTAACATTCTTTGTATCTCAAGATTTTCCCATGAGTCGTTTTCTTTCATTTTCCGTTAGATGTATAATAAATAATCAGAAACAAAAATAGCCCATGTCTATCGTTACGGGCAAGCTCGTATGACTTTTGCGAATTGAGTTAATATATTTAACGTTAATCTAATAATAGACAATATTTTCGTACAGCTCAATTTTAAATAAAAGTAACCCCAATTTTCCATGATTTTGTTGTGGTTAATACACATGCTTTCCTCAGAGATTACCACCTGCAATTAAAACATAGAGAAATCCAAAGACGGCAGTAAATGTAAGTGTTCCCACAAGACAGAGAAAATTGAAAAGCTCTGAAAATGTTTTCCACGTGATATCGGCATAGAGGTCATCAAGGATGTCACTTTCCAGAGGGATTTCAAGTATTTCGTGGTTGTGCAATTTTACATTTTTCAGCTCCACATGAATGGTATCATTTGAAGTAGTTTTCTTGACTCTGTGTTTTATTTCATTTTTCGAATCCAGTTTGTCCTTACTTTTTGAACCTCTGAGAGTTACATCCTCGTCTTGGCTTGTTAACCTTTGAACTTTGGAATTTGCTACTGGTTGACCATTACGTTTTAAATTGTTTTTCGCAAGTTTCGTCGTAAAATTTTCTGAACTTTCACTAGCCTCAACAATTTCGCTTGTGCAATCTGAAATTTGAACTTTACGACACCTACATAACATAAAATAAGTAAATTTCTTCAGATGTAGTGGCATGGGAGACCTCTCGTCTTTGTGATGAAGCCAGACACTAATTATCGTTGCTAGACAAATACCAGCGGATGTTAACACGAGAAGCATCAGGAAAGTGGACAGAACCGATAATGGATCTGAGGTACGGGGTAAAACGTCTACTGTTAGTGTCAAAAAGACGGCCAGTGCTAAGAGACACGTTATGGCGTATCCAACACGTTCGCCGCTCTCCGTGGGAAGAATGAAAACTGCCGAGTTCAACAACAATAGCATAATGACAGGCACGAATATTGTGAGAACGAAGTAGGATGACCTTCTCTCAAGGTCTATCGTGTATTTCAATGCAGCACACTTATTGTTATCAGATGTTAAAATATAGACAACTGAAGCTTTTGTAGCGGAGATCTTCCACATGCCATTGCTAGAATACGCACTCAGATCTACGTCTCCTAGGCGTTGTTTCAAGTCGACTTCATCTTTTGTGTAACTCAACAAAAAGAGGATAATATCACAACTTTGACGATCAAATGGGAAATGTGTAACGTCAAACTGGCAAACTGTCTCTATAAAGTCTCCTAAATTAAGAATGACTGAACCATTTCTGGAAATCTTTGCCAAGTTCTCTTCCGGACCCAGTTTTTTTACCTTTTTAATCGGGTATCTTATATTAATGGAGGGCGTCCAAATTTTGTCTTGAGGAACAACGATGTCCTTTAGATTGCCGTAAGCGGAGGGGTTCCATCTTAATCGTTGATCTCGCCACCTTAACTTTATAGTAACGATGGTTGAAAATGTCCCTGAGATTTCGTCCAGTCCGCTGATAGACAATAAATGTAATGAGCCTTTTACTTTCGTCTTGTCGGATGGTCGCACATTTCTCAGTAATTCTGGGTTTGTTGCGTTCAAAATCAAATCGGTATACAAATTTTCGATATCGGTAATGTTTGCAGCTCCACAGGAGTGTGATAAAATAAGACAGAAGGAAACAAGTGTCCAATTCATATTTCCTTACCAGATGAAGTTCAACTTTTCAAATTACTCCTTTGAAATCACGATTGCAAAATGAATACCTACCTCGACTTGTAAGTATTTATTTTTAAAATATTGAGCTTTTTTTTTTTTTCATCAGATGAAGCGAGGAATGGCGATTTACACACATCCATTTACTAGTAAATTGGTATTTTAAGAGAAGTTTTATTGATTATTTGTGGTAAATACTGCGACATTTAAATGCATTAAATAAATCTTATCATCTTAGTTGATCAGAAGTAAAAACTAATTTGTTTCTCCTTCACATAAAAAGGGTTATCAAACCTTTACGACGTCAAGGTCCTTGTCTAGAACATTGACAATTAAACTGAATTTATGATATTTATTTTTCAAATAAAAGCTTAGTTTAAACAATATTTATTCGTAAATAATTCTATAATAATGTTTACAAACAATGTCTTATACATGAAATAGATTGAGAAACAAGCCAAAAGGCTTATATTAATCTCGCTCTAATAATAAAAGCCATAATCAACTATGCAACACATTGTGATGGAGAAGTTTTCGTATGAAGCCACCCTGACTACTAGAATACGGAATCACTAACAACACCTTAGTTTCCTCTTTTAGAGGTACTATTTTTGAGTACCACCTATAAATCATTACATGACAACTGTACTATAATTTACACTGAGAAATTAGTCAATAAATGTTCACTAATCAGATACGCATAGAGAACATTCATTGAGCCTCGATGGTATCGGGGGGGGGGGGGGGGGGGGTTCTATCCCAGGGCCGTGGCAAACCAAGTACGTTTAACATAGATCGCTTATAGTGACCATCCTTTCGTTAAGTACCAGGTTCAGAAGCGAGAGTCACGGGTCTTTTGGATTTTTGTTTGGGATATTGAGTCGAGGTAGGGATATCTTAGTAACATGGTATTGCTCTATGCCACCAACTTGAATCTAAACTTAACTATGTGAAACCAATTTTAAAATTTCCCAGTAACAGATGGGCGGATGAACAGACAGGGAAGGTTGGCAGAATGTACAGACAGGATGTTGGCGGAATGTACAACAATACTGTGGAATCATTAGAATTCGTGGTGGTTCACTTTTCGTGGAATTCGTGGGTACCCCTCACCCACGAATTTACATCCTCAACAAATAAAGACAACTAGTATACAAGAATCCTACAAATATATAAATCCACGAAATTACGCCCCCACGAACCCGTAAAAATTCAGAAATCCACGAAAATTGGCCCCCACGAATTTAAATGATTTTACAGTATCTGCACAACAAAGACATTATTATAATCTGCCGCTTATAAAGAAAGTACTGGCTGTATAAAAGTATCCTAATAGGGGAGGGGGGTATTACCAATGCACAATTATTGTCATTAGTCTTCGAATATTTCAATGGAAACGCTCCGCTTCTCTACAAACCCTTGGCAGATTTAGTGCGATTTTCGTAGCCTCAACTTTCAGCATATGATTGGACACAGGCAAAGTCCACTGCTCAATCATAGAACGTGCGTTACGTTAGATCACGTGCAAAACAAAGGAATTTAATTAAATACCTACAACTGTCACTCGGCCGTGTATCAAATACATATCCAAACCAATGGTGTCACGTGTGCAGTTCAGACTCGTTTCTGCGTAAAGAAGTGCATTTTATTAACTACAGTACCGTACCATAAGTTTGATATCAAACATCTCTTGTAATTCGTTGTTTTATGTTCTATAAATCCCAGATTTAGACAGTTGCGTCAGAGCTATTTTCTTGAATTTGGAATTCACCTTACACACGTGGGGTTATTTTTAGACGTAGACTCAACGACTACTTATATTTCAAGGGTTCACCACATGTTTATTTTCTAAATAATATTCTCACTGATTTCTTTTTCAAGTCTGCAACTAAGAGATAGTTAACTTTATTTTTGAATGATTTGCATACCACATTCCGTTACTCTCTGAGCGCAGCCATTTCTAAACAACGAGCGCAGCCATTTTCAAACAACTTTTAAACAGTAGCTGAAGCACGCATTTTCATTGGATAAGCATGATGTAATCCAAACAGGGTTGTTTTCTCCATACGCTAGAGGGCACCACTCAAAGCTACGAAAATCACACTAAATCTACCAAGGCTTTGTAGAGAAGCGGAGCGGATCGTAAACCCTTGGCTAGCGAAGATGAACGCCCGGTAGGTAGCCAAGAAACTTCGCACCGCCTGTTCTTAGTGACAGAAATCATTGTCAAACATACTTCCATCTTCGCTAGCCAAGGGTTACGCTCCACGGTGTCTCTTTTCAGAAAAGTGGAGCGTCATCCTTGGTTAGCGAAGATGACACACTTCATGTCATCGTCATACAGAGTCTGAGTTGGTTAGTTTACCAAAGTAATGGAAGAACAAGCGTTCTGATTGGTCAAGAGTATTACATCCGCATTCAATAGAGTTTAAATTTCCGACTATCCAGGGGTTGGCTAATCGCTTCATGACACGGGAACTCAATTTTTGCGGTCTCATCCGAAGGACCGCCCCATTTAGTCGCCTCTTACGACAAGCAAGGGGTACTGAGGACCTATACATCCCTGCTCAAAGGCCATAAGCGCCGATCTTAGGCCTAAATTTTGCAGCCCTTCACCGGCAATGGTGACGTCTCCATATGAGTGAAATATTCTCGAGAGGGACTTAAACAATATTCAATCAATCTATCTATTCTCTCTCATGATTGACAAGCGGTGTGTGCGTGTTTTATCCCTGTCTAGATAAATTTTAAGGGAGGTGGCTTAGAAATGGGTCTTTAAAGTCAACATTTCGCAAATTCTATGCTCGTTGTATAACGATTTAGTTTATCAGCTGTGACACATGACCTCGATTTTTGCGGTCTCATCCGAATTGAAGGACCGCCCCAATTAGTCGCCTCTCATGACAAGCAAGGGGGTACTGAGGAGCTATTCTAACCTGGATCCCCACGGGAACTCAGGTCCTGATTGACAGCTTTCACCCAGCGAGTCACCTGGGTATCCGAGACCGGAAAGTGTTGATAGCAATTAACGGCACACATATCATCCCCTTTTATCTACCGCAAAGATAACTTCCCTGATTTTTAAAAATAAAATTATGAGACGATAATTATCCGAACTACGTATCGAACATTAAAAATAAATCCGTCATAGCGATATTGTATCCCGACGAAGATGTCCTATAAGATCACTGTAACTTTCAGAGGAGAAATTAGCGGCAATTCGTGCTTTATTTGCTCATAACGATTGGTAATGGGATCCAGAAAAAGAAGTTTCCGAAGCAACATCAGCCTAGGTGCTTAATCCTATCATTCCTCCCCAAGCATCATTGATAGAATGTAGAATGCCCGGATTGCCTCTGTCGGCCATGCGTTATGTCGGAGAACAACAGACAATTCTGGTGGCCTGATCGACCAAAACCGGTATCCCGAAAAAAAAAAAGGCATGGCCAAAAAAAAAAGTATAAAAAATTCTGGACAATGCTTTGCCTTCGAGGAGTCTGGAATGACGAGCGATATCGGGGGTGGGGGTGGGGGTTCCAGAGCCATACAAATGGATTTAAGACGAAAGCAGTTTGTGTGGCAGACTTGCGGGAATTCATGCCAAACTGTGTAATTAATCTAGTCTGAGAATGCTTGCCAAATCGACAGCCTTACATGGGACATATGTGGCAATGACTGACGTCTAAACTTATCTTTAAAAAAATAAATAAATAAAAGGGTTCTACAGCAAAGAGCCTCCTCCACGTGGCTAAAATTGTCTTATTGAGTGTATATTGTATGTAAACATATTTGATTAATAAATTTCACCCAATATTTCAATGGCTAACGTCCCTGGAATCAAATGTTTACAAAAAAATATACATATATAGAAAGGGTTACATATCATGATTTATACAAGCGACACTAACCCCCTTCACACCCAAACTTAATTGATTCTGACACTGGCATGAGACCTACCTCGTTCATTAGCTACTGTTTCAAGGTACACACTAGGATTTCATAACACCCCCACCTCATCCCCGTATTCCTGAGTCGGCATAATTAGTCAGATTCTCATTGAGTTCACATCTTTCCATAAGCGATTCTTATTATTACATGTTATGAATAATTTGTCCTTTACAATGAGAACGCCAAAGACTCCGGGTAGTGCAAGAAAACGTTCCAGCTCATTCAAGTTAGAATTACCAGGGGATTCTACTGTGTCGCAGAGAATTAGGGAGAACATCGTATTCGTGAAACAGAGATGCAGTAACAACTTAGCTAAGGACCAGCGTCTCAACAACGCAGATGAAAGGTGAAGATAACGAACAGTGATCAATCTCATAACTCCTATAAGCAATAGAAAATAGATAGTTGGGCAAACACGGACCCCTGGACACACCAGAGGTGGGATCAGGTGACTAGGAGGAGTACATGTAAGCATCTCCTGTCGACCGGACGCACCCGCCGTAAACCCTATATCCTGATCAGATAAACGGAGTTATCCGTAGTCAAAATCAGTGTGCCAAGAACGGCCTTACAATCGCTATGAAACATGTGACAGATTTTGACCCAATGATAGGTTGTATTGACGAACTAGATCGTTATAATGACCACAGAATTTGCGAAATGCTGACTTCAATCGAGACTGTTAGATATGAATATTTTTGTTTTCCATTTTTGTTGAAGAAGCAACTGTCTATGATATAAAAAAGTCTTTTATATTTATTTTATTGAAAAATGGTGTAAAGTGTTGAATTCATTTTATAATTTGGTACATTGCTTTGCAATAGTGAATTCAAGTTTGAATTTGGTTTCGGTCAGTTGATTTTCACCAAGTTATTGCCTTTGGACTTTTTGATTTGTTTGCTTGCAGATATTCATTTGATAATGCAAGGTGAAGATAAAGAACAGTCATCAATCTCATAACTCCTATAGGCAATACAAAATAGATAGTTGGGCAAACACGGACCCCTGGACACACCAGAGGTGGAATCAGGTGCCTAGGAGGAGTAAGCATCCCCTGTTGACTGGTCACACCCGCCGTGAGCCCTATATCCTGATCAGGTAAACGGAGTTTATCAAAATCAGTGTGCCAAGAACGGCTTAACAATCAGTATGAAACATGTCAGACAGCATTTGACCCAATGCGAGGTTGTACGGACGAACTAGATCGTTATAACGACCATAGAATTTGCGAAATGCTAACTTCAATCGAGATTGTTGAAACCCCTGTACCATCAACTTGTTTGTCAGTAGCTTACCCCGATTTAAAAACTGACTATACTCAGAACAAGCTCTTGCATATCGAATCAGTTGAGATATATAAACACCATATGCATGTGACAATGGAATATTGCTACATAAATATGGGAAGTTGACGATGGAGAAGCTGAATTCATCCCGTTCGTCATACAGTTGGGTTGTCAATTTGCCGTTAATGTTTACTTTCAATAAAATATCTAAGTATGAAGCAGAAGTGGACGACTCTGTGGTGTCCTTTATTTCGAGTTCACAGGGATATATCAAATCGACACATGAATGAAAGCTATTATTGTTAATAGACAAAACGTCATCGATAAATCTAAATGTCGAATTGAAGGTCACAGCAAGATATTTTTTCTTCTCGCGTAGAAGTGTTTGAATAAATTCTGCTTCATCTGAATATAGAAACAGGGCAGCTAACAAAGGAGCACAATTCGTGCCCATGGGAATTCCAACAGACTGTTGGAAGACCTGATCACCAAAGACCACGAAGATAGTGTCAATGAGGAACTCTAGCATAATTTTTATTTCAACTTCAGAGTACTAGTGCGTGGAATCAGAGTGGTGTTTAACAAAGTAAGTTTTTGAATGACTGATCACTAGATATGAATAGTTCCGTTTTTGTTGAAGAAGCAACTGTCTATGATGTCAAAAAGTCTAGTCTTTAATTTATCGTGAGGAATGGTCGTGTATAGTGTTGAAAAGTCATAGGTTTTAATGTTATATTGGGGAAAATTCTGCGATTTCAAATTTACTAAAAGATTTTTAGAATCCACATTTGATTAACACCACTTCTGGCATATGTAGTCGCACAGTAAGTTTGAAGTTTCTCCTTCACAGCTGTTAATATTTTTCGTGAGGAGCAAAGATAGGGGCTTAGTAGAGCACTTATTGGATCCAGCAATGTATCTTTGTAAGGGTTTTTATACGCCCGTCTTAAGACGGGACGTATTATGGTATGGCGTTCATGTCCGTCCGTCTGTTAGCTTTTTCGTGTCCGACCCGTAACTTAAATACTACAAGGCCTAGAATCATCATACTTTGTCTGTAGATACATCTTGGGTAGAAGGTGTGTCGCACATTAAAACCAGGTCACTGTCACTTTTCATTAAGAAGATATCCGTCTGTTAGCTTTTTCGTGTCCGACTCGTAACTTAAATACTACAAGGCCTAGAATCATCAACTTTGTCTGTAGATACATCTTGGGTAGAAGGTGTGTCGCACATTAAAACCAGGTCACTGTGACTTTTCATTAAGAAGATATGACCATATATGGCAAAAACTTGTCCGGCTCATAACTTGAAAACTATTAGACCTAGAATCAGCAAAATTGGTCAACTAATGCATCTTAGGTAGAAGGTGTGTCGCATCCTACTTTAAGGTCACTGTGACATTTAATTAAGGTGATATAAAAAAAATGTTTTAATGGGTACAATCTATACTGTTAACAATATGTGACGGGCGTATCATGTGCCGTGGCGGTGCACTTTATTATGTAGTTTAGGAATCCAGTATAGGTACGGTAACTCATATTCATTCGACGCAATGACGGATATTAAATGTGTCTAAAACTGAAGCATGGTTTTTAAGAATTTCATCTTTTGAAAGGGCAGTTGGAGTATAAGTATGATTAACAAAAGTGGAATTGATGCCAAGTTCGTTTAAAATGCAGTTGTAATAATGACCCTTACAAACAAAGACAATGTTGTTACTAGATTTGTCAGCTGGAACCAAAACATATTCCTCATGTAACCTATTTAATTCTTTAAGCACTTCTGGTTTACTAACCACAGAAGGATAGATGGTACGTACTTTTGTTTTCATGTGTCTAATGCGGGATTTTAATATCCCTCTTATGCTTTTAACCCATTCTGACAATGTATCAAGTTCTTCTTTTTCATATTTAGCCCATCGTCTGGCATAATCTTCGACATAATTCATAATAGAGATGAAGTTCTGTCGCCAATTAAAAGACCGAGGTTCTATGTATTTAGGACCTTTTAGAATAAGTGATTTGAGGTCCTCATTTTCAACTATATCAACATCACCAGTAATGGCATGTCCAGCTGGACTATAGTTGAAAGAAGATGAAGAACAAGAACATGTTGGTGGATTACGTATAAGATGGTCTATATCTAGGCACTGCAAAGTTTGTTTATAATTAAAAAGTTTTGATGCAATAGAAGAAGTATAGCTGTAGGAAATACAGGGTGTAGACTTGAACTTGAAATAAGTTGGAATACACAACTCAACCCTTTTATGACGTAGAATGTTGCTTATGATGACGGCATCTATTCCTTTGTTTTGTTTGTAAATTTGAGCTTAAGGAACTGGCGGCATGATTTGGAAGGAATATCATCCATGGTCCGTGCTGGTTTATAGAGCCTGTGGTAGGCAACATCCATAATCATAGAGTTCAGTCTATATTCAGGTGTTGAAAAATTCAAGTATAGACTAGCCATAGCTTCTTCAAATAAAGTGTGTAAAACCCTCAATGGAATAGAGTAAAGTTTTGTACAAATATGTGTACCTAATTGTCTGTTGACGTAAGGCAAAAGTGAATCAAACGTGACATCATTTATACTTGGTCTTTTATATGAACGATGTCCATGACTGCATTTCCGTCTTTGGGTATTGGGAAAGAGTCCCATCACATTAACGTCATTTCCTTGTGGATTAGTCAAATTTCCCACATCATATACATTATCATTACATCCATATGGAAATGCAGTGCCTAGGGTCCTGATCCAGTGATCTTTTCGTTGTCTACGAAAATGGTGCTTAATATTGGATTGTTTGTGTGATGGTAAATTTTTTCTAAAATCCTTACCCTCATGGACAAGATGGAGTGGTCCTGTGCATTAAAATGTTTGTTAAGAAGTTGGTTACCATCATTATTAATTTGAAATCTGTGCCCCGATATTTTTTTATTAAGTGAACCCTTGGTTTCTCCCACATAAATTAAGCCACACAGGTTACACTCAATGGCGTAGACAACGTTAGAAGATTTACAAGTCAAGATTATCAAACGTTTTGGTACAGAAAGTACGTCCAGTTCTGAAAAGGAATTATCAAAAATATCTCTTAAAGGAACAATAACAGTCTTTAATTTGGGTATAAGAATTTTGGTTTATACTTAGATATTTTATTGAAAGTAGACATTAACGGCAAATTGACAACTCAACTGTATGACAAACGGGATGAATCTAGCTTCTCCATCGTTAACTTCCCATATTTATGTAGCAATATTCCATTATTACATGCATATAGTGTTTATATATCTCAACTGATTCGATATGCAAGAGCTTGTTCTGCGTATAGTCAGTTTTTAAATCGGGGTAAGCTACTGACAAACAAGTTGATGGTACAGGGGTTTCAACAGTCTCGATTGAAGTCAGCATTTCACAAATTCTATGGTCGTTATAACGATCTAGTTCGTCAATACAACCTACCATTAGGTCAATTGCTGTCTGACGTGTTTCATACCGATTGTTAAGCCGTTCTTGGCACACTGATTTTGACTGCGGATAACTCCTTTTGCCTGATCAGGATATAGGGCTCACGGCAGGTGTGACCGGTCAGCAGGGGATGCTTACTCCTCCTAGGCACCTGATCCCATCCCTGGTGTGTCCAGGGGTCCGTGTTTGCCCAACTATCTATTTTGTATTGCTTATAGGAGTTACGAGATTAATCACTGTTCGTTATCTTCACCTTTCATTGGACATGTTACTTTGTTATACCGCTTGCCTTGTTGGCTAATACGGACTTTACAGCATTTTAAAAACATTTAGTTGGCAACTCTGTTGTATCTAAAGGTACATTATTCCAATCCTGGATAGCATTGTAAAAAAACAAACAAGAAAATTGTTTGCCTTTTATCTTAGGTATGATAAAAATTTTGTTTGTAGCACTTCTAGTATTATTATTGTTTAGAACAAATTGATCGCAAAGATAATGTGGGGCTTTACCATGAGATATATTAAATAAATGGTTCAATCTTAATTGAATAGCTCTGTCATTCACTCTTAACATGTCCAAAGAATATAGAATGCCACAAGAAATGCTACAGTGTAGCTCTAGGACCTAGATTTACAATCAATCGGACAACGTTGCTTTGGGCTACATGCAATTGTTTGCCAATACTTCAATACCAAGAAGAACATGCATAATCAAAATAGCATTGTATTAAAGCAGAAAATATAATCTTTCTTGATTGTAAATTTAGGCAAGGTGCATTTCTGTACAAAAATGAAGTCTAGCATTTACCTTTTATTTTCACATGAGAGAAAATCTACGATGGCTGTTATCTCAAAAGCAATTGACTCAAATAGTGAAATGAACTTTACATCCCTTCAAAGTATCCTCCGCGGTTTGAAATACATAATTTCAATCTCTGAATCCATTTCTGAAATGCATCACGGTATGCTGAATTGGGTAGACCTCCGAGGCACTGACTCATGGCAGAGTCAAGGACTTGTCGAGACTTGTAACGACGACCAGATAAGAATTTTTTAAGTTTTGGAAAAAGGAAAAAGTCGTATGGGGCTAGATCTTGAGAGTATGGTGGGTGTGGCAAGACGGTAACCTTCTCCGACTTCAAACATTGCTTCACAAGCTCAGATGTATGCAAGGTGAAGATAACGAACAGTGATCAACCTCATAACTCCTATAAGCAATACAAAATAGATAGTTGGGCAATCACGGACCCCCTGGACACACCAGAGGTGGGATCAGGTGCCTAGGAGGAGTAAGCATCCCCTGTTGACCGGTCACACCCGCCGTGAGCCCCATATCCTGAACCCATGTTTCGTCACCAGTAACAATGTTTGCAAATTGTCTTTTATTGAATTTGGGAAACATTTTTAGCAATTGGTTAGTGGTTTCTACTCGTACCCATTTTTGGTCATCTGTCAATATAAGCGGTATCCATCTGGCAGAAATCTTTCGTACTTTCACAATACGCTTCAAAAATGAAATGCACCCGCATCATCATCTACGAAATCGTGCAAAGCGTTATCGCGCTGTGGTACAAAACATATTACATATCGAACAACCCTCGTGTGTATTAAACAGGTATCTGTAGAAAACTGGCTTCTAAAACCCGATTGATAAGAATAAAACAAGTTGTTACTGTTCAAAAAATGTAAAAGTTGTACATGGACACATTTTTCCAGTATCATAATTGATTTTTAAAATAGGGTGGGTTTTTTTTTAAATTCAGCTGTAGATTGGCTTTTCTCTCTTCTATCTTAGCTTTCTCCTTTTTCAACTCTGCATATTTTTACAAAGCTTTGGGTGAATTCTGTCATGCAAAAAATCATCCTTTCTCAAATATTCTACATTTTTCCCGCACCATTTGAGGTGAACTTAATGTTTCGAATTGTACTGTAAGTGGAAATGTTCAGGCTTCCTGACTTGGAATCAATTATATCATTTATCACATTGAAAATTGATTCCACTTGTGGTTCATGAAAAAAGCTTAGCAAAGATGGGGCCATTTTAGACAAAAATGGATATTTCATCATTCTCCCCCATCATACATCAACCCATTCATCATCTTTTAAATCATTAACAGAGTTGTCTGTCTGAAATTTTCAGATTTCTATGCATCTTGGTGGATGGCAGATATTGCCTTCAGCAAAGTATTCGGAATAAGTAGTTTATCGTCAAGTGTTGCTCTAAAATTTATATAAGCTGATTGTACTTGAAAGAATGTACAAACTTATTAATAAATTCTTACTCATAAGACTACAAAACAACTCGGCTAATAAAGGAGCACAATTTGTGACCACGGGCATTCCGACAGACTTGATCCCCAAAGACTACTTAGATATTGTCAATAAG
The DNA here is from genome assembly GCF_947568905.1 of Ostrea edulis. Taxonomy (NCBI): domain Eukaryota; kingdom Metazoa; phylum Mollusca; class Bivalvia; order Ostreida; family Ostreidae; genus Ostrea; species Ostrea edulis. Next base: position 19,767,597 of record NC_079164.1, on the reverse strand, counting down.
GAATTCCAGCATCCTTCATACATACATAACAGGTACATGTATGACAATTATTCTCAATGTATATAGAAGTACAACAAAACCTGTGAGATTTTGTACTATAAGCAATACAAAATAGAGAGTTGGGCAAACACGGACCTCTGAATATACCAGAGATGGGATCAGATACCTAGGAGGAGTAACCATCTCCTGTCGACCGGTCACGCCCACCATAAGCCCTATATCTTGATCAGGTAAACGGAGTTATCCGTAGTCAAAATCTACCTCTGCTTCATACTCAGATATATTATAAATAAATATTAACGACAAACTAAAAATTAAACTTTATGATAAACGGGATGAGTTCAGCTTCTCCACCGTCAAATTCCCATCTTTATGTAGCAATATTCCATTATCACCTGCATATGGTGTTTTATCTCTGAACACATTCGATACGCAAGAGCTTGTTCTGAGTATGTTCAGTATTTAAATCGAGGCAGGCTACTGACAAACAAGTTGATGGTGCAGGGGTTTCAACAGTCTCGTTTAAAATCGGCATTTCGCAAATTCTATTGTCGTTCTAACAATCTAGTTTGCTAATACAACCTTTTGTTGGATCAAATGCTTTTCTTCATACCGATTGATAGACCGTTCTTGGCACATTGATTTTTACTACGGATAACTCCGTTTACCTGATCAAGATATAGGCCTCAAGGCAGGTGTGACCGGTCGACAGGGGATGCTTCCTCCTCCTAGGCATTTGATCCCACCTCTGGTGTGTCCAGGGGTTCTTGTGCTACCAGCTCTCTATCTCTATTTTGTATTGCTTATAGGAGTTTGATCACTGTTCGTTATCTTCACTTTTCATATGGTAGTGAATCAATGTCCATCGACCATGTTGTCACTTCGAGAAATTGAAAGTAGAATTACCAAGTGAAGAATTGTTGCTCCCGCATTTGGTTAGTAATATTATTCACAATAAAGGTAGATAAAACTATGCTAGGCATCGAATGAGGCACATTTACGTTGTTTGAGACTGCCTTTGTTGTCATTCTACAAACATGAGGCTGAGATGCAGAAGCCATGCTCGAAACTTCAGTGAATCGATATTTACAGTTATGAGAGGATGGCATTAATTTTTTCTCATGCTTTTTATAGTGAAGTTTTTCCCCTGTGGTTAAAGCATCACACGATCTCTCACCTCTGCTCGGCGCGGGTTCAAATCCCGCTCGGGCCGGAGAGAAAGTTTCCCAGTTTACCTTCGGAAGGTCGGTGATCTCTTTCCAGGTACATTGTATCTGGGTTCTCTCTTCCACCAATAAGAGCTGGGCGCCACCAAATAACTGAAAAGTTGTTGAGCGTGGCGGAAAACAGCAAATAATCAATCTAGACATTGAGTGGTCAGTATATTCCTATGTCCTATGTCCAGTTGACTTTTGACCATGTGACCTCAAAATCAATACTTCTTAGGATGTACCAGTGTAACAAGTTTGCTGTCTGTCAAGCAAAGGGTTCTCAAGATATTGAGCGGACAAGGTCTTCCTATGTCCAGAGTAGATTGACCCTGGGCACCTATTCACAAAATATCTTACGACTAAGATCAAAATTTACAAACACTGTAATTTCCTTATTTTACATTTCTTGTAGACATTCTTAATTAATACGTAAAGTACATCCATGGTTTATAAAAGTTGAATACATACTTGTGACCTTGTGATCAGTATTTCATTATCAGACAGAATTCTTTTTTTCATCTTAGTCGTAAGATATTTTGTGAATAAGTGCCCTGAACCTTTGGACCTGAAAAACAATTGGGGTCCTCTTCTACTCGTAACCAACCCACATATGAAATATCATTACGATCAAGTGATTGGTTCTTGAGATATTGAGCGGACAATATGTGGTCTACCGACCGAAAGGTGCAAACCATATGCCCCTCTTCTTTGAAGCGGGGCATAAAAACCACAGACATGGAAGACCTCGAAAATCTTCCTATAACAGGACTAACGACACCCGGTGTCAAACTATGGATGTAGAAAATTGCACTTTGTGTGTATAGGAAGAGGCGATTAAATGGGGCGGTCCTTCGGATGAGAAAACCGAGGCCCCGTGTCATAGCAGGTGTGGCAAGATAAAGATCCATCCATGCGCAAAGGCCGTTAGCGCCGAGCATGCATAAAATTTACAGCCCTTCACCGGCAATGATGACGTCTCTGTATAAGTGAAAAATTCTCTAGCGGGACGTTAAACAATATACAATTAATCAATCGAACCCGGCGCCGCATCAGACCTAAAACATTTAAAATTGCTGGTGACTGTTCCTTTTCTAATCGTTCGGCATTAAAGGTGAAAATCACGTGTCGGATATGTCTAAAGACAGGGGAGGCAACGGTAGGCGTTTGCACGTTAAAAAAAATCCCACTGCCACGACCCAATAATAGCCATGCATAAGCCAAATTATGTGGCACTTCATCTAAAGCTGATGGGGCCTCCGTGGCCGAGTGGTTAGAGCATTGCGCTCCAAATCACACGGTCTCTCACCTCTGTCGGCGCGGGTTCGAATCCCGCTCGCGCCGGTAAGTGAGAAAGTTTCCCAGTTTACTTTCGGAGTGTCGGTGGTCTCTTCCCAAATACATTGTTTCTGGGTTCTCTCTTCCACCAATAAAAACTGGGCGCCACCATATAACTGAAAAATTGTTGAGTGTGGCGGAAACATCAATTAATCAATCTAAAGCTGGTGACGTATCTACACGCGTGAAAAATCTTGAATGGGATTTAAAACAACATTACGAATAAATATAACTAAGTAAAGCGATGGTTCGATAATTACCTGGATCAGCATGATCACGATCGAGGTTTGGAATGAGAATCATGGCTGTCTGAGACCAAGATGGTGGAATTTACTATTTTCCAAACTGGTGGTAAAAATTTGCATTTGACACTCCTTACTGTGTCTTGGATTGAAAATTATTTAACGTCCCCCTCGAGAATATTTCACTCGTATGGAGACGTCACCATTGCCGGTGAAAGGCTGCAAAATTTAGGCCTATGTTCGGCGCCTATGGTCATTGAGCAGGGAAGGATTTTTATCGTGTCACACCTGTTGCGACACGGGACCTCGGTTTTTGCGGTCTCATCCGAAGGACAGCCCCATTTATTCTTCTCTTACGACAAGCAAGGGGGTACTGAGGAGCTATCCTAACTGGATCCCCACGGGATCTGCATATTGGAAGATGTTTATGGTTTATGTATTTTCGGAAAATGTTTATGTATTTTGTAGTGAATGAAATAAGTCTCGGTCTAAAAAAATCCAAGAAATCTGGGATAAGAAGGGAGATCAGCATTCACACCTGGCTTGAATTTCGTGAAATAAGCGTAAGTTAAAATTTGGACTTAAGCCTGAGATTTTATTGAAATTTTGACTGCTTAAATAAAATAAAACTCAAACTAAGTTTAAATTTATTCGAGAAATCCAAGCTAGCATTACAAAATATGGTCGATTTTAGGATTAGGTATTTATTTTAGATGGGTAGAGCGTACGTTCGATCCGCATGCGGAAAGTCGGGGTTTGAATCCTGGCCTCGACATACCTAAGTACTGACAGTTCCATCGCTAAACGCTCGGCATCAGGTGTGAATGTCACAGGTCCTCGGAGATGACCTTAAAAACGGATGTTCCGTGTCACAGTAGGTGTAGCATGCTAAAGAACCCTCACTGTTCAATGGACGTAAAGGCCGAGCATAGCCTTCAACGGTATTGGTGGCGTCTCCATATGATTAAATGTAAAACTTATACGGTACCAATTTTGATGCACCAGATGCGCATTTCGACAAATAATGCCTCTTCAGTGATGCTCAAGCCGAAAGTTTGGAAATTCGAAATAACAATAAACTTGTAAGAGCTAAAAGGAAAACCGAAGTGTCAAAAACTGGAGCCAAAATCGTCCAACAATCAGAGCTATGTATGAGGGAGATAAACCTTAATTTGGAAATTAATTTCTAAATTTTATCCCAGCAATTAGATATACATCCGTATTTTCAAGCTAGTAACGAAGTAGCTACTTGACTGTAGAGACCCTCGGGGACTAACAGTCCACAAGCAGAGGCCTCGACCCCTGGGTCGTTTTCAGTTCTTTTGGTTTAGTATTCACGCTGTTTTAACATGTATGGTTTGTTCAAGTTATCTCTCTTGCACTGTGCTTTAATTACAATCCAGTCCCCCTCCCATGTCGTTCGTGTGTGTTTAGATGCAGATTGATAAATCGTATCTTGTTTAACGTCTCTCTCTCTTGAATGTTTCACTCATATGGAGATGTCATCATGGCCGGTGAAGGACTGCCAAATTTAGGCCTTTGCTCGATCGGCACTTACGGCCTTTGAGCAGGGAGGGACATTAAGCAAGGGGTACTGAGGACCTATACTTCAGACAGTTGATAGTAAATAGTATTACGAGCAGGGTTCTGAAGTTCTTTAAAGGTATTTAGAATACAGATATGAATGTTATATCTGTGTGTTGTTTTGTGTTCCATTTGCACAATTGTTTAAATATTTCACCCACGTACACGTATTTTGTGCAAAGACGGTGACCCAGATTTGATGCTTGTTGAACTGCATCAAGACTAGGCAAAAGGTTCGTCTCACGATGACGGAGTACCGAAATTTCTTGGTTGTTTTTATAATTATGGTTATCATACCCAAATTTACTGTATGACATTTAGAATATATGCTACATGTTTATGAAATGACTTTGAAATAAATGAAATATTATATAGAGTTCTGAGCAATACAATTTCATCCCTGACAAAAACTACATGCTTCAACTGTATGAACAACGAAACATCAAACTAATTCAATACTGACAAACATGATGACTTGGTACTAATGTTCCTGGTCACAGTTCAAGGTCAAACAACTCAAATGTACATTATTTCGAACATTGCATTCGTTAATTAATAGGGAAGCTGCAGAACTGTTGGAACAGATCAGGGAGCTACAGATCCACCCCTTATAAAAACCTTCGATTTACGGCGCACAAAAAGCTGCGCACGGTTGAGGCCTCATGTCGTTGTATTACTGTGCTGCCGTCTCATTTTAATATGAAAAAAATCCTAACATATTTTTATACTATATTTGTGTCCAAACATACCTTCAAATATTCATTAAAACGCCATACAACCCGAAAACTCAAAGCTTTTCATTATTTCGTTCGTTCACATGGCCATGTTAGGTAGCCAGTCAATTTGAATCCCGGTTCATTTCCATACTTGCTCAATATCGTCTAGATGCAATCTAATTAAAATCAGATCCTAGGATACGCTCACAATCGCTTACGCAAAGTATACGGCGCGGATCTAAGAAGTCTGATTTTAATTAGATTGACCTAGATGTGAACTAATATCTCCACAAATATTTTAGTTAAATATTTTAAATAATATATATCATTCCAGTTCGGTTAAATAATAATTATTCAAATAGGTAAACTAACGGCAATGCGGCTTTCATTAGTCCAGTCCGGTCCCTATCCCTGCCGCACGAGTGTAAGGGCTTTTGTATCATTTTCATTAACCAAGAGCTTATTTCACCATTAGATAAACTATATTTTTTAATTTCTATCAATTATTAGTTTGTATAATAAATGAAGAGCGATTACTTAACTTATAACGAATATTATGAATAGACACCAATAGCAACAAGGTTCGAATTGACCAGCTACCTATAGCTATGCTATAAAAACTTGTAGGATTAAGAAGTGAGGTACAGGCACTAACTTTAAAAGGTCACCAAATCCTTTTATTAGAAGAAAATGTACAATGTATCGAATTTATAAAAAAAATCGGCAATTCTTATATGAATTTTTAAACGAAATCTTTTCAATGACTGCAGGTACAATGAGATGGAGTACATCAGCGTTTAGATATGGAGAACGGAGAATGGAAATTTTCAACATACTACCTTTCAAAATAACTAAAACCTGCAATGGTTTCAATACAGAATAATTAACAGAAAGTTAGCAACAAATTCATTTTTATTTAAAATGTAAGATGTGTACGTTTTGGCACAGAAAGAAAATGACAACAGAACATATATACTGTGGGAATGTGATTGTGTTCAAGCATTCCTAGATGAGTTTCAACTTTGCATAGATTCAATTAGTTTTTACCAAAAAATATTTTATTTTAGGTATTCCTGGTAATAAAAATTGTATGCAAAATACTCTTATCCTTTGGTTGAAATACTATACTTATACAGCAAGATGTACTGAGAAATCATTGAGCATTCGTTTTGTAATATCCTACTTAAAGGGACTGGTTCACAATTTTTGATAAAAAAAATTTATGGTAAACATTAAAAATATAACTAATTTAATGCTGACAGCCAAAATTTTGACCTTCTGAATGCAAGAATAATAGCAATATTTTAGCCTTAAATCTGTGTTATGTAAACAAAGACCCGAGTCTTTTTATGTATACAAACTAAACAAGTGAAATATTGATTTTGTAATATAAAACATCTTAATTTTGAATAATCTCAAATTTGAACTTCTAGATGACACATTTTGCCCCCAAAATGCTTGAAATGTGAAAGATATAATACACTTAGACCAATATCCATTTCTTTTAAAATTTCGTAAACAACAACATACCGCAATCTTTGTTTACAAATAATAAACTCTCTAAAATGAGCTTCCGTGATAATGTATAACCTTATTTTTTATGTGAACTCTTTTAAACACATTAGACAGTATATTTTGATCATTAAAAGTGAAAAAGAAAATTTTAGGGAAAATCGTGAATCAGTCCCTCTAAATCAAAAGTTCACATTTTACAAAATTGGTGATAACGAAAACTTTGATACCCATTGGAACCTGATCTCTCTCTCTCTCTCTCTCTCTCTCTCTCTCTCTCTCTCTCTCTCCCATGTTCCTTGGTATGCTTACTGAACATGTACAGTGTATTATGATATATACAAATTGTTTACAAAATTTATTTATTTTTTAAATTATAAAAAGAGAGAGAGAAGATTTCCTGCTTTTTGAACTGCATCGAAACTAGGTAAAGGGTACGTGGCACGATGACGGAGTTCCAAATTTTCTGGTTTTTTTTTTTTTTAGGTCACCTGAGTCACACGGGTGACCTATTGCTGTTGGTCTTCGTCGTCGTCCGTTAACAATTTTACACTTTTAACTTCTTGAAAACTACAAGGCCATTTGTTACCATCTTTGGTGTGAAGCATCTAGGATAAGAGGAATATAAATTGTGAAATTCATTACCTTAATGCTCCTGGGTACGACCAAATATGCTATTAAAAGGCCACATTTTCGAAAATCTTCTATACTCCCACACATGTGGCAGAAAAACTGAATGCATGGATATAATGTCCATGAAGCCCTGTACTGTGGTTTTGTTTATCTAACCCCTGTCAAATTTTGAAGCTAAGACATTTTACGTTGCAAAAGAAAGTATGCCACTGTCACGTGAGGACTGATATTACGTAAGTAAGTTCTACAACTCCTGGTATTTCCAATGTTTGCTAATCCGTGTCATAGACAACAAGCTCCTTGATAAAAACACCCTACATATGCTTGTATTGAGTGCATTATGTACCGCTTCCGGTACGCTTGTTGTGACATACTTATTTTGATATGATTCTTTACATGAAAAGTAATACTTTTACATGTAGATACATGTATTAATACGCCATGTGTATAGGTCATAGTGTACCTCTTGACTGTTCAGAAAGTTTATACAGAAATGAACTGGTTTAATATTACGTAGGTTCATCTTGTTATAATTATGTATTTGCAAATGTAAATATTAAGCAATAGATGTTATTCGGAGAATATACGTATATAATTTGTTTTTAAATATTATTGCGGCAACAGAATAGGATGTGTGATTTGAAAATAACATTCAGCATTCCAAATGATTACCAACTGTTGAAATATAGGTAACTAGATGAAACCCCGCGCAAGTGCATGAAATAACCTCACGCAAGCGCGGGAAATCAGAATTATATGATAATGCATAGAGGAAGTTGAATCGTTGCGCACATTAATTGAATGAACGATTTCTTTAATTCAAATGAATTTAAGAAAAATATATCATATTGTAAAACTTGTACGGTACCAATTTTGATGCAGCAGATGGGCATTTCGACAAATAATGTCTCTTCAGTTATGCTCAACTGAAATGTTTGAAATCCGAAATAACAATGAAGTTTTAGAGCTCTCATAGGGAAAAACAGTGTGCCAAAAAAGTGAATAAAACTTGATTTATTAGGAAGTAACTTGGAGCTCCAAATTAAATGTTCTTTATGTAAAATAAATGACCTACATGTATCTACGTATTGAAAATTAGAGAATGATTTTACGAATGCAATCGTCATGTGGAATAGTTGACCAAAGGCAAAATCAACGGTTGTTCATAATTTTGATATTTGAAACTCAGTATTGCGAATATGTTTTTAATGGTAATTTTTGTCCAGTGTGACAATTTAAGGGCAAAATTATTAATACACATTGCTTCTTCTCGTCAAATGCAATAATCGAAAATATAATGCATTATATGACAAACAGAAAAACTGTTATATTGTAAACAGTGGCCTGATTTCTTGGACATTGTCAGGTAGTGTACAACCTAATTACGGTAAGATGTTTACGTTTTAAGGCGCAAACTTCCCAGAACAGTCCTGGACCATTCGAAATCTGACATATTGGACACTTTTCGACTCATTGCTTACTTTCAAGATCTGTGTCATCACAAAGCGTGTTCAACCAAAATTAGTGTTTGTGCATGTGCATATCAGTAACTGTTAATAAATTATTACAAAATAACAAATAGTCCTAACAGTAACTTCTATAATCACGGGAAAAGTTTAGACCATTGAAAATAGCTGATGAATATCGTATTTAGAAATTCATCGATGTGTCAGATCGTTGGTTTCAGAAAGGGGGGTGTCCTTCGTTGAATGAGACATGCATAAGTAAAATAATTATAAGTCTTTTTAAAATGATAAATATGGCCCTAGTCAAAACAAACTGTTTTAAGTGTAACTATCAATGAAAACCTACACAATTTTATGCTGATCATATTGTACACCAATCGCATGTTCTCGGCTTGCCGGTTGGGCCCGAGAATATGCGATTGGTATGACGTTGCCTCGCTTCGTTCTGGAAATTTCCATAAGCTGACTCGAGACTAAAATCGCGGACTGAAGAAACCAACAGGCATATTTCATTCATTCAACAATTATCAAAACTTATTTCTTCTGTAAGATCAAAATCAAGCATCGATAAACAACTAATTAACTTGATATCGTGGGGATCCGGGTTAGAATAGGTCCTCAGTACCCCCTTGCTTGTGAACTTGTCGTAAGAGCCGACTAAATGGGGCGGTCCTTCGGATGAGACCGCAAAAACCGAGGCCCCGAATCGTAGCCGGTGTGGCACGATAAAGATCCCTCCCTGGTCAATGGCTATAAGAGCCGAGCATAGTCCTGAATTTTGCAGCCCTTCACCGGCAGTGGTGACGTCTCCACATGAGTGAAATATTCTCGAGAGGGATGTAAAACAATATCCAGTCAATCTTAAGTTGTCATTAAAAAAAAATAAAACTGGCTCTTTACTTTCAATTTTGCTATTTGAGGGTAGTTTGTTGAAAACGAAAGTATGTTTTTAATTAATTTTGCGATATTTACTAATCAAGTAAGATTCTATTATAGCTTACGGACTTCACCTCACATATGAAACAATATTAAAGGTACAAGCAGTAACTCGGGAGCAAGCGTTTCGGAGTTTATTGGCAAAAATTTTTAATTTATAAGTATAAATGGTTTGAACGTGGCTCCGGGAAGTCCCGCGACGATGTAATGCGGAAGGGATTAACTCCTTCGCGAGGACGTGGTTAAAATTGTATAATAGCGGTATTAGTTATGGTATTCAAACATTTATAGTTTCTATACTGTTGTCTTTTTATTAGTTTTTATTTTATATCATTGTTGCTCAATACCTAATCTGGCAGTAAAAGTCAATTTATAGGGATCATCACGACAAACCTTACTACATCTACTGAAATTTAGAACAATATAATTATAAGAATTGATACATGTATGTGCGTATTTTACAATATGTATGGGAAACACACTAATGGATTATTTTATTCAGACTCGACATTGCAGAACTATAGGTACATATGGGAGACTGTTATAAAATTATGCATTTATTTTGTGTTGTGTGAGTCATTCAGGTGACCATTTGCTATCCACGATTGGTATTCTTCGGACGAGATAACATACTAAGTGATCGCTCTTCCGATTGCAACGCTGGTCCATTTTGTTAATTACCATATCTTTAGTTTGTCATCTCCTTGAAGCTTAAAACGTAGCAATAAATCGAATCTTTAAAAAAAAAAAAACCTGTACATGGTCAACTTCCAACGTTTTATCCTGTCCTCATGAAATAACTATTTTTATTTACGTCGAGTAGAAATCACCTTCCGGTTTGTTGGACTTGTACAACATTACCTGTTCAGGTATATCATGCCGTTCTTAATCCCGTGTATTGAACGAATCTGTTTTTAGCCATCGTACGTAACTGGAGGAACATATTACAGAAACAACACCTGACTTGAACCCTGTTGATGACAGAACTTTGCCCCAGCATGTGGTAACTATAACTCTATATTCTACAGGTCTTTTATATAAAGTACATCTTTGATAGCCATTTTGTTATTTCATACAAGTTAAAAAGATCAGAGTTTTGTACTTGGACTTTTAATTGTATACCTGGGATACAACCACCTAACGAGAAAATGTAACTTTGAGTGCATAATGTATTTGTTTAAACATTTATAGGTTGATGCAATGTCAGTATTTTTTCTATATATTCATTTCGAGTAGAGACTACTTAAGCTTGTTACGATAAAACATCGCTGGGCTATAAACCGAATGCTTGATTGACTTGGAACACGTATGGTGTGACCGCAGGCCGCTGTACGTTTAGTTATTATACTTCACGGAACGAGTTCGACAACTCTTAATCTGAATATAGTAAAAAAAAAAAAAAAATGCTGGTAGATGTGATTGGGGTTAAAAACAAACAATATTATTCTATGAGGGTAATATTTTCATTTTGTTTGCATTTGTGCATTCACTCGCCTGTATCGTTACGATGAGTAAAGATCTAATCGAATTAAACAAGCGAGACTAGATTTATAATGAATGTAGTGGAAGTTGCTATCCTATGTTTTGATCTCCTGTCTTCGTTAATGTGTTTAGGTGGCAGGGGACAGTTTCTTTGGTTTTGAAACATGTGGATAGGGGGTATACACCAAAGTCAGATTATGACAGACTAATGAAAAATCATATTTCCCTTTTATGTCAATACTTGTATTTCATATTAGTGTAGTTAATAAATTATGACCCTAAATTACATGTAATCTATAAATACTGGTGCTGGTGCACAAAACATGCTCTGAGCAAGTTCCCCTTTTTTGCTTTGATTTTCCCTCATTTGGGCTAATCCGAACCACCCCCACACCATCACAGTACCAAACATGGGGATTTAGACACTGTGCACAATCAAGAACCCTATCTGCCCTTCTCAAAAATCTACCTCTCATATGGGGCCATCCACCTTCCCTCACAGCTACAGACCTTTTGCTAGACCCTGCATGTTTTCACCGGAATTTCTTCAGCAACTGACCACGTGTCTTAGTTTCGTATTTGCACCCATCTATATGCTAGGAATCATGGTGACACCTACATGTTGTATATCAACATTTTTACTAAGCACTCAACTACATTTGACATGCATCCTAAAATTATTGTATACATTTTTACACATGTAATATCACTTCAAATACGGGGTAATTCCATTTTTTGAAAAAGTTGACCGGGCCTATAGTGCGAAACTGTCCCCTGCTACCTTACAAGTATCCCGTGCTGGTTTACGATGTCTTTTGCACGGTGCACATCAAAATGCCTGTATCATCAGTCCGTTTCACCGGCAGTTTATTCTGGTTCCTGAACGACAGTGAAATGTCCTTCAAAATGTTCAACAATTAAGAATCTACCCACAGATGGTGCATGTCTAGTTCCCCAGGCAGATGTTTTTGTCTATCATCATTTATACATAAAAGGGCAGGTTATATACACATTTTCTTAAGAAAACTCGGGGTACATTACTCTCTGTGTCAATTCCTCTGTCACACTTATCATTGTATGGAGCAGCAAAACCTCGTTTTAGATCGGACACAGGATTTGTAATTCATAATTAGGTCCAGAATACCAAGTAGTTTTCAGTCGAATCTTTATGAATGTTTGTCACTTGAACTCTTTCGATGGCGGTTGTAGGATAATATTGTTGTGTTTAGCATTTAAATAGATATAAATGTACACAAGAGGTATCGGATTCAGCAATTGAATGGCAGGTTCAGTCCCCAAGAAAGCATTTGTTTCTGAATGATAAACTAGCAAAATGACACCTGCTAGGATAAATAGAAAAAGATCGTTGAAAGTGACGCTTTGCACTTCTTTGTGTGTACGATTTCATAATAACCGATGCCCAATTTCAACATCTAAATGACAAAGCATTTTGGAATATGCCAACTCGTATGAGGAATTCCCTGTTTTGCTGTCCCATACAGAATATGGCATTTAGTTTTCACCATGGATTGCGTTATCTTTAACGTTTCACTGAAATCAAGTGCGCCAGAATGTCGGACAGGAAAATCAAATTGACAACCGAATATAATTCGGGTTTACCTAATGATCTATATCAGGGTTGTCATTGGGTGTAATCGGTGTAATTTGCTTGAATAGGTGAAGATGACGAACAATGATCAATCTCATAATTCCTATAAAGAATAAATATTATTAAGAGTAGGACAAACACAGACCCTTGGGCATACCAGAGACAAGATCAGATAGCATCCCCTGTTGACCGGTCACACCCACCGTGAACCCTATGGCTTGATCAAGTAAACAGAGTAATCCGTAGTCAAAATCAGTATGTAAAGAACGGCTTAACAATTGGTATGAAACACGTCAGATAGTATTCAATCTAACGACAGGTTGTTCACTGTGTAATAATAATCAAATTGCAGATGTGTTTCATTATATTTTAGAATGTAAAAAAAACTGTTTGATGTTAGGAAATTATACCTTGGAAAATATTATTTACATAGACCTAATGTTATCAAATTCAAAGCCAAAAAGAAAAAATGCTTTAAAAAAACTCTGTTTATTTTAAAAATTTATGATACCGTCTGTCTTCCCTGATTACCAGATGTGTATTTACTTTTTGTTTTTATTCTTCTTTATATAATGTACCTCTGACCAGTGTTATTTATTATGTACATATATTGTTACTGTTCCTCATGTACAATTAATGGTTTGTGAGAATAAACTTAACTGAACTTTAACTGAACTGTAAATTAAATGGTTATAACGACCATAAAATTTTGGAAATGCTGACTTTAAACGAGACTGTTGAAAACCCTATAACATCAACTTATTTGTCAATTAAATACTAACCATACGTAGAACATGCGTATCGAATCAACACCATATAAATGTGATAATGATAATATACATGTAGCTACATAAATATGGGAAGTTGACAATGTAGAAGATGAAATCATCCCGTTTGTCATAAAGTTGAGTTGTTACTTTGCCGTTAACATCTATGTTCAATAAAATATCCAGGTATGAGCCATCTTCGCAAGCCAAGTGTCCGCTTCGCTCACCCTCATCTCCCCCTTGGCGGATTTCGTTGCGACTGAACTGCCATCTAACGGATCGAGCGAGTTATCGTTCTTGACAAAAACAAAATCTAACCAATCAGATAACGCATTATAATTTTTGTTAACATGTCTATGTTTACAAAATGGAGTTGGGTCGATTTACAGATGAAACCAATAAAATTGGTTTTTCATGTGTGCATACTTGCTGTACGCCTACATGTATGTCACCTCAGTGCTTAAGGCGTAAATCACGTATCAAAGCATGCCTTTCAGATTTCAACGTTTCTACTTTTCTTTTGATATCGTTCTAAATTTTGCTGAGTTTGTTCAGTTTATTTTAGCCCATACCGTTCCTTTATCGTCAATTGGGTGAGGTACATGATCAATTATCTCTAGAAGTTTATCATAATCCCCCAAACTGTCTCCGAAAACCATCCGTCTTTGTTATTTTAATACAAAATACTATGACAAAGGCGACAGACAATACGGGCTAGACTTGGGGATCACCATTACTTAAACTATGTGAAAGGTGAAAATCACGAACAGTGATCAATCTCATAACTCCTATAAGGAATACAAAATAGAGTTGGACAAACACGGACCTCTGGATATACCAGAGGTGTGATCAGGTGCCCAAGAGGAGTAAGTATCCCCTGTCGACCGGTCACACCAGCCGTAAGCTCTATATCTTGATCAGGTAAACGGAGTTATCCGTAATCAAAATCAATGTGCCAAGAACGGTATAACAATTGCTATTAAACAAGTCAGAAAGCATTTGACCCAATGATAGGTTGTATTGGCAAACTAGATTGTTATAACGACCATAGAATTTGCGAAATGCTTACTATAAACGAGACTGCTGAAACCCCTGCACCATCAACTTGTTTGTCAGTAGCCTGCCTCGAATTAAAAAACTGGTCCATATGAGTGAAATGTTCTCGAGAGGGAGGTTAAACAATATTTAACCAATCAATCAATATTTTTACAGTAAAGATATTATGGGGTAAACAAAATTCGTGTTGAAGTTTACAAAAGCGTCTACCGTCGTATAAGCAACAATTTGCAAATTATAAACAGCTTCCTATAAGTCGGGTCATATTGGAAGGTCATCGAAATGACTGAAATTTAATATGGTTCATATTGAAAGATCTTGTCACAAGTAACTCCCTCACCCCGGGTTTCTCGCCACGAAATATTTGTTTTTATCACTTGAACAGTTCATTAACTGCAATGCAATTTTGTTATCTGATCGCCTATTCATGTTTTAGAATTTTGATTTGAAAGTCAGTCAAATTAAATAGGACGACATAAGACTGACAGTGTTCTGAACTGAAATTTACACTCTTGCTTTTCATTCAGGAGTAATATACATGTGATATAAAACAGTGCAAATATCATGAGATTGATTAATAGGTATAGCGAGAAACCAATGACAGCGTTTCTTAAAGTAAAGATTGATTGATTCTTTTGCTGTTTTCCGCCACAATCAACAATTTTTCAGTTATCTGGTGGCGCCCAGTTTTTTTTTATTGGTGGAAGAGAGAAACCAGATACAATGTACCTGGGAAGAGATCACCGACCTTCCGAAAGTAAACTGGGAAACTTTCTCACTTACCGGCGCGAGCGGGATTCGAACCCGCGCCGAGCAAAGGTGAGAGGCCGTGTGATTTTGAGCGCGATGCTCTAACCACTCGGCCACGGAGTAAAGAGGTGGAGCTAAAGTCATTTCGAGTCTTGTCAGCAACAACCCGAATCGCTGATGCGATTGAACTCTTAACCAATGAGAATCTAAATCACCATTTGTCACGCGATAAATATGTAGCGTGGAGAAAGTCACGCCCTACTAAAATTTCAAGGCAAACAGAGATTTGTAATGATATTCCTCTTACCATTCTGACAACGTATCAAGTTCTTTTTCATATTTAGCCAGTCCCGTGGGGATCCGGGTTAGAATAGGTCCTCAGTACCCCTTGCTTGTCGTAAGAGGCGACTAAATGGGGCGGCCCTTCGGATAAGACCGCAAAAACCGAGGTCCCGTGTCACAGCAAGTGTGGCACGATAAAGATCCCCCTGCTCAAAGGCCGTAAGCACCGACCATAGGCTTAAATTTTGCAGCCCTTCATCGGCAATGGTGACGTCTCCAAATGAGTGAAATATTCTCGAGAGGGACGTTAAACAATATACAATCAATCATACTTCGCCCATCACCTGACATAATCTTCGACAGAATTCATAATAGAGATGACGTTTTGTCGCCAACTAAAAAGACCGAGAATCTCTGTATGTATGGCGCGATTTGATTGAATGCCATGGAAAGTCAACGCGCGATATTTTGAAGGCTCAGAAATGCGACTAAATCCGACAAGGGGGAGATGAGATTAAGCGAATCGGACACTTGGCTTGCTAAGATGGGTATAAGCCAGATGTGGAAGACCCTGTGGTGTCTTTTATTTCGAGTTCACTGGGATATATCGAATCGACATATGAGAGATAATGAGAATTATTAATAGATAAAACGTCGTCGATAAATCTAACTGTCGAGTTGAAGGCCACAGCAAGAGATGGTTTTTCTCGTGTAGAAGCTTTTGGATAAATTCTGCCTTGTAAGAATATAAAAATAAGTCAGCTAATATACGAAAAAGCTTTGAATCTAACAAACAATATTTACAGAATCGTCCCGCTTTAGATGAAGTTGACCCACCAGATCATGCTGAACTGTGTAGCCTTCGCAACATTCTCTCACCAGAGGGCGCGTTCTGGACGTTTCACTTACCTTACCTCCTTTATAAAAGATTCTTGTACAACTTATAATAATGACTTCAACAAAATCCGGTTTTGTTTTTCGGCCTAAAAATAAAATATTCAATTGATAGTAACTATAGAGTTAATTGTTTTAATCAAGCCACGCGAGTTTTTATCTAATTATTATTTCCTTAAACTTCGAACTATATCGTGAATGAATACACATCATAATCCATATTGAAATCTAAATATAATAGCCAATGTGTCCAAAAGTGCAATGGTACAACAGTCGAACGTTTCACATTGTATTTTACATGATAAGGGAAATATCACAGATCGGAAGAGTTCGACGAAAACCGCAAACGCAGTTCCAGTCATCATAGTGCCGTAGTCTCCAACAGACACGATTAAGACGAGCACATTATTACAGATTCACGTAACATCACTCGCTGGGTCCAACCTTGAAACCCTTCATATGTTTACTTTAAAACTGGTATACATTTTCTACACACAACAGTGAATCTGTTTTCACTGGTGTGTTTGCCACATTACATGGATTTTTTATCTTTCATTTCTATTGTTTATATCCTGTGGTTGAATTGCCATGTGGTATATTGGAACTATGTCGTCTGCGTTGGAAGAGGTGTAAGTGAAACTTGACCTCTAGTCAGAGAATGTCTCCATGATGCTAATGAGTTTTCGTCAAATATTAATTTTTACCGAGACAAATTCCATTATCATCATAGTATGTTTTGAACACTGTAATATCCACCATGTGGTTTGTTTGTATAGGACCCAGAGAGAGAATTGAGTGTCATTTTTGAAATACATCATTTACATATGATATTATTTCATCCAAATTAGGGACAAAACGGGCGTTACACTCAACATATATGATTCAAATCACAAATTTAATACACTTTATATAATACAGGACTGAGTTCCAGTACACAAATAATTATAATGTTCATGTATGCAATGGACATACTCAATACTCATCATGTAGGGGTGTCATATGTTGGTGACAGATTCCGCTGAAATGGAAATGCGTATGGACCACAATGTCTTGTTTTGTTAGTTATGATACACAAGGTAGCAAGAGACGGTGCTATAGGACAGTACTAACAAAACAACAACAAACACATACTATACCTCACGTATCTAAATTAACTGTTATACCACCCCTATCCACAAAGTCATTAAAAACTTAATAAGGCTGTGTCTGTCGATTATAATCTACTGTAGAGGGTAGTAAGAGACGGTGCTATAGGGCAATTGGTTTATGTAAAATATCCACTTCTACCCAGTATTCACAGAAAGTCTATGCTATGCTTATGTTATCTGAATGGGTTAACTTGTGATACACCTCAGTGTAATATAGACATACATGGAAACCATCAGTTTCATTACCCCGTGTCTAATTTAAGCCCATATTAAATATATGTAAGATAAATGTACTCGTATGGATACTGTAAATGTAAATTATAGTAAAAGGCAAAGGTCAGCATGAGACGGTGTTACTGGACGTGAATTATCCACTTGTATCCAATACAGGATATACAATATCGCATACAGTACTCAATACAACAGTACTCATTTCTCTACACAAATCTGGAAACAAGTCAGTTCTACATTGACACTGTGGCACCACGCAAATATTCTCCAAACCTACTAAGGTTGCTTAAGACATCAACATCTTCACAGTTCGTCAACCATAAAAAAAATTATCCGACACAGACATGTTGTTGAAAAGAAGACAATTTGTTGAAATGATGAAGAGATATTCTCTTGAAAACACATTATATGGACATCTGAAAATGAAATTTATTTCATCTTCAATCTCTCTCAAATCACAATGCGGACAAAGTCACGTGGAATTCCTTAATATCTACCCTTTTCAATCATCAGTTTTTGTAAAGAAGCTCTAAAGTTTTTCCTAGTATGTTCAAATTTAAAAATTGATAAATATGGTTGTAGACAAAAGTATGTGTACAACTTTCCAATCAAGGATAGCTCGCGCCGGTAAGTGAGAAAGTTTCCCAGTTTACTTTCGGAAGGTCGGTGGTCTCTTTCCAGGTACATTGTATCTGGGTTCTCTCTTCCACCAACAAAAAACTGGGCCCCACCAGATGACTGAAAATTTGTTGAGTGTGGCGGAAAACATCAAAACAATCAATCAATCAAGGATAGTCCATCTTTACTCTTGAACCAATTTTCAAAACAATAAGACTTAAGATTCTGTTTGCATTGGGCTTTAAAAGAAATGTGATTGATTAATTGTATGTTGTTTAACGTCAACGTCTCTCTTGAGAATATTTCACTCATATGTAGACGTCAACATTGCCTGTTTTGACCCGATACTTCTCGTAACTATAAATAAAGAAAGGGATCGAACTCTGACCTTGATAAAACATTATCCCCTCGCATCAAACGCATAAAAATAAAAACTAATCGTTTTAAGATACGTAATCCACAAGTCGTCGTGCATTTTTACTCAGACATTTACCGATCCAGGTTACCCGACGGGTTTTCTCCCATGACAGCAAGTGGAACGCATTTCGCATCTATTGTACCAAATTTCACATCAAACTTTTTCTACACACTTACTCATTTTTCAGTAAAGTTTTCTATGTATGCTACATGTATATCTGGGTCTTTTATTCTACAACATCGACTGCTAACAAAACCAACCATTTTGACAATACCAAAGTCCACAAGAAAGACCAAATCTGATTGGATTCATGTTATCCAATGCTAAAATTGTCTATAACAGCTATATATTTATCAGTTTGCAAAAAATTGAAAATTGTACTTTGTCTTTTTAAATGTTGAACCGCAGTTTAAATCCTGGTCATCATTCCCATGACATGGTCGTTATAAAGATCTAATTTGTCAATATGAACTGCCATTGCGTCAAATGCTGTTTGACGTGTTTCATGCCGATTGTTAGGCCGTTCTGATTTTGACTACGGATAACTCCGTTAACCTGACCAAGATATAGGGCTCACGACTGGTACGACAGGAGATGCATACTCCTCCTAGGTACCTGACCCCACCTCTGGTACATGTATATCCAGGGGTCCGTGTTTGTCTAAATATCACCTTAAGAGTACTTGTGGGTAGAATCGAAACGGTGTTTAACAAAGTAATTATTGGATGACAGATCATTAGATATGAATATTTATTTTTTTCCCCGAATTTTTATTGGTCTATGATGTCAAAAAGTCTAGTCTTCAATTTATCATGATGAATGGTCATGTAAAGTCGTGCGTTTTGATGTTGATCTGAGAAAAGTTTTACTAAACATTCTTTAGAATATTTTAGAATTCATATTTGATTTACACCACTTCTGGCATATGTTGTGGTATAAGATATATATAAGAATGTGCTGGATTTTTCTATAGACAGGCGCTTGGTTTCCTAACGAATGAAAGAAAATGTTAGGTGATAGTTAGACTTAGAGTTTTGATTTAACCAAATACAGACGCAGATATGGCTGAGTTAAGCAATATTTAAACCATCTGGTTATGAATTATTATTCATAATCAATTTTCTTTTGCTCAGCACACCGCCCATCACCGTGCAAGGAGGATAGGATGAATATCCCTTCCCCTGAGATAATACTGAATTATTTTATCAGATGATTTTAATATGTAGACCTGTTCGAAGACATCCCCCGTTCTGGGTATCTGCTTAGAAGAATCTTGACTAAAAGGTTCATAAAATCATCTAGAATTACTAAACCCTTTAAAACACCGATAGTCCATTTTTACACAACACGTCCTGATAACTAAAACTGTAATGCTATAATTCAAGAAAATCTAAACGCGTGGAAGCCATGGGAAAACATACTGAAATTCAATACAGATGTCTTAAAAATTTTGATAAAAATAAGTTTCTTTCTAATTTGGAAAAAGCTGGATTAAAGAAATGCATGATCCACATCTCGCTTTCGAAATTTTTTATACTTTATTCGATACAGTATCAAATGCTGATTTTAAAGTTAAAACTAAAAAAGTTAAATAAGTTCTCCAGAAAATGAAACAATGCACAAACGTGAAATATATTTTGTAGAAGTGACATGGAAATTTATAGATTATGGGAAGATGAAGTCGCTACTCGACACGACAAAATCTATTAACATGTACCACGAAAGCGTTAGCCGAAAACAAAGTGTGGCAGTGTTTGAATAATTTCAATTCTAACCCTCCAAATATGCAATCGTACAATGGAACAACATTCTATAAATATCTCGAAAGAAATATTGTCTGATTGACCAACATAATCTTCTGACCCTGGAAGACTGACTAGCTGTATAAAACCAAGTTGTTGAAGGAAACATATTAGTATTTCTCATATAAAAGAGTATGAGGTTCTTGCTTTTGTACATCAATTTGATGAAAAGAAATCTGCTGGAGTCGATTTTATTGGTCGCATCTCCCCCAGACTCTCAGCTGATATTATTAGCAAATCTATAACGCGCCTCATTAATACCGATATTAACACAAACATTTCCGCTTTCATCTTAAGATAACCAAGGTATGACCTATTTACACATCAGAGTATAGATTGTACTCCAAGGAGTGGGACGTTTCAAACATTTAAAGAAAAAATATTCCGCTGGGTTTTTAAATTTAACATTGATTTATTTTCACTTAAATTTGCGTAGTTAAAATCGATTTATTAAATTTACCAGGGTATATATGTATATATAATTTAGTTGCTGTGAGCAGAGACTCGGGCGTGTTATGTAGTATATCTTTAACCTCTCTAATCAGCGATGAATTCGTTAAAATACGCAATGAAGTTCCTAGCATGCAAGTTAAAATGATGACCATTTCATAATGCTCATAATCTGAAGTTTATCTTATATATTAATTCACAATAAATTGGGGGGGGGGGGGGTACATTTAACGAAATAAATCCTTATGTATTGGACCGGTCGCAGTAACTCAGTGGTAGAGCGTTCGCTTCGTAACCGGGAGGTCTTGCGTTTGACCCCGCTCGTGTCATGGGGGGCTCCGTCAAACATAGTAATTGCTCCTTTGCCAAACACTCGGCATCTAAAAAGTGAAAGCCACGGGTCTCTCAGATATTTACGGAAGCCGAAAGGTGCCAGGGTATAGAATTAATATTTATTTAATATTTTAATTTAACTTAATTTAACTGGCGGCCGCCACTTATTATCTGGCGGCCGCCATATAAATTAACTGGCGGCCGCCAGTTATTTTATCTGGCGGCCGCCACTTAATTCATATATGGCGACTGCCAATTGCAAAAACAATGTAATTCGTATCGCTGAGTGATTATTTTGGAAATATTTAGAATAGTACGCAAACACGCATCATCGTTTTTTTCAAAGTGTATAGGGACAGTCGGAGGAGAAATTGTCTTCTACAATTGTTGACAAGCGGAAAAGGAACCTAAAATGTCTCTTTTGTCCAAACTTCGTACTCCTAAATTGGAGGGAGAGGGCTCCTTTCATTCTTCAATTGATCAGTTCATTCATTATTACATTATTACCATTCATTACTACCACTAAAAGAGTGGGGTGGGGGCTAATCCGCCAATTAATCTTATTTCACATGTGAAAATAATTATAGTTTGCATGTGAAAATAATAGAAATTGAACGTTATCAAAAAAATGGAGGGTCAGCTCCGTGGTTCTACGTATTTAACAGTGCAATCGAAAAACAATTTAATGCTCTTAATTGTATATATATATATATATCCCAGTATATCACATACATATTACTAAGCATTGGGAGGGATTACGCCCCTTTCATCTTGAGAGAGAGATAGAGAAAGAGAGAGGAATTGAATAACTGGTGACAGCCATATAAATGATTTAAACTGAGTGGCGGCCGCCATATAAATCAAGTGGCGACCGCCAGTTAAATAATTATTAATTCTATACCCTGGCACCTATCGGCTTCCGTAGATATTACCTTAAAAACGTAAGTCCCGTGTCGCGACAGGCGTTGACACGTTAAAGAACCCACACTGCTACGGCCCTGAGCGCTAATCATAGGTCTAAATTTGACACTTACCTTCAGCTGTGTTACGTCTCAATATAAGTGAAAATTTCTCGACGGAATGTAAAAGAACCCACCAACCATCTTTCTGTATTGGAATTGAGTTTTAAATACAGAATTATATGTTTTAGAGGACGTTTTCTATAACGCCTGTTACATGTCAAAGAAGATGAAGGTTTAATGCGGCTTACACAAAGTTCCTTGTACATTAATGTAATATGTCCATTCGCGCTTTGTTAACCAAGTTCATCTCCCAAGAGGAAACAAGTCTGATCCCGGAACAGACCCATATCTAATCTGCCAACTTTATCAAACTTCATTGCAAACCATGTTTATAATCAGATACATACATGTAGACACATTTAATATCCCAGTCAATGGGTCGAATGAATATGAGTTACCGTACTATACTGGATCCCTTAACTACATAAAAACCCTTACAAACTAAGATACATTGCTGGATCCAGTAAGTGCTCTACCAAGCCCCTATATTTGCTTCTCATGAAAATATCAACAACTGTGAAGGAGAAACTTTAAACTTACTGTGCCACTACATATGCCAGAAGTGGTGTTAATTAAATGTGGATTCTAAAAAATCCTTTAAAAAACTTTTCGTAAACTTGAAATCGCAAAATTTTCCCAAATGAATAACATCAAAGCCTATATGACTTTTCAACACTTTACACGAGCATTCGTCACGATAAATTCAAGACTAGACTATTTACATCATAGACAGTTGCCTCTTCAACAAAAACAGAAATATTCATATCTAGTGATCAGTCATCCAAAAAAAAATTACTTTGTTAAATACCACTCTGATTCCACACACAAGTACTCTAAAGTTAAAATAAGAAATATGCTAGAGTTCCCCACTGACAATATCTTCGTGGTTTTTGGTGATCAGGTCTTCCAACAGTCTGTTGGAATTCCCATGGGCACGAATTGTGCTCCTTTGTTAGCTGACCTGTTTCTATATCCACAAGAAGCAGAATTTATACAAAAACTTCTACATGAGAATAAAAAATTTCTTGTGACCTTCAATTCGACATTTAGACATATCGACGATGTTTGGTCTATTAACAATAATAACTTTCATTCATGTGTCGATTCGATATATCCCTGTGAGCTCGAAATAAAGGACACCACAGAGTCGTCTACTTCTGCTTTATACTTAGATATTTTATTGAAAGTAGACATTAACGGTAAACTGACAACTCAACTGTATGACAAACGGGATGATTTCAGCTTCTCCATGGTCAACTTCCCATATTAATGTAGCAATATTCCATTTTCACCTGCATATGGTGATTATATCTCTCAAATAATTTGATACGCCCAATTATCTATTTTGTATTGCTTATAGGAGTTATGAGATTGATCACTGTTCGTTATCTTCACCTTTTGATGTGCACTTGTTCATTTCCAACTACGATCTACTAAATTAATCACATTCTCGATCGAAAGGGGATGCTTACTCCTCCTAGGCACCTGGTCCCACCTCTGGTATATCCAGGGGTCCAACTTTCAATTTTGTATTCCTTATAGAAGGTATGAGAGTGGTCTCTCTGTTCGTTATTTGCCCCCTTCATTCTGAACCTATATTGGGTCCCTTGCTGTTGTCGTTGTACGTTAAGGATATTCCATTATACATGTATGTTGAACAATGAAAACATTGTGATCTACGGGTAGATTTTTTAGCTGATCATAGAACATTTCATACAAGTAACAATTGCTTATGTCAGGAATATTTGTCAAATTAAGACTTGGTGTCTGCAAAATGATGTCGACGAAGTCGAAGGGGACTTTAGGTTTGCGCTCCGTCCGTCAGTCCAGTTTTTCGCATTTTTCTCTCTCTCTGTTCTTGCAGATATTTATTTTATATCTGGTGTGTTGCTTTGCCATAACAAGTTACAGATCAAATTTGAATTTGGTCCCGGTCCGTTGATTTTTCACTTAGTTATGGCCCTTGGACTTGGAAACATAGCATGAGTTATCGGTTTTCCAGACTTTTTTTGGTTGTGCTTGCAGATATTCATTTGATATTTGGTACATTGCTTTGCCATAACAAGTTAGAGATCAAGTTTGAATTTCGTCTCGGTCCATTGATTTTTATGCCCCCGAGATCGAAGATCAGGGGACATATTGTTTGTGTCCTATCTGTCATTCTGTAATTCTGTATGAAACTTTAACCTTGCTAATAACTTTTGAACAGTAAGTGCTAGAGCTTTGATATTTCACATGAATATTCCTTGTGACAAGACCTTTCCGTTGGTACCAACATGTTTGACCCAGTGACCTTGGAGTTTGACCACCTTTTAGTAAACTTTAACCTTGCAAATAACTTTTGAACAGTAAGTGCTATAGCTTGATATTTCACATAAGTATTCCTTGTGACAAGACCTTTCCGTGGGTACCAACATTTTTTACCCTTTGCCCTTGGCGTTTGACCTCCTTTTTGAAAGCTTTAACCTTACTAATAACTTTTGAACAGTAAGTGCTATAGCTTTGATATTTCACATGAGTATTCCTTGTGACTTGACCTTGGAGTTTGACCTCCTTTTTGAAAACTTAAACCTTTCAAATAACTTTTGAACAGTAAGTGCTAGAGCTTGATATTTCACATGAGTATTCCTTGTGACAAGACCTTTCCGTGGGTACCAACATTTTTGACCCTGTGACCTTGACCTTGGAGTCTGACCACCTTTTTGAAAACTTTAACCTTGCTAATAACTTTTGAACAGTAAGTGCTAGAGCTTTGATATTTCACATGAGTATTTCTTGTGACAAGACTTTTCCATGGGTACTAAACCTTTTGACCTTGACATTCGACCTACTTTAAAAAAAAATTGGCATTTGTCATAACTTCTAACTAGTAAATATTAAAGCTTTCATATTGCACATGAGCATTTCTTGTGAGAAGATATTTCTACTCGTACCTAAATATTTGTCCTTGTGAAGGTCTTTGGAATTTATTATTATCAGGGGCATTTGTGTTTCACAAACACATCTTGTTCACTTAGTTATAGCCCATGGACTTAGAAAAATAGCATGAATTATCAGTTTTCCGGACTTTTTTTGGTTGTGTCTGCAGGTATTCATTTGATATTTGGTACATTGCTTTCCCATAACAAAATACAGATCAAGTTCGAATGTCGTCTTGGTCCGTTGATTTTTGATTAAGTTATGGCCCTTGGACTTAGAAACAATAGCATGAATTGTTAGTTTACATCCCAGTTTCTTATCTCTGTAGATAAGAGTACTACACTCATTAAGTAATACAACAATATAGCTAAATTATTCATGATCACCTACATGTCACAGTTTATTGACTTGGTTAAAGACTTAAACCTAATTATAAATTTGTCTTTTTTCCTGGTCTAGTCTCTACACGAATAGTAGTTGATTTCCAACCATTCCTATCCTGGTTCCACAATTTCCGTGGCCGAGTGATTAGAGCATTGTGCTCAAAATCTGGTCGGCGCGGATTCGAATCCCGGTCGCGCCGGTAAGTGAGAAAGTTTCCCAGTTTACTTTCGGAGGTCCGTGGTCTCTTACCAGGTACATTGTATCTGGGTTCTCTCTTCCACCAATAAAAACTGAACGCCACCATATAACTGAAAAATTGTTGGGTGTGGCGAAAAACAATCAATCAATCCCTTTTACTATAACTTACATAATGAACTTTGAATATAGGTGTGGTACAGTAATTTTTGCAACCGGTAGGGGACTATGTATTGCCATGCAATACTCTCAGAATGCTTGTTGTCATAAGATTGTGTTGAATATGATTCATTATATCATTATTGTAGTTCATCTGTCCTGTGTTAGATCGCGTTCAGTTTTTGTATATATTTATTGACAGTCCGAGAGAAGACCGTGAGGAAGACCCGTGATACGTACTAATTGAATGACCAGGATTCTTTAAATACAGTTATTTTGTTATTATTACCATCATTATTATGTGTGCAATAATGTACAAAATAAAGTTTATTGCTACAGTAGTATTTTTCTCACGATCATTTAAGGATAATTTTTCATGTGCTAATTTACTCCAGTTTTAGTGAACCTTCTGTCTTTTGCTCCTGGAATATTATGATACATTGTTTATCCAAAACGTATCTTCATGGGTCAACATGGTGGGTTTGAAAGGGAAAACGATATGTCAATCTAAGCTGTAGCAGACATACAGAAGAAGCCAATTAAATCCACCCGACATTTCAAGAGATCTTATAAAATTCTAAAGTTTTAATATCCAATGTTTGCTACATTTCGTACATCTTGGCTAAAAGGCTGCAATGAAATGAGTGGGATCTAGCTCGCACGGGCGACAAAAGAACAGTAGACACTGAACAAAGTGTGTAAGTTTCGATAATGTTGATGAAATCTCTTTTTATATACACAGTTAGGTAACATACGCATTCCATGGATACCCTTTGCAGTATGCAATATCAAATGTTGCCCTAAGTTCCACAAATATAAAAACTGGGCCAAAATAATCAATTAGGACAAAATAAGAGGTGCACGTCCTCAATGCTTAATTGAAAGTTTAATGATTATGAAAAGTTCGAGACAAATTGAATGAAAAATACTGCGGAAAATAAATTAGGGTTTTCTTTTATTTGTTTCTCATCCAGAATTTTTCACTCCTACTGAGACGTCAGCAAATGTAACTACGCACCCATAAATAGAACAATCGGTCCGTCTATAGAGCGGCTCCCAAAAGCTGCGCATATTAACAACACATGTCAAATGTACAAATAAAACTTGAGGACAGTGGATACACAAATAAATATGGTACAGAAA
Organism: Ostrea edulis; assembly: GCF_947568905.1. NCBI lineage: Eukaryota > Metazoa > Mollusca > Bivalvia > Ostreida > Ostreidae > Ostrea > Ostrea edulis. The sequence continues at coordinate 19,740,300 of NC_079164.1, read as the reverse complement.
TACGTGAAATAATCTGTGCATACTTTATTATCGCTAAAGCGCATATTTACCACGAATTTTTCCCTTCATATATACATACTTATTTTTGTATTCTGACCAAAAACTGAGTCTTCATATTCTTGTTGGAATTCAATTGAAATAACATCATATAATTGTAATCCCCCATCTTCCTGTAAATTATCATGGAGTTGATATATTTGGAATGATTGATTTAGATGAAGGAAAACCCTAATTTTTTTTTTATCTTTGCTAATCCACTATAATAACACATCGGAGATGACTGCAAAAGGGAGGATAAATACGATAATGTCAAATTAAAATAATTGAAACTTACCCTATTTAGTAGGGTGGGGGTAGTGGAAAGTGATTTGAAACTTTTAGATTCCAACCCACGAAATAAAACTCTTTACATGTTTTTACTGGGCAGTCCAGCTATGCATTACAATTTTTTTGC